>NW_027266277.1:1200000-1640000 GCF_022045235.1 Haliotis cracherodii
TTGAGTACTGCCCAATTTATGTCAGTTGTGATATGAACTAGCACTCCATTGATTGGTGTATAGGGCAGGTGTGATATGAACCACTTCTGTCTGAGTGATGTTGTCAAGGTGTGATGTGATCCACTCTTATCTGAATCGTGGTTGACTTGGTGTGATATGAACCAGTATTCACTGAGTGATGGTAGTGAATATTGGTTCATATCACACCTAGACTGAGTGATGATAGGCTAGGTGTGATATGAACCAATATTCTCTGAATGATGGTAGTTTTGTTGTGATATGAACCAATATTCACTGAGTCATGGTAGGCTAGGTGTGATATGAACCATTATTCACTGAGTGATGATAGGCTAGGTTTGATATGAACCAGTATTCACTGAGTCATGGTAGTCTAGGTGTGATATGAACCAATATTTACGGAGATATAGTAGTCTAGGTGTGATGTGAACCAATATTCACTGAGTGATGGTAGTCTAGGTGTGATATGAACCAATATTCACTGAGTGATGGTAGTCTAGGTGTGATGTGAACCAATATTCACTGAGTGATGATAGGCTAGGTGTGATGTGAACCAATATTCACTGAGTGATGATAGGCTAGGTGTGATGTGAACCAATATTCACTGAGTTATGGTAGTCTAGGTGTGATATGAACCAATATTCACTGAGTGATGGTAGTCTAGGTGTGATGTGAACCAATATTCACTGAGTTGTGGTAGGCTAGGTGTGATATGAACCAGTACGGTCTGATTGATGATAGGCTAGGTGTGATATGAACCAGTATTCACTGAGTGATGGTAGTCTAGGTGTGATATGAACCAATATTCACTGAGTTATGGTAGTCTAGGTATGATGTGAACCAATATTCACTGAGCGATGGTAGTCTAGGTGTGATGTGAACCAATATTCACTGAGTTGTGGTAGGCTAGGTGTGATATGAACCAGTAAGGTCTGATTGATGGTTGGACAAGTGTGTTATGATTTGTTTGTTTGTTTGTTGTTTAACACCACACTTGATAATATTCCTGTTATGTCTGTCAATAATCAAGACCAGACAATCCAGTGATTGACATCATGAGCATCAACCTACACAACTGGGGTATGATGACATGCTTCAATTGAGTCATCAAGCTTGACCACCCGATCCCGTTAGTCACCTCTTTTGGATCTTCATGGGAATTCAAAGTGATGAAGACAAATTGTGATGTACACCTGTATTGTCCAGGCGAAGACTAGTTGTGATATACATCTTTCTTACACAACTATTTAGAAACCCATTTGAGATAACTGGTATCAAACATATCAATAACATAACAGATCAAATTCCAGGCCTGTGATTGGCTACTCCATGGTGATGACCTGAGGTCAGATTATGACGGATATTTCCTGATCGTAAGTCATTGATAAGTTACTCATGCTTTAGTCAAATGTCCACCTTTGTCTGTATTGAGTGTTATGGTTTTAGAGTGCCACAACAACACATATGTCCCTCCTCTTCAACCCTCACTTCGAGGTCGACTAAAATTCAAAATACAACACACACACTAATGGTTCGAAATTCTGTGTGAACTTCATTCTTCTGTGATATCATCCCCTGTCATTTTAGGCAAAGAAAAATTACTGAAAGTGACTTGAAAATTAGGTGAATCATAAACCTCGCCATTTTTTATACATTACTAAATCACCATTCACGGCATTATTTACTCTGTGTTCAGAAATCTAATATCAGATATTTAGTCAAAGGATTGAATTTCAAAATTTGCATATTCGTGATCACGGGTATTTGTTTTTCACCAAATCACCAATGATAATTTTGAAACGTTGATGAAAAGCCTAGTATGTTTTGGAAAATACGCAAACATGAACGCCGAAGTGTACTTTCTGCCACATTGGATAGTGTTTACAAAGTCGCATTTCATGTATGCCGGTTATGGGACGCCTATTAGATCACGTATATTTCAAACTCAGCTGTGATACATGCATCCCTGAATTCCTCATACTTTTTAGAATCAAATAACAAATGGTCTTTGTCACCATTGCAAATTATCTATATGAAATCAAGGAAAATAAATTAGGTGTGGAAACGAACAGTGCTCTGAAAACTGTACTTGTTGAAACGTGAACAAGGCAAAATTCAGATTTTACACAGTGTAGCATTTTCTCCTATTTTGAGAGATCCATCCGTCTATTTTTTTGCATACATTGGCTCACGTGTTTGAGAATATTCGTGGGAAGAGTATCAAAGCCAGAATTATGGAATTAAAAATACATACTTTACAATGATCAGGTAAATACAACAGAAATCGTAAAAGTATTTGTCCTGTGTGACGCCATGACTGATATCGAAAACGACAATGATCCGCATTTCTGACTAATTCTCTTGGTTACACTGGAAAACATTAAGACAAATAACAGTTGCAGATTGTCTGATTGTTTCTGATTACTTACATGATACATTTATGTACGATTCCTCAATCAACGAAAATCCCGCGTACTGTTGTCAGTGAACACGCCATTTTCATAATTTCTTTGAGGTGAAATTGTTTAATTCGGCATCCAGCGGGTTCTTTGATCTTATCTAGTTTGCATTATCACAGATATGGCGGAAACCTTTTTGTGTTGGGGCACATTATTTATGAGTAGTAAGCAGTAATATGTATGACGTCACTCATGACTGTTGTGTTATATATTCATTCATTCATGAGAATAGACAAAATGCATCGATTTGATGCTGAAAAGGTGCGATTTTAGGGAATGTAAGAAACAGATTACTGCACTCTGGCCTGTCAGATACCATATATATCTTACAACTCGTTGTTTTGAAACGTATCTATTGAGTGAAAGATAAATGGTGTCTGAAAGTCAATTGTGCAGTAATCTCTATGTATTGTCCAAGTGATATAGATGGGATATACACCTGATTGTCCAAGTGATGTAGGTGTGATATACACCTTTATGGTACAGGTGTGATACAGTGCTACTGCATGGTACAGGTGTGATACAGTGATACTGCATGGTACAGGTGTGAAACAATGATACCCCATGGTACAGGTGTGAAACAGTGATACTGCATGGTACAGGTGTGATACAGTGATACTGCATGGTACAGGTGTGATACAGTGCTGCTGCGAGGTACAGGTGTGAAACAGTGATACTGCATGGTACAGTAGTGATACAGTGATACTGCATGGTACAGGTATGATGCAGTGATACTGCATGGTACAGGTGTGATACAGTGATCCTTCATGTCACTGGTGTGATACAGTGATACTGCTTGGTACAGGTGTGAAACAGTGATACTGCCAGGTACAGGTGTGATACAGTGATACTGCTTGGTACAGGTATGATGCAGTGATATGGCATGGTACAGGTGTGATACAGTGATACTGCATGGTACAGGTGTGAAACAGTGATACTGCATGGTACAGGTGTGATACAGTGATACTGCATGGTACAGGTGTGATACAGTGATACTGCATGGTACAGGTGTGATACAGTGATACTGCTTGGTACAGGTATGATGCAGTGATACTGCATGGTACAGGTGTGATACAGTGATCCTTCATGTCACTGGTGTGATACAGTGATACTGCTTGGTACAGGTGTGAAACAGTGATACTGCCAGGTACAGGTGTGATACAGTGATACTGCTTGGTACAGGTATGATACAGTGATATGGCATGGTACAGGTGTGATACAGTGATACTGCATGGTACAGGTGTGAAACAGTGATACTGCATGGTACAGGTGTGATACAGTGATACTGCATGGTACAGGTGTGAAACAGTGATACTGCATGGTACAGGTGTGATACAGTGATACTGCATGGTACAGGTGTGATACAGTGATACTGCATAGTACAGGTATGATACTGCATGGTACAGATGTTATACTGTGGTAGAGGTGTAATAATGGGATACTGCATGGTACAGGTATGATACTGCATGGTACAGGTGTTATACTGTATGGTACAGGTGTGAAAACAAAACAATTCTGCAATTTAGAGTAGGTGTGGTTGATAACATTTGTGTTCAGAGTAAGATGTTATCTGGGTTTATATAGTCTTTTATTGTGTTGTTGGAAATACAAACAAACATTACCTACTTGACAGATAAGTGTCGATTCAGATCCACGGGCAGATATGCCATGTTAAATGGAGGTGTATGCAAAAGTGTTTGATGGGCGTATGACTAGATGAAGGACTAGGTTGTTTGACGGGCGTATGACTACGTGTATGATGACGTGTGTGACAAGGTGTATGCCAGATGTTTGACGAGGTGTTCGATGAGGTGTTTGACATAACTATGACCAGGTGTAGGTGTGTGACAAAGTGTATGTTGAGGTGTATGACAGGGTGTAGACAAAGTGTAGGTGTTGGACAAGGCCTAGGCGATGACACTGGCAGGACATAATGGAACACAGCAGGATACATACGCTATGCAGTGAACACCTGGGTGTTGTGGAATACTACATGAAGCAGTGGAGGCACATGAAGCAGTGGAAGCAGTCCAGGAGTCTTCCCCCCCCCCCCCCCCCCACACACACACACACACACACACGCACACACACACAGAGAGCAGGGTTCACACTAGTCCTGCACCATGAGCTCAAGCCAGCTCTATTCCACATATATATATCTGAAATAAGCATAGGGAATTTTTTTTATTTTTAGAGTCAAGAAGGATATTGTGTAATATAAGATTTCAGAGACTAAATGTTAGTCTAGGTTCACACACACCATGTGGAATACAAATCGGTCTCCATCTTGGATATTGCATATCATCTGATCAGAGATATGCTTCCTTCCTCATGTAAAGAGATGAGCGTTATGTTATGCCTTGACCTGGGTGTGATGTGAGATGTTAACACATACAAACTGGTGTTAGATCTCGTCCAGTTGAGACTGACAAGAGCCCTGCACTCTAGCCATGTGATATGAGGTGTATATCACTGACAGCTGGGAGGGGATGCTAGCAGAGTGCTGATGATGAATGTTTCACACTTGGATGCACTGTTTGAATAGGCTGATTATTGCAGCCTCCCTGCTCTGCCATGTGCTGTAATACTGCTTTATGGAGAACAACATCAGATTGAATATTTGTAGAATGACCTCGGCATAAATATCGTGCCTCGTGAATTTGACTGGCTTAATTTCTGTTTTAGATGATTTTTGTATTAATTCAAGGAAGAGCATAATGAACAGAATACAATAGAGACAATTCCTAATCACATGATCTGAATGTTTTCATTTATTTTTTTATTCATGCCAATCATCAAGTTGTATTATTCATTGGTTCAATGATTATTAAACGATAAACTTTTGGTATGTATATAATTTATAAAGTTGACATGTGGAATCTGGTAATATATCACTCTTGGTGCAAATGTTCTGACATCTGGCTCTAATTAAGAGGGTAATTTTGTTAAAGGCATCTGACATTTAAGGCTTCTTCTAGCCATGCTATTTGGCACTTACTTGGGAATACTGCTGGTTCAAAGACTGCCTTAAACTGGCGGTATTTTGGTTGCTATGGAAACCTGTTTGTTTAGTTGGCGACATCCCATGTAGAAGAGGAGTGTTGAGTGGGGGACTGTCTTCTGTGAGGTCTCACCAAGTCATGTCCAGATCTGAGATGGCCTACTTTCTAATTTCTTTGAACATATGTAAATTACTCTGTCTAACAAACAGTTTCATGAAATGTTCATTATTGATCAGCCCAGAAGCGGCACATGTTAGTGGGGCCAATTAGTAGCCCAGTCATTTAACCAGACTCCTCTTGTCATGGGTTCAAATCCCACTGTGTTTTTATCCTTGGTTTATCAGCACCATACCTGTGCAGGTTGGTTTCTCCAAAATGACAAGCAACTCAGGTCCGTCAGGTGCCCTGCATCATGAGACTCAGGTCCGTCAGGTGCCCTGCATCATGAGACTTGGGTCCGTCAGGTGCCCTGCACCATGAGACTCAGGTCCAGCAGGTGCCCTGCATCATGAGACTCGGGGTATGTGTAGGAGGAAGTACAGTCATATTTTCCACTGAACCTGAAATGCAAGCCTCACCATATGGCCTGTTTATTGTCTGTGTGTTTGTTCTGGCACTGGTTAGACAGACTGATCAAAGACTACGCAATGAATTGCAGATGGGTCAATGACTTGCGTTATCTCTGAGAAGTGAGGATTGACACATTCAGTGAAGTAATTACATTGGTTTGACAAGAGGAACTTGTCCCTACTAGACAGGAGTGATGTGTTGTGTTAATGACAAGACCTGCTGCTTTTTACACAATATGTTTGATAAATCACAATGTTTCAAATCCAGTATTTGCATGTTTGAGGTCATTGGTCTGTCAGCCTCTTGCTTGTGTTACCTGTATCACACCTGGTCTGTCAGCACCATGCTTGTGTTAACTGTATCACACCTGGTCTGTCACCTGTATCACACCTGGTCTGTCGGCACCATACTTGTGTCACCTGTATAACACCTGGTCTGTCAGCACCATGCTTGTGTTAACTGTATCACACCTGGTCTGTCACCTGTATCACACCTGGTCTGTCAGCACCATGCTTGTGTTAACTGTATCACACCTGGTCTGTCGGCACCATGCTTGTGTCCACTGTATCACACCTGGTCTGTCAGCACCATGCTTGTGTCACCTGTATCACACCTAGTCTGTCAGCACCATGCTTGTGTTACCTGTATCACACCTGATCTGTCAGCACCATGCTTGTGTTAACTGTATCACACCTGGTCTGTCAGCACCATGCTTGTGTTAACTGTATCACACCTGGTCTGTCAGCGCCATGCTTGTGTCACCTGTATCACACCTGGTCTGTCAGCACCATGCTTGTGTTAACTGTTTCACACTTGGTCTGTCAGCACCATGCTTGTGTCCACTGTATCACACCTGGTCTGTCAGCACCATGCTTGTGTTACCTGTATCACACCTGGTCTGTCAGCACCATGCTTGTGTTAACTGTATCACACCTGGCCTGTCAGCACCATGCTTGTGTCACCTGTATCACACCTGGTCTGTCAGCACCATGCTTGTGTCACCTGTATCACACCTGGTCTGTCAGCACCATGCTTGTGTTACCTGTATCACACCTGGTCTGTCAGCACCATGCTTGTGTCACCTGTATCACACCTGGTCTGTCAGCACCATGCTTGTGTTAACTGTTTCACACCTGGTCTGTCAGCACCATGCTTGTGTCCACTATATCACACCTGGTCTGTCAGCACCATGCTTGTGTTACCTGTATCACACCTGGTCTGTCAGCACCATGCTTGTGTTAACTGTATCACACCTGGTCTGTCAGCACCATGCTTGTGTCACCTGTATCACACCTGGTCTGTCAGCACCACGCTTGTGTTACCTTTATCACACCTGGTCTGTCAGCACCATGCTTGTGTGGCATGTGGATAGGAGCTTCACGAGTAGCATAGGTGGTTGTCTAACTGGATAGATGGTTCATGAGCAGGAGAGAATCTTCCCAGTCATCTCACCATGCTTTTAGACAGACCTCTATTGCTGAAGGTGGCTGACAATATCTCGGCTGCACAGATATATTCATCTGTGCAACAGCATCAGAAGCTTCAAAATGTGTGTTAATTAATCATCTGATATCAAAGATAACATACTTTTAAACTTTGATTGTCAAGCATTTCCCCTAATTTTTTAGTCATTATTTTATGTACCTGTTTGTCATTAATTGTAATTCTTTCCTTGCACATGGTAACTATAAAATAGATATTAAAAAACGTGAAAAACAGTGCTCTGAAAACGTTGGATGATGTTGGAAGGGAAACATGCTGACTTTATTCTTCAATGCACCTGGGATCAAAGCCAGGGTAAGGTGGAGATAACTCACAGATGCTGGCGGGGCTGATGAAGAGGCCGGCCAGCATCAGGCTGCAGTGTGATTGTTCACCATGTTGTACATCAGGACATGTGGGCAACAGGGGGAGGACATGTTTATCACTATGTCAAGGGAGGTAACTCTGGCCTGTTTAGTCCTGTGAGATAAGGCTCCATATTGTCCATGAGTCCTGGGATTGGTTGAGACAGCACATCCCCTGGGGCTGGGTGATATGTGTATAATGGTGATTGTTTGTGTCAGCTCAGCCAATCGGAACATGCCAGCTCATCAGTCGTAACTACATAACATGTGTTTAATGATGATTGAATCTGTCAAGAATTGGGAGTTGTAGCCAATGGCAAGAGTTGTGTTGATTAGGGATTCTCTGACCCTTCCTGGACTCAAAGGGATCCTCTTACAACATTCACCATCAGATACTGGGTGTCCTTCACATCATTGTGGAGCATCCCTTATCAGTGACAAAGGATTCATTTGCATAGGGCGGTCCTTGTATTGTGATCTGTGCATAAATTCCTTGCTAGAACAACAATATTTGGGATAAAACAGATCCAATTTGTATGATTTACCAAAATGGAAATGAAAAAGGAATAATCATCATATGAAATATATCATAACTGGTCAAAACAACTATGTAATGACATCACTATCAAAATAGCAAAGCAGATTCTAGAACACCAAAAGAGTCGAGTAATATTGGATGCCTCAGTGAATTAGGACTGTACCCTCTTACTTTACAAATATATATGTCCATATATAGATATTACCAGCGCCTGAAAAACATGGAATGTGACAGGCTCTTATTCGCTGCCTACCAGGAGGATATTCTTTTGGCCACACCAAAACTGTTCTGGGCATCGTCGATGAAACATCTGATGCCACACCTATTTCCCAAATCCAAAAGTGAAAATGCCCCTTGCTGCAAATTCCATAAAGCTCTTCAAACAAAATTGAGAAATATATTTTCTCAGTGAAAGTGACCAAGTGGACACTAATAGCTCTCACAAACTAAGGCATTTATGTAAAGATCATTGATTAGCTTTAACTAAACTTAAGACTTGGTTGCCATAATCTGGAGATTGAAAGAGGCAGGTACACTAACATGCCTGTCGACCAGAGAATATGTAAATTATGTAACCTAAACAAGATAGAAGACGAAAAACTTTTCCTTTCGTCCTGCCCAAATTGTCAGTACGAAAGACAGTGATAATAAAATCTTTCCAAGTATCCTAAACCCCTGCCCTGAAAAAGCTAAATATGTTTCACATATATTATCTCTGACATGTTTATGAAAAGAACCTCTCTTATTGACAACATCTAGATGTGACCATAAATCTTTACTGCAACTATTATGTCTTATCAATACAGTATCTACATTATTAAAGTTACGCTGCCAGCCACTTCATGATATAAATGTATATAAATGTTTATACACTATGAATGAAAATAATATGTAATATCTCCATATATAAGGTACATCATGTATATCTACCTCTCATGTTTCTAGTTATATTTATTCCATATGTAGATAGTTTGTACCCTGCCTGTACAATAAAAATTCTTGATTGAAGAGCGTTCCTCATCCATAGTACAGGTTTGACTGACATCAGCGCAGGCGACTATGCTTGTCGTAAGAGGCGACTAACGGGATCGGGTGGTCAGGCTTGCTGACTTGGTTGATGCATGCCATCGTATCCCAATTGCCTCATTCCATGCTCATGATATCAATCACTGGATTGTCTGATCCAGACTCGATTATTTACAGACCACCATCATATAGCTGGAATATTGCTGAGTGCGGCGCTAAACAGCTAACAACAAACAAACAAACATCAGCTCAGTTCTAGTAATCTGATTTTACCATTTAATAAATAACACTTATCAGAGTAGCAAAATTTTCAATAAAACAGATCAAGTTTGTATGTATTTGATTTTAAAGAAGTTATGTAGAAAAATTGGAAAAGGTCTTCTTATTTCACTGCCTGTATTCCTTAGTTGTAATCAATGTGTCTCAGGGTTTTTCAGAATAGAATGTGAATTTTCCATGATTTGGAAACTGTTCTACTACTAGATATGCACAACTATTGTCATTAACACGATATTAGTCCAAGATTGTAAATTAGGTTCCCCAGAATAATTCAGACTTTATATTGATAAAATCTACATAAGAATTTCCCTCTGAAGTAATCCCATGACTTTCTACACTGCAATGAATGTCTCCAGAGATTTCAGTCTTGCAAATTGTACCAGACGTTGGATACGATGTTGTCAGGGTGCCGACACAATCAGAAGTAGTTTTCCACCATCTTCTCCAAATGTGGCTACAGCTACAGCTCCAGCCGCCTGACCTGACACTATTTGTCATGCCTGTCAGATGTGGAATAAAAACTATCCACCTCTCAAGCCAGGTTGGTCGGCTAACATGAACACTTCTAGGAAGATGGTAGGGTATATCATCAACATGATACACGTGTGATACATATGTTATATGGTACTTGTCATTCTTGTCAAGCTTGTATCTCCTGCAGTATACATGTCTGTGTTCTGATGTTGATGTTGATTGTTGTTGTTTAATGTCGCACTCAGCAATATTCCAGTTATATGACAGTGGCCTTATGTAAATAATTGAGTCTGGACCAGACCATTGATTGATACCAGGCGTTGGATACAATGTTGTCAGGGTACCGACACAATCAAAAGCTACAGCTGCAGCCGCCTGACCTGAAACTATTTGTCAATATGTAATATATTGATAATATTATATATGATATATATAATATTATACAATATTATATATTGATATAATATTGATATAATATTGATATCATAAGCATCAAACCTCACCATTGGGATACGATGTCATGCATTAACCAAGTCAGCAAGCCTGCCCACCCGATCCCGTCAGTTGCCTCTGATGACAACCATAGTCACCTTTTATGGCAAGCATGGGTTGCTGAAGACTATTCTAATGTGGACCTTCGCGGGTTTGTCTGTGTGCTCGACATGACAGTCATGGCTGTATTGAATTGGATAGCAGATAGCGGGTGTCTGGATTTAGGTGTCAAATATATTAGTGTTAGATATTACGGTGAAATATGCCAGTTGGCGTTTAGTCAGATATGTTTAATGTTGGATATGACTGATGTGTCTTGTATAAGATATCACAGTCAGATGTGACATGGATTGGATGACTGTCAAATGTTACATGGTTTGGATATGACAGTCAGATGTGATCAAAAATTGGATATGACAGTCAAATGTGTCAAGGGATTGGATATGACTGTTCAATGTGACATGGTTTGGATATGACAGTCAGATGTGATCAGAGATTGGATATGACAGATGTGACAGGTATTGGATATGACAGTCAGATGTGACATGGTTTGGATATGATAGTCATCTATTTTAGATGTGGATATGTGTCAGATGTGACAGGCCTTAATGTGGTTGTGTGATAACGGATATGTTCTCAGCAGTATTACACTCCAGAGAATTTATGGCCCCTGTGAAATATTAATGTTGAAACAGGACACCATATCTTTGTTTATGTCACTTTTGAAAGGAAATATCAAGCAAACAGATCCTAATATGAAATAAATTGTGGCATGTGTTCATGGATCTGCCGTTCTGTGATATGTAACAGTAATGATATTCAGCGCCTTGCAGCAGTAGACGTATGTTCTGTAATATATAACAGTAATGATATTCAGCGCCTTGCAGCATAGACGTACGTTCTGTATCAATACTGCATGCAGTTGGGTGAGATATACAAGCTGGTGCACTGCTCCTGCTCATGTTACACTTAATCATTATGTAAGTAATAACACTGAGAACATGCTATCTTGTGGCATACGGAAGTTATTACATTCACATTTCATGGACATGCTACAGTGGTAACTTTGTAGGACTATTGATACACTACATTATCTGTACTCATATTGTGCTGCAGTGGTAACTTTGTAGGACTGTTTTTATACTACATTATCTGTACTCATTTTGTGCTACAGTGGTAACTTAGGGGCGGTCGGGTAGCCTAGTGGTTAAAGCGTTTGCTCGCCACTCCGAAGACCCGGGTTCGATTCCCGACACGGGTTCAATGTGTGAAGCCCATTTCTGGTGTCCTCCACCGTGATATTGCTGGAATATTGCTAAAAGCGGCGTAAAACCATACTCACTCGCTACAGTGGTAACTTTGTAGGACTGTTGATACACTACATTATCTGTTCTCACATTGTGCTACAGTGGTAACATTTGGATCCATTTGATTTGTATGGGTGGGTGGGATTTCTTTTTAGAACAATATATGTTTTTCCAGCTCTATCCAACAAACTATTTATGTACCGAGCACCATCAAACAATTTATGCAAATTCACTTTTAGCACACAAAAATTGATGTTATTTTCCTCTAAACAAAAAATTCATTTTTTTCACCATTGCTATATACTCAACACCCCAATAGAAATCAAATGGATGATGGATGCCGTTGGTGTCATCACCATGAAATTAGTTCACTGCTTCGCACAACACTAGGGGCACAACACTAGGGGCACAACACTAGGAGCACAACACTAGGAGCACAACACTAGGGGCACAACACTAGGGGTATTGCAGCAGTAAATGTAGCCGTGCTGGCGTACTCCGTAAATGATGTTTAGGCAAGTTGCAACAATATGATGTGCTGACATTGTGTCAGACTATGGTGTTAGCTACATAATAATGTGAAATTATCTTTTGTTATAGGTGTGAAATAGATGAAAAATACATTTACATTAAAAATGCATATAGAAATATATATATATATATATATATATATATGGTAAGTGATTAAGGATAAACTAAAAGATTAATTTGGTGGCGTATAACAAATGTAATTTTTATGTAGGTTTGATACGTAAGTAAATAGATGTAGCAAGTCAGCATTATAACTCTTTGAAGGTTTGTTAAACAAATAGATATTGAATATACATAAAAATATGGAGACATGTGGGCAAGCAGATCAATTGGATATTGTCATCGAAACATCATTTTACTCTGTTCAGCTTGAGGGCTTTTGTTTTGGAGGAGAATTGATATGAAATAGTCACACTACTTGTTACATGGTATATAACATGGTATATAACATCATGATCACATTGTAATAACACATTTATGTATATAACATCAAGATCACATTGTATATAACATCCTGATGTGTACAAGATCATGATCACATTGTATATTACAACTTGATGTACATAACATCATCATGTATATAACATCATGATCACATTGTATATAACATCCTGGTGTGTACAAGATCATGATCACATTGTATATAACATCTTGATGTACATAACATCATCATGTATATAACATCATGATCACATTGTATATAACATCCTGGTGTGTACAAGATCATGATCACATTGTATATAACATCTTGATGTACATAACATCATCATGTATATAACATCATGATCACATTGTATATAACATCTTGATGTACGTAACATCATCATGTATATAACATCATGATTACATTGCATATAACATATTTATGTATATAACATCATGATCACATTGTGTATAACATCCTGATGTGTACAAGATCATGATCACATTGTATATAACATCTTGATGTATATAACATCATGATCACATGTATATATAACATGATCACATTGTATATAACATATTTATGTATATAACATCATGATCACACTGTATATTTCATTCTGATGTGTACAAGATCATGATCACATTGTATATTTTACATGATCACATTGTATATAACATCACAGCAACAATCTCACCCAATACATAACATTATAATGACCATCTCACCTGGCTGACGGTAATATTTTGCATGGATGTGAATTTGTTCAGTTTATTATGTATCAAACGGGCTAAAGAAGAGGTTGTTTTCTGAGTAAACGTAAGTCCGGGAATGAGAAATATTGTGACAGGTGATACTGTGCACTGTAGGAGACCGTATCTCCACCCCTCCATTGAGACAGATTCAGCCAGAACAAATTTGTTAAATTGATCTGACTGTGCTGCAGCAGTGGCCCCGAGTCCTGGGTGTGCATGTATGTATACACGCTGCTGCCTCTGCAGCTCCATCAGTGCATGCTGGGAACAGTCACAAACGGGCAACAGAAGCAAAGCTGCTTAGCTTCCAGTAGTCACAACTGCCAGCCTGGCCTCACCGAGTTGTCTGCTTTATATCGGAACGTGTATCGTTTCAGACAATTACGGCTTCATCCCACAATATTTGGTCGTGCTAAGGGATTTGTTACATGTATATTGCCCCATGCTTGTCTTAATGCAGTTGTGTTTGCCTGAGGAGATTGGAGATACTTACAAGTTTAATCGTCTCTTTGTGAATCTGTTATCATGTCTTCATGTCCTTTCACCTTAAGTTAGGAGGCTTTTTTTCCTGGATGGACGATATTCCACTTCCGATGTTTCATATATGTCAAGGCTGATTTGCCAAAAATGTCTGATATGTCATTTAAATGAGAAATAAGGCCAAATATGACGAAATTACGCTGTTGTAAACTATTTACAATGGAGATCCTCCAGGCAATGGAGGAACCTTGAAACCTAATTATCAATGTGTGAGGTTTGCCTGCCTGGGCTTCAAGTTGGTACTGAAGCTGTTTCACTGAAAGCTTCCATCTTGAAGATTACTTACGTATCTTGTTAAAACAAAAAATGTTCTCCTGGGACGAGATATATCCGTGGTAAACACAAAAGAACAAATTTTCACTTACACTGATAAGAAATGACGGAGGGGAAAAAGTACATTAAAACTATTTTTTGGGGTGAGTTTGTCGTACATCGTGTGATGTTAATTGTGTGTTCTGTGGTCGTCTGATAGCAGCCCCTTTGTCAGCAACTCACTGATGATGCTGCTGACACTGATGAAGCTCTCGGCTGTCTTGTATCAGGCCGCTCGGGGTGGCCCAGTAGATAGGGTGTTCTCCTTCCTTAGATAAACAGTTTTGATGAAGACTATTCTGTGTTCAGCAGTGTGTGTACTTAGACTGAGGTATGATACCCCCTTCTACTGACATCAGCAGGAGATGCCTAATGTGGTGTCACATGAGATGCCTAATATGGTGTGTCACATGAGATGCCTAATATGGTGTGTCACATGAGATGCATAATATGGTGTCACACGAGATGCCTAATATGGTGTGTCACATGAGATGCCTAATGTGGTGTGTCACACTAGATGCCTAATACGGTGTCACATGAGATGCCTAATATGGTGTGTCACATGAGATGCCCCACATGGTGTGTCACATGAGATGCCTAATATGGTGTGTCACATGAGACAAATAGCCGGAATATGCACAACAGCCTGTAAAATGGCTCAGTTCTGTCATTTTTATGAAAACAGTGGAATCGTTTAATATTTTTTGTAAATATTTGTTACCTTTGATCGTAGCATGACATATGATTCCCCTTAATATCCCCCCAGTTTGGAGCAGAACTCCAAAACTGTTGAATAACCTTATGTTAAATATTTGTTGTTTAAACTTGCTAAGTAGATCAGTCTAGTGCTTGAACTGGTGTCTTTTGATGATTTGGGATTTTTATTTCATTTTTTTTTTTTTTTTCATGAGGACAAGTTGGACTGAAAATGAGAGTAGTGCTAGTTTCCAGAGCAGAAAAACAAAAAATGGTTTAATAGGACAGATCAAGTGTACAGCCCATGTGAATGATTCCGTTAAGGTGTCTGTGTGTATAGGCTGCATTTAGGGTGTCTGTGTATGACTGGGGTTAGGGTGTCTGTGTATGACTGGGGTTAGGGTGTCTGTGTATGACTGGGATTAGGGTGTCTGTGTGTATGATTGGGGTTAGGGTGTCTGTGTGTATGACAGGGGTTAGGGTGTCAGTGTGTATGACTGGAGTTAGGGTGTCTGTGTGTATGACAGGGGTTAGGGCGTCTGTGTGTATGACTGGGGTTAGGGTGTCTGTGTGTATGACTTGGGTTAGGGTGTCTCTGTGTATGACTGGGGTTAGGGTGTCTGTGTGTATGACTGGGGTTAGGGTGTCTGTGTGTATGACTGGGGTTAGGGTGTCTGTGTATGACTATCTGTGTATGACTATCTGTGGGATAGGTTCATGTTATCTGTGGGATAGGTTCATGTTGTCTGTGTTATAGGTTCATGTTATCTGTGGGAAGCCCTTCATCCTTTTGAGTCTCTGGTTTGTACAGAAACAGACTTGGGGTTGATTGATGGTTAGCCCTTGTAGATTCGTCTTCATCTGGTGAATATATTCTGTCAGCTCGGAGGTTTTTGTAATTGATAATGAAACGTAATATCATGTACCTTTTCTATGTGTAAGTTCCCCCTCACAAACGTTGTGATGACAGGTCACATGACTGACATGCTTTGATGTATGAGTTGGGCACAACACCTGTAGCACGACTAGATTACTCGTTAGATAACACAGGTAAGCAAACAGTAGGTTGTAATGGCAAGATCAAAGATATACCAGCACAGGCAGGGGCGATGACACCCCTGATTGTCTCCCCTTGTACAGGGAGGTGACAGAGCCTCATTTCAGTCGACTTCAACAGGATGCTTTTCCAACATGACACGACCAAAGGGACATTTGAAACCTGATAATTATGTCTGTGGAAAGCATTTTAGCTTCAGTGTTTGTGTGTCGTGGTGGAGTAGTATTAGCTTGATTTGTAGATCGCTTGTATAATGGAAATAGGAAGCATATATATCGTTGTCAGTTGATGGAGAATGGAGGATGAGAAATTCAATAGAGATGCAAACAGATACCGGGACAATGGTGTGATTTGTTTGGAGACATGATGGATCTATGAACACATTCGAAACACGTACAACAATCACCTGCCATAAATATGTTAGCTGGGTGTACAAGAACCAAGTTTCACAACAGAAAGCATAGCTCAGTGGTGGACTGTTAACATATCCATCCCCACATGTCTACTTTCAACCCTGTTTAGTGATGTTCTGTTTACTGACCCTGTTTACTCATGATGTGTTTACTGATGTTGTTTGAGCTTCAGTTTAGTGATATTATGTTTACTCATGTTGTTTACAGTTGTTTCGTGGGGGCACAGGTGGCCCAGTTGTCTAAGGCCCTGCGATTCACTGTGCAGAGTTGCGTCCCTTAGCACGCCAGGAACCTATGATTGTGGGTTCAAATCCAATTATGTCTCTAGGTTTGTCAGCACCTTAACCGTGCCCCTGGGTTTGACCGAAGTGGTAAATGTCTGAGACCTGCATCACTTCGGGCTTACCTACCACATTATATATATCCTATGATATAACTGTAATACTGTTTAAAGAGGTGTTAAACCCAAGTCACTAACTCACGACAGTTGTTTAGTGATGTCCTGTTAACTGATGTTCTGTTTTGTTTCCAGGCTGACCTGGTGGAGTATTACTACTTCTGGAAGAAAACGCCATCTGCAGCATCAAACCGACCTCATCGGCGACATCGTCGCTCCGGACTGAAACGCCAGACCACGCGGTCCACCAGCCAACCCAGCGGCGACTACTGTAAGTTGTTGCTGTTGATAATGTTGTTCTGGATAATGTTGGTGCAGATAATGTTGGTGCAGGGAGTGATCCATACATGTTTGGATGTATATTCCAGAAGTCTTATAGTTCACCTGTGCCAGGAACCACTAGCTGTAGTTTTTCATAACCATCTTGGCCTCAATGAGTCTTGATCTAGCGACACAATTCCTCTGTGTGTGTGTGTGACACTCAGTTGTTCACATCTCCGACATGTCTGGGGATGTCCTCTCTAGTTGTGATGTAACTGACAGGAGCAGCAATAGGTGCAATTCTCACTCACTCACTCACTCACTCACTCACTCACTCACTCACTCACTCACTCACTCACTCACCCGACCACCCTCACTCACTCACTCACTCAGAGGGGGCCCAGTCATCTGATGGGCCGCGATTCGCTGTGCAGAGTTGCGTCCCTTGGCCAGCCAGAAACCTATGATTGTGGGTTCGAATCCCGGTTGGCCCCAATTATGTTTCTAGGTTTGTCAGCACCATACCCGTGCTCGTGGGTTTCACCGAAGTGGTAAACTTCTGAGACCTGCATCACTTCGGGCTTTCCTCCCACATTAAGCTGACACGCCGCAATATAACTGTAATACTGTTAAAAGCGGCGTTAAACCCAACTCACTCACTCACTGACTCACTGACTCACTGCCGCTATCAGGGTATGTACATGATTGCAGTTGTTGAATTGTTTCTTTAATTATTGTTAATAACGATACAGCGAGGTCACGGTACACAGATTGTGATGCAATACGTATTGCAATACCTATATTTACATCAAATCGCGTGGAAACTTCTTGATTACAAATATTTTAGAGCAGGTTCAAAAGGTAAAGCTTACTGTAGACACATGTTCATAGCGGCTATTTTTAGAAGTGAACTTGAAACCCTAATTACGACACATTTTGCGATATTTGACTTTCAAAAAGCTGGGTGTCATTAAACGAGGTGTAAGTAATTTATTTGAGCAAGTGTATCAGCTTGTTTTGATGCAGAAAAAAACGTATTGTGTATCTTATCGTAGCACGGTTGACTGAGATATATCATTTCACCCCTATTGTTTATTGTGCAAGCAATGAGTTCATGAATAATAAGATAGTCCCTTAGACTTCATCTCCCTCTCAGTGTGGTCAGCAGTGTGGACAGGCCCAGGTCAAGGTCAATGCTGGGGCTGTCTTGCAGTGAACTTGTCTTACTGAAACTGGAATAATCTCCAGCTGCAAGCTGCCCCAGTCCACATCAGGCTTGCCTGATATCTGATACCATTGATTAGTTGGGAGGGAAATAGTCTGTAGCATCACTGCCTTTCATGTGTGGACAGAAGAAGTGATTGACAGCCTGTCAGGTTCAGGTCGGGTCAGGGGTTGGAGGTCAGGGGTCACTGGGTCAGATCCCAGAAGTGGTAATGATATGTCGCCCTGAATCATCATTAAGCAGGTAACTATGGCAACCCCTTACTTGAAGAACAATCTCCGTTTTGAAACAGAGATCTGTTTCTTTGGCAAGTAAGACTAGTGGTGTGTAGTGTGGCTCTTGGATTCTCCCGTGTGAGTGGAGTGTTTATGAATAACCCCAAACGCATGTTTTCCACCACCTCTACTCTCAGCATCATCGATCAATCATCTGTACGCTTCACTCGAGTCGCAACCCTGCCACTGAAGTCGGCTTTGTCTTGCCAAGCTTAATAGCAAACACAATCGCTATACCAGCCTCCCATTTGCTGCTTTGTTTGATTTGACACGCTGCATCAGCTTGCAAGGAGTCTTGTGATTGGTTGATTGTTCCGGTTGTGAGAAAGACAAGTTACCAGCGAGTGACACAGCAAGTAAACAGACCCATCTGGTACTGCAGTGCAGGGCCTAGCGGCTTGTTTAGATTCATTTGGCTGGGGCGACATCCCGAACCCATGTGTTTGATGGGCTGCCGCCAGGTAAACACACACAGTTTACCCTCAATGCGCGGGATCCCTATACTAATGTCCTAGAGAAACAAGACTTGACAAGACAAGCAACTCAATCCATGTTACCTTGTTACAGAGAATACCTTCTTGTGAATACGGTGTCTCTTGTCAACAGGCCCTTGTCACATGCAATACACTCTTCTTGCCTTCAGACTCACCATTGGTTAATACCTGGTCGTGGGTGAACTACACGCAGGCAGATCTTGTGTCTTGACTCCTACAGTTTAATACCTGGTCGTGGGTGAACTACACACTGTCAGATCTTGTGTCTTGACTCCTACAGTTTAATACCTGGTCGTGGGTGAACTACACACTGTCAGATCTTGTGTCTTGACTCCTACAGTTTAATACCTGGTCGTGGGTGAACTACACACTGTCAGATCTTGTGTCTTGACTCCTACAGTTTAATACCTGGTCGTGGGTGAACTTCACACAGGCAGATCTTGTGTCTTGACTCCTCCAGTTTAATACCTGGTCGTGGGTGAACTTCACACAGGCAGATCTTGTGTCTTGACTCCTCCAGTTTAATACCTGGTCGTGGGTGAACTTCACACAGGCAGATCTTGCGTCTTGACTCCTACAGTTTAATACCTGGTCATAGATGACCTAAATACAGGCATATCTTGTGTCAAGACTCCTACAGTTTAATACCTGGTCATAGATGACCTAAACACAGACAGATCTTGTGTCAAGACTCCTACAGTTTAATACCTGGTCATAGATGACCTAAACACAGACAGATCTTGTGTCAAGACTCCTACAGTTTAATACCTGGTCATAGATGACCTAAATACAGGCATATCTTGTGTCAAGATTCCTACAGTTTAATACCTGGTCATAGATGACCTAAATACAGGCATATCTTGTGTCAAGATTCCTACAGTTTAATACCTGGTCATAGATGACCTAAATACAGGCATATCTTGTGTCAAGATTCCTACAGTTTAATACCTGGTCATAGATGACCTAAACACAGGCATATCTTGTTTCTTGACTCCTACGGACTAATACCTGGTCGTGGAAGACCTAAACACTGTCAGATCTTGTGTCTAAACATCTACAGTTTAATACCAGGTCGTTGGATGAACTAAATACAGGCTCTTCTTCTCGTGACCTTTGACACTATCCTCCTTGCAGGTCCCTGTTGTCAGGGCAAGCAGGGCAGAAAGTTGCCATGGAGACCACATGACAAATAATTCTCACTCAAACTCACATCTGTATTTGAAAGCCAAACCAGTAAAATTACTGATGCGGATAATCTCTGGTTCTTGTGGTGGTTGATGTGAGAAGCTGGTGTCAGTCCTAGTGGTCTACAACACACTCTCTATATAGTGGACCCTGTGTAGAGTGGTCATGGAGCTAAGCCCTAAAACAAACACTCCTTATTGTGAACCCTGTGTGCAGTGGTCACAGAGCTTAGCCCTGAACCAAACACTCCTTATTGTGGACTCTGTGTGCAGTGGTCGCAGAGCTTAGCCCTAAAACAAACACTCCTTATTGTGGACTCTGTGCACAGTGGTCACTGAGCTGAGCCCTGAACCAAACACTCTATATCATGAACCTGTGGATTGTGGATCCTGTTGACAGTGATCACTGAACTATGTCCTTTAACAAACACTCTCAATAGTGGATCCTTGAATAAGTTAGCACATCTCTGGTGCATGGTATTCCACCTGAGTGATGTATAGTTGAACCTTGACCTTTGCACGGTGGTGGTTGACCTAAGATCAATTCTTCTATTATTGTTTGTTTCTCATTTGTTTTTGACATTGAATCAAAATCACATTGGAAAAAAGTAGGCCAGGATTCTGAAACATTCCGGGTCTTTGATACATTCCGGGTCTCTGGTACATGCTGTGTCTCTGGTACATGCTGTGTCTCTGGTACATGCTGGGTCTCTGGTACATGCTGGGTCTCTGGTACATGCTGGGTCTCTGGTACATGCTGGGTGTCTGGTACATGCTGGGTGTCTGGTACATGCTGGGTCTCTGGTACATTCCGGGTCTCTGGTACATGCTAGGCCTTTGGTACATGCTGGGTCTCTGGTACATGCTGGGTCTCTGGTACATGCAGGGTCTCTGGTACATGCTAGGCCTTTGGTACATGCTGGGTCTCTGGTACATTCCGGGTCTCTGGTACATGCTGGGTCTCTGGTACATGCTGGGTGTCTGGTACATGCTGGGTCTCTGGTACATGCTGGGTGTCTGGTACATGCTGGGTCTCTGGTACATGCTGGGTGTCTGGTACATGCTGGGTCTCTGATACATGCTGGGTGTCTGGTACATACTGGGTGTCTGGTACATGCTGGGTGTCTGGTACATGCTGGGTCAATGGTACATGCTGGGTCTCTGGTACATGCTAGGTGTCTGGTACATGCTGGGTGTCTGGTACATGCTGGGTCTCTGGTACATGCTGGGTGTCTGGTACATGCTGGGTCTCTGGTACATGCTGGGTGTCTGGTACATGCTGGGTCTCTGGTACATGCTGGGTCTCTGGTACATGCTGGGTGTCTGGTACATGCTGGGTGTCTGGTACATGCTTGGTCTCTGCTACATGCTGGGTGTCTGATACATGCTGGGTGTCTGGTACATGCTGGGTCTCTGATACATGCTGGGTCTCTGGTACATGCTGGGTGTCTGGTACATGCTGGGTCAATGGTACATGCGGGGTCTCTGATACATGCTGGGTGTCTGGTACATGCTGGGTCTCTGGTACATGCTGGGTGTCTGGTACATGCTGGGTGTCTGGTACATGCTGGGTCTCTGGTACATGCTGGGTGTCTGGTACATGTTGGGTCTCAGGTACATGCTGGGTCTCTGGTACATGCTGGGTCTCAGGTACATGCTGGGTCTCAGGTACATGCTGGGTGTCTGGTACATGCTGGGTCTCTGGTACATGCTGGGTCTCTGATACATGCTGGGTCTCAGGTACATGCTGGGTCTCTGCTACATGCTGGGTCTCAGGTACATGCTGGGTCTCAGGTACATGCTGGGTCTCTGGTACATGCTGGGTCTCTGGTACATGCTGGGTCTCGGCTACATGCCAAAATATCCCCAATTATCCCCAAATAAACTATTTTGAAATTAAATAAGAGTGTCTTAACGATGAAACATCTCCAATAAAAGCCAGGCCCCCAAAGCTACACACAGAGACCTCAGTAAATAGAAACAGGGAGTTTCAGAGCCCATGGGTAGTTGGTGTGTTCCCATGGGGAGAAATGAGGTTAAAATTGGTCTCCAGCAGAAGAGGCGACCTCAGTGGAATGGATGGTCAGGCTTAGTGACTTGGCAATGGTGTGTCATCGATATCAGTCACTGGATTGTCTGGTCCAGACTTGATTATTTAAAAGCTGCAGTCTTTAAGCTTGAATATGGCATTAAACATCAAACAAACACTTGTGTAATTACTGTATTATATATCAAAGTTGTCGTGGATAGATGGTGTGAAATGTTTGTTTATGTTTGCAGTGGACCAAAGCTCAGCCAGTGAGGTGTCTGAGGATTCAGACGACAGTGATGGAGGACGGGACTTGAACACGTACGCCTGCAGGAAATGCTTCACCACAAGTAAGTCCTGTGAATGCATACTGTTCTGTAACTGCTGATGTTTTAGCTTAATGTATACAGTTCCCTTAATGTGGTTGTAGCTTAATGTATACAGTTCCCTTAATGTGGTTTTAGCTGAATGCTAGCTGTTCCCTTAATGTGGTTGTAGCTGAATGCTAGCTGTTCCCTTAATGTGGTTGTAGCTGAATGCTGGCTGTTCCCTTAATGTGGTTGTAGCTGAATGCTAGCTGTTCCCTTAATGTGGTTGTAGCTGAATGCTAGCTGTTCCCTTACTGTGGGTGTTGTAGCTGAATGCTAGCTGTTCCCTTAATGTGGTTGTAGCGGAATGTTAGCTGTTTCCTTAATGTGGTTGTAGCTGAATGCTAGCTGTTCCCTTAATGTGGTTGTAGCTGAATGCTAGCTGTTCCCTTAATGTGGTTGTAGCTGAATGCTAGTTGTTCCCTTAATGTGGTTGTAGCTGAAAGCTAGTTGTTCCCTTAATGTGGTTGTAGCTGAATGCTAGCTGTTCCCTTACTGTGGGTGTTGTAGCTGAATGCTAGCTGTTCCCTTACTGTGGACGTTGTAGCTGAATGCTAGCTGTTCCCTTACTGTGGATGTTGTAGCTGAATGCATATCTTAGCCCCCTGCCAGGAGCCTGGTAGACTATGCTGTGTTTAAGCAGATCAAACAGCAGTGCTCCTGATAAGGGCATTGTCAGTCTATGCGTGGCAAGAAAAATTACAGATATGAAGGCAATTAAATTAGAAAGCGTACTAATACAGTCATAAATGAGTAAATATGTCCTCTTTACTTTAAGAAGTTTCTTTCACATTTAAGAAATAATATCGGTCTTCAAAATATACATCCGCGATCATATAATACAGGCAAGCTAGCAATATGTATGTATGGGTATTCCCTCACTTTGTCATGGGAATCCCCAATCTTAGGCCAATCGTTAAGCAGCTACTGTATTTTCTTTTATTTGATTGGTTAATATTCATCGATTATAACTCTCGCCTTTGGTTGTGACCCAGCTATTTGTCTGAACCAGAATCACAGGCTTTAAGATATAGTGGGAATTACCAACTAGGATATCAAACAACGCTTGCTTTCAAATGCTAGAAATGTCTTCCACATCCACAGCGCTACAAACAGCCGATCTCATTGGATTTTCTTATTTTTTAACCAAGCTGTTGAAAATATATTTGCATCAGGGAGACGATGTTTTCATCAGAAAGTTGAAGTAATTGATGCACTGTGGATCGCCTGTTTACAGCATCAGGGCAAAAATAACATGTTTACAGGAGAGTCTGAAATTTAAGATCTGATTCCCAAGCCCAAATACCACAGTGTATGCTGCAAGATTTGGGGTCTTGGTATTTTGTAAAAGACAAAACTAATCTCTTTTTTAATTCAGATAATGTAAATCTATTGTAGGTTGTTTTTCAACTAACACTGTTCACGGACAAGATATGACTCATGTTTCAAGGAGAAACAGAATTTGTGAAAAAAATGCTTAATCCTTTAACAAAAACACATAAAAAGAAAACTATTGGATTTGGAAAATGTCTTGAAGTTTCTCAGCGTCTAAATACCTCCTCTGGTGTTGAGCTGTAATGTGACATTTCTTCGGTGTAGCTTTGTTCCATATTAACAACACTTGACGTAGCTAATTGTGGCATAAGCTGGACCAGCTATTGATCTCAAAGTGAAAGTACGCGGTTATCTCAATTGATTTAGTTGGACGTGGGTCTTGAGCTTCATGCAGAGTTTATGTAGAGGAAGATTTAGAGATGGGCCGCCAATACTGATGTGAGAGGTTCTCGGCAGCAGGTTATTGTGGGTGCGATGGGATGGGCTTTGTGCAGATTAAACACTCAGTTAGTGATGTCGCTGTCAAGTCAGGAGCTGGCTGTAATAATGCCAGTATTAGCCTGCCAGATTACACAGGGAAGATGGCCGCCATGGCCGGCCAGGTCGCGCTTCCTCATTACTGAGACATGTTCGGTGTCCGCACAGCTTTTATCACTGCCGTGTTTGAAGAGAACACATTGATTTTTCACATGAGCCAAGTGTCTGTGTCCATTATGAGGAAGATGGCTCACGCAGGAAGACATCGATACAAACAGCACCAGTCACTTGGAGGCAGACCGACAGTGGGGAGCTGGTGCTGGTGGGGTGGAGGACAGCCAGAACAGGGTGTTCAGGACATGGTGTTCTGTACAAGGTGTTCTGTACATGGTGTTCCGGACATGGTGTTCTGTACACGGTGTTCTGTACAAGGTATTCGGACACGGTGTTCAGGACATGGTGATCTGTACAAGGTGTTCTGTACACGGTGTTCTGTACACGGTGTTCTGTACACGGTGTTCTGTACAAGGTGTTCGGACACGGTGTTCAGGACATGGTGATCTGTACAAGGTGTTCTGTACAAGGTGTTCTGTACACAGTGTTCTGTACATGGTGTTCGGACATGGTGTTCAGGACATGGTGTTCTGTACAGGGTGTTCAGTACAGGGTGTTCAGTACAGGATGTTCAGTACAGGATGAATGGGTTGTGGTCAGTTCAGGGTGGAGCACGGCCAGTATAGGGTCATGGTCAGTGTTCAGACAGACTAGCGTAAGTCCTTTCAGTTTTGTGTATCGGCAATACAGAAATCTTGTGGACCCCTGTTCAGGGGTTTCGGGAACCTTCATCTGAGAGAGACGGGGCTAATTGGAGCTGCCAGTGTTTTGAGAATATTGAGTTTACCTAGCTTGTGCCCAGAGAACGGGAACTGGAGACAAGGGTGTTAGAGTCTCATCTACAGAGGAAGTATGAGGCAGTATCACACACTCCCACAACTGACTGAACATAGGAAGCTTCGTGGCACTTGTCCATCAGTCTCCTCCCCTCAGAACATGCTGATGGTATTTACACAGAGAATGGGTGGACATGCATCAACCCCAAACCTTTCAAAACAGAGCTTCTACCTTCGGGAATCCTGAGGGCAAAAGCCAGCGTCGGGGGCTGAGAGACCGGACGGCATTGCTTGCCGCTTGTGACAGCGTGAAGGAGGATCTGCTCTCTCAGTCGGCAGTAACAGCCTCTCTGCGTGCTCCCTGACTGATGCACTACGGCTGCATGTGGCTTTGAGGCTGGCTGCTCAGATGGTGGATTACCCAGAGAACCAATAACTAGCAAAAGAAAACATCATAAACTTCACCGCGGATGAATAGCAATGTCTTGCTCTGTTAGCTGCGTGGTAGTGTTACTGCTCTATAACCCATCCCCTTTTTACGTCGGAGTTGCCGGGTTCAGGAGCTGTGAATATTGACTTGCCGCTGACGACCCTAATTTGATTATTTCAGCAAGATGCTTATGCTAGAGGCAGCTGATTGTACAGGGCCATGCCTTGATGGGCTTGTGGCTGCACATGAAAGCAGGGCCAGATTTGTTTTTGAAGACACAGCAAAGTAGTTAGAGACATTAAGTAATGGCGATTCGGAGCAGGGTTGTGTCAGTGTTGGACATCTGATACTGCCTACATTACAGAGGCCCACTGTGCAGCTGATGGCCATTTTTGGGTATTTAAGCATCCCGAAAGTGTAGACACCTCCATCTCCCTCCCGCTCCCCATGTTCTTCTTCCTTCTTCTGGGCACTCATTAACAAAGCAGGTACTTCTGATGTTGGTTGCCATAGTGATTAGGTCTCTCTCAAGATGTGCTTGGTATCAACACATTATGTTGTCTTCAGAGACCAGTAAACAAACAACTACAGATGAATGTCTTATAAACAACACCTAGATCAATTCCATAAACAACTTGACATATCCGGGGAAGAAACGCTAGTTGACTGATCAGGGAAAGAGACGCCAGTTGACTGATCAGGGAAAGAGTCGCCAGTTGACTGATCAGGGAAAGAGTCGCCAGTTAACTGATCAGGGAAAGAGTCGCTAGTTGACTGATCAGGGAAAGAGTCGCTAGTTGACTGATCAGGGAAAGAGTCGCCAGTTGACTGATCAGGGAAAGAGTCGCTAGTTGACTGATCAGGGAAAGAGTCGCTAGTTGACTGATCAGGGAAAGATACACTAGTTGATTGATCAGGGAAAGAGATTGTCGTTGCCACATCAGGGAAAGAGTCGCTAGTTGACTGATCAGGGAAAGAGTCACTCTTTGACTGATGGGAGAAAGTGACGCTAGTTGACATATCGGGGAAAGAGATACTACTTGTCACAAAGCTTCTTACAATAAGGCTCCTTTGTCTGTTGATATATATATATATAGTTAATACATCTGCTAAGTATATTTGGCTGAATGTATAATTCAATTAAGAAATAACAACAGTGGCACAAAAGGAATAAACAGACAAGTGAGTCTTTTGTGGGTATAAAATGAATGTCAATAATGGAGAAATTGATTTGTAAATAAAACATGTACGCAAATACGTTTTCCCGAAGGTTGATTCTATGTGTTGTGAATCTGGTTACCAATACCACCACAGATCGACAAGCTTCTCCCTCGGTGTTGTCAGCGGTTGGATTAATCACTCATTAATATTAAACATTAACGAATCTGCAGTTTTATGTTGAATAGTTAATGTTTCTGACATGCTATCAACGTAGGACATGACAGGGCTATAGTAGTTCCCACAAGGATACCAGTGGGAGGTTCTCCATCCAGCTGTACATCTGTAGTGGACTCAAACATTCTCATAGCCAGGGTACTAATGGTTCCCATGCATTGTCTTATTTCTGTTCTCATGTTGGCCTGCATGTTTATCATGTCTCTAAGAGACATTACTGCATATTGGTTCACGTTACAGATTCAACTGACCAAATAAAATTGCAACAATAAAAAAAAAAAAAAAAAAAAAATAGTTTGAATTTATTTTAATTCACCTGAGTGCTGTATTTTGTCCTGAATTGAAAAATAAACCGATATAACTACAAAATGGGAAACAAGCAACTGTGGCACAAATGAAATAAAAACATACTGTACTACATTTTGTATATTATTACAAACTAACCAAGCTTATTGTTCAGCAAAATCTCTGTAAATCTTGAAATGGAAGCATTTGGATGTTATTACAAGCACTTGAGCCAGTTCTGCTTCAGGCTTGAGTGACTGAATAACGTTCTGCCTGCATAGGTCAAAGTTGTCTTTTGCTGCTAACTGTTCTGCTAATCCTATTTCAACCATTATCTGTCTGTCTGTCTGTCTGTCTGTCTGTCTGTCTGTCTATTTGGTATGTATCAACCCGATGGCATATGAAATATATGTTACAGATCAACTATATGGTATATTGACATATTTGGTTTATATCAACTGAATGGCATATTGACATCTTTGGTATATATCAACTATCTGGCATATTGACATATTTGGTATATATCAACTATCTGGCATATTGACATATTTGGTATATATCAACTATCTGGCATATTGACATATTTGCTATATATCAACTATGAGGAATTTTGACATATGTGGAATATATCAACTATTTAGTGTATGTGAAGGATTTGGTATATATCAACTATTTGGTGTATGTAAACGATATGGCATATTTGAAGTACCGTATTCGACGTAATAAGCGCCCAGGTGGCTCTCAAAATTAGAAATAGGGGGCTCTTATTAAAATATTATTTGGTGAAAAAAAACAGAGTTGAAAGATAAATTTCGTGTTCATGTACGACAGATATATTTTTCCAGAATTTAATTGCCCATAATTAAGGTTGCATATAACACACAAGTGCGTATCATACGCAAATAAATAAGTATTGTGAACATTGATCAATCGGAAGGGGTGTTAATTGGGATTGGTCACTAGCCATTATATTCGCAAATATCGCAGTGGGCACTTATTAGAGCTGGGCGCTTATTACGTCGAATACGGTATTTAATATATTTCAACTCTCCTGCACAAGTGTAGTGTTTGATATACACTGTCAGTGTCTGATTGTTGTGCATGACCTGCTTCAGCTTCCAAGGACTGGCACCATGCGGGTAAAGACAAGACCCTCCTGTGCACACAGTGCCGCCTCTTCTTCAAGAAGTATGGGGAGGAGCGGCCCATAGACCGGCCCCGCGAACCCCCGGCATTCCTGTTTAAACCGGTACAGGAAGACGCCAACTGTGACAACATTAACGGCAAACACAACATGAGAACAAGGAGAAGCAACAACGCAGTAAGTTCAAGGACATATTAATTAAGGACGTTCATCTTGAAGGACGCTTTTTTTTAAAGACATTATGGTCCAAAAGTTTATTATATTTCCAGAATCTACTCTGTGTGTAGTGGTCTGCCATGATGTGTTGTGAAGAGTTGTCTCCCTTGCTACTCGAATCTGCTTTTTTGAAATAAAATATGGACCCCAATCACTATAAACCCAGTTGTTGTTTCTATTCGAATAAGATGTCAATTGTGTCTTGTTTATTTCTAGACGGGAAATAAAGGAAAGAAGAAAGATAGATTGAGTACAAGTAGCCCTGACATTGTTGACAGCCCAGTCAACGGAGCAAGCACCCAGAAAGGTCGCGTTTCTCCAGGAACAGTTAGCACTTGCAGTAGTAGCAGCAGCACAGATAAAGATAGCAAGAGAAAGTCCACCGTAAGTAGCAGCATGGCTAGTGATAGTGAGAGAAAGTCCACCGTCAGTAGCAGCATGGCTAAAATAGCGAGAGAAAGTTCCAGTTTAATAGCAGCAAAATAGCAGGAGAAAGATTGCAATAAGTAGCAGCATGGCGAAGATAGCAAGAGAAAGTTCACCGTCAGTAGCTAGAGAAAGTTCCAGTTTAAAAGCAGCAAAATAGCAAGAGAAAGTTTGCAGCAAGTAGCAGCAGTGATGCTATGTTTCATTGTGTATGAGTGTTCATCTCTACTGTTGCAGAACAAGGATCGATTGTTGAGTGGCAGAAAGCGTCTCAATAACTCAGAGACTGAGGACGGGAAACTTTCAAAGAAAAAGAAACCTCAGGTAATTCAGTCACAAACGACTGATCGTTTCGGACAGGACGTCCTTGATCAAACAATATCCATCCAGTTCCTACACATCTCTAAATACTGGGCACAGGTCCAGTTTTCTAAGGCACCGCAGTTTGCAATGCAGAGTTGCGTCTCTTGTGCATGCCATAAACCTATGATCATGAGTTCGAATCCCACTTCGCCCCAGTTATGTTCTTGATTTGTCAGCACCCTAACCCAGCTCGTGGCTTTCCCCAAAGACATGCGTGATATCACATCGGGCTTGCCTTAAGCTGACACATGGTGTAACAGGGATACTGTTCAAAGCATCATTGAACTCAATTCAGCACATGGAAGATATACAGCTCATTGGGCTCTCTTACCAATATAAGCTGAACTAATATAAGCTGAACTAATATAAGCTGAACTATAATCAGAGGCAAAAGTCATTGTGACATTGAATTTTCGGGTTTGAACCAGAGTAAGAGTTTGTTAAAATCATCGACGAAATGCAACCAAACAGTTTTTGATCATTGCCATACCTTGAAACATTTGTCTTTCCGTGAAAATAACATTTCATTCGCGGCAGTAAAAGTTTAACACTGATTCTGTTTGTTGTTTGTGTGTCAGAATAACTTTGGCTTTGAGTATGATATAAGCTGAATTAGTATAACTGATGTGACAGTTGAAAGTAGTGCTAAACTCATCTCAGATTCTTATCAAACTTGATGTTCCAGGAACGGTCCGACTCCGACTCTCTCTCAGACAGCAGCAGTAACGAGGACGACGAGATCGAGGCTGACGCTGACCTTGAAGAGGTCAATCAGGTGGGTTCAAAGAGGCCATGAAGGACATTATCATCATTTCGATCATCATAGCGCTAAGATTCCTTAGCCATTTTCATCAGAGTGAAATATTGGGACCTTGAGGAATCCTGGAATTTATGCATCAAAGGTTCTTTTTTGTGGGTATGTTATTTTAAAGAATGCTTCTTCTTTCAGGACGATCTGAGTTCGAGTTCACCGCCGTCAACGCCAAGTCCGATCGACAACGAGGAATTCAAACTGCAGAAGGACTGCATCAAACCGGAACCCCAACACCCAGTGCAATCACCTTCCCATCATCCTTTGCTGTTTCCAACTGTTGGCGAGAATCATATGAATCTACCCCAGCGACAGTCCCCTGTTACCGTGGGCCCGGCCCACCCAATTCCCCTGGTGCCAGTCCTAGAGGGCACCACCAGTCCACTTCCTGTTTTACAGGAGCCAACGTTGAGGCCGGAGCTGCACCCATCAGCACCATCAGTATCGGCAGTTACGGTGCCGGCCCTCCTCCCCACACAACCATCACTCTCCACGCCCCCAACATCACAATCCCTGGCCCCATCACAACCCCTTCCCTCCACGACACAATCACCTACCACCCCAGTATCACAGCCCCATCCATTCCAACCTGTATATGCCACACCCCTACCCCAGTCACAACCGCCCCACCCCCCACCCCTACTGCCGTCCCTGCCCAACACAAACCCCACTCCCCCAGTGCCGGGTTTGATTCCCATCAAGCAGGAGCCAAAGTCACCGCCTCGCGCTCGCACATGGGAAGAGACAATAAACAAGGCAGTTGATAACGGAATCGCCAACCCTCATCAAGCAGACGTCAAACCCCCACCATTCAGCATGAGCATAGACTCACGGATAGACTCGCGGATAGACTCACGGATAGACACTCGTGTAGATTCACGAGTTGATTCTCGCATAGATTCTCGCATAGACTCTCGAATAGATCCTCGGATAGATCCTCGAATTGATCCTAGAATAGATCCTCGAATAGACTCTCATATTGACTCTCGAACAGACTCTCGCATTGATCCTGATAGGGTCAGGATGCAAGTCAAGCTCGAAGACAGGGATGTTCCAAGCTTTCTCCCCTCTGTGCCCGCACCAGTACGGACGTCAACTCCGAACCCCGCTCCAACCTCCATCCCCGTCCATCCCTCTCAACCAACAATTGAGGGTCCTGGTCTCACCCCAAGTGTTGTGATGGAAACAGATCGACCACCATCCAATGCACAGCCAGAGCCTGAAGTTGTGCAAATCGACCAAGATGATGATGAGAGTGACGATGACCGAACTGGGACTTTAAGCCCTGGCCCTGACCCGACACCTTGTAGTAAGGAGGTTCATCGTAGCAAGGCCGCAATGTAAGGATACACATATTTCTCACGCCCAATTTAACATTTAGTTATTTAGGATCACTTTGAGGATTGTACCAGCTGACATTGTATCAACCCAAGAAGGTCCAGGTTAGAATAAGTCTTCAGGAACCCATGCTTGTCATGCTGTTATGTGCTGTAGGTACAATGAATATTATTGTGCATACCTCGGGACGCAGTGGTTTTTGTTTTGTGAGACCAATCTCAAAATCTGTGCATACTGGACGCACATTTGTGCATTATGTAAAACCCTTGACATTGAACTTTATTCAGACCCAAATTTTGTAATTCTTATCACATTTTTATAAAGATTAGAGAACTGGACAGGTGATGAGCCCCCATTCAAAACATCTAAATGTTTTGGGAATGATGTGAAGGTGTTGGAAAGGTAAGGAGCTAGTCTAAGGGTTTATTGATAAAAGCGTTTATGTTTGATGCCCGTTCTTGGTTCCTCCAACCCCGAGGATGTTGAGACACAGGCAGCGTCCTTCTCAACCACACCATAGGTAAACCAACTATTTCACTCGTTCCAGATTCATCCAGATCCTTAACCGGGGAGCCAACAACTCCTGTTCCCGATGTGACCTCGTCTTCCGGCCCTTCCCCAACTCCAGCCTGGCCAAAAAGCGAGAGGATCGGGAACGAAAGTCCTCTCAGCCAACACAACCAGCACGAGAGGAGAAGCCCGCGGCAGCAGCAATCAAACGCACGGAAACCCCGCCCAGGTCGCACTCTGTCGAGGCTCACGTCTCCAGCTCGCACTCTCAGTCCACGCCGTACGCAGAGAGACACACACCCCGGTCGTCCCTCTACACGGACACGCCCGCTCTCCGGCAGCTCAGCGAGTACGCTCGCCCTCACGCTATGTCCAGTAAGTTGACAAATGATGTGATATTTAACCAAGTCTTTTTAACATTGTACTGACTTCATCAAGACTGGCAACAAGAAATAAAAAGCAGGGTTGGTAATTTGAGAAAGGGTATTGATTCAACGTAGGAATGAGGATAAGGCCTACAAGAGAGAGGGCGGCCGAAATGAAATAAAAAATGCTTTTTAAAAAAAATAAACTGATATTTGATAACTTTTAAAACTATGAGACACTTGTTACAAGTCTTTAAATTAACTTATGAATTATTCATATAATAGATTGAGTCGTTTGCTCTTAATTTTTTTTTAATAAACATGGCTGGAGAAAAATCATGCTGACATGACTGTGCATGATGGAGCATTGATGTCATCACATCGGGCTTTATTTTTCACAGCGGCAGGGAAAATTGATATACGAAATGTATTCATTGTTTCACGTCTGAATGAAAATTCAGAGTAGGTGTGAGATCGGAAGCTCCGAAAAAAATATGGACAGCCTAAAGATAGATTTGTGTGTTATTGTTGATGTGTTTTTCTGGGCATGTTATACGAGTGTTATTTGCCTGTTTCAGGTCAGGATATTCCCCGCTCAGTGCCCTATACTGTTGGTGGGATGGGGATTCCGCAGCAGATGGATCCCATGATGAGCTACAGACTTGCGATGTATCCCCCTGGATCTCGGGAAAGGTTTATGTAAATTAATGTCACTTTTTGTAGTCCAATCTATTTTTAAAGAATTTTAGTTCTTCGATTGTAGTGAATGTGTAGGATTTTACAGATAAGCCAACCATTACGATTTTGTCCTCCCCGCAAATTATGATAATTCCTTAGAATACCCAACCTCTATTACATCATTGCCATAATCCTGCATTTTTGCTGTCACACCTTAAAAGTCTTTGCCTTTTCATCAAGACGTTTTCACTGTCAGCTTTCCATCATCAGTTGCATGGATAATAGTTTTTCACAATATCAGGGGCGGTCGGGTGGCCTAGTGGTTAAAGCGTTCGCTCGTTACGCAGAAGACCTGGGTTCGATTCCTGACATGGGTACAATGTGTGAAGCCCATTTCTTGTGTCCCCCGCCGTAATATTGCTAAAAGCGACGTAAAAACCATACTCGCTCGCTCACATTCAATATCATGGATTGCATGTTCTTAATGCATCGATGAATATGCTCGCTAGTGAAAGGCATGCTTTTAATTCAACAACCACCACTTTATGGTGCAAAGTTAATGATTGGTTGTTATGTTGAGACACACTCAAAGTCTTTTTATTTAGCGATCTTTGCAGATACAAACAGGGAACGAATTGCATTTACACAGATATAACTTCAGAACTCGAAAAACATCTTTCTGACAAACTGTTAATTAGTGTCACATGAGGAATTGTGTGCATGTGTGGAGCTTTGACCACAAGTTTCAATTACATCTGGTCCAAATGAAATTTTCAATGTGAAAACCTCTATCAGAGATTCTCAAAGGTGACAACCATTCTGAGAAAAGTTTACTTTTTACTCCATTGCTTCAATTAGGGTTTGCATCTCTGTTTATATGATGTAATTGTTATATGGGCTGGGAAAATTGTACTTTTTGTACTCAAGAAGTTGCTCTTTCATAGTACTGTGAGTGCCACTTGAGTGAAGCAACTGTATGGGTCAGCCAGGGAAACGCCATGGACCTTATAGTTTCCAGCATGTATGACACACGCATGACCTTGACCTTGACCTTTCAGGCTGGAGCTTGAACTCGAGCGCGACAAGCGGGAACGTGATGCCCGGGAACGAGACCTGCGGGAACGAGAATTAAGGGATATGGAGCTACGAGAAAAAATGAAGGCGGAAATGGAAATGAAACCGCCAGGTACGCCGATGTCCAAACTAGGTATGACTGAAACCAAACAGCCGCTGTGGCCACTTGTGTAACTGCACATCTGCACCAGGTTGCCAGGACAACCCTCTCGCAGCCATCTTGTGTTTGTGACTGTATGTTTGATTTTCATGGTTAGGAAGAATTTGAATTTGAACTTAAACATTTTCTGTTCATTTATTTGTATCCCAGTGGAATATAATCCTGGGGATATAGTCGATGCCTCGAAATCATTTTGTTTCAAGAGCACAAATCGAAAACCGTTCTGTAATTTTCAACAAAAATTGGGAGACAGATCATTGGCAGACTGCAAATAGATCCTGAAGTAGTGCCTTTTGCCATTTCACTTTGACTCACTTTGACTTTGTTCATAATGGTGTATTTATCCCGATTATATCTCTAAAACAAATAGGTTCTAGACAATATGGGGCGGTCCGATGACCTGGGTTCGACTCCTGAAATGGGTACAATGTGGGAAGCCCATTTTGCTGGAATATTGCTCAAAGCGGAGTAAAATCAAACTCTTTCACTCACTTTCTTGAAACTGCACACACAAAGACCAGGTTATCCAGTAGCCTTTTGCTGTTTAGGGATTTTTAGAATTTATATTTTTTCAGTTTCCATGGCAACAATTTTTATTTTGAATTTGTTCAAAGTGATGTGTTTCTAACATAGAAATACAAAGTTCCGATTCCCAATTCCATGGTGTTGTTTTGATAGTTGGTCTTGTATATGGATGGACATATTAGATAGAATTTCTCTCAAGTTAGACTTGAGTAAGTAAGTAACTGTCAGATGATTTGTTCTTTCGAATTTGTGGGGGCATCTTCTGACGACTCGTTTCTTCAAGTCTTAAACTTCTCTGTACTAATTCACATCCTCTCAATATTATGTGATAATGCAAGGTTTTACTGAAATACTGTTATCTTTCAAACAAAAAAGTCATAACTCCAATCTATGGCATATTGTAAATATAGATGTTTAGTGAGCAGGAAAGTGCTGTGGTTACTGTAAGCGCATGTGTAATGTGTTGTATCTTCGTCTTGCCAGGGTTGGATCGGCTTGTCCCACACGGAGCGAATCCTCTGGATCCTCATTGGTTGGAATTACAGCGTCGCTATGGTTACCCGCCTGGTGCCCCCCTCGTGCCGGCTCACACAGGTAGCTCTAGCAGCAGCACCCCCCACATACCAGGTGTGTATCCGCCCGCCAGCCTTGCTAGTGACTTGATGGCGCGGGAACGAGAGAAGCTGGATAGACTCGGTGAGTGACAGCGCCCTCTACGTTCCCAGGTCCTACCAAACTACCAGCAAACCATGTTGACATTTGATCAGGGTTGTACTGTACGCTACACATTCACCAATCTGTCAGGGTCAGAGATCGTAGGGCTGTTAAAGAGTGGGAGTATGCGAGTTATGATCACCTTAGTAATATGATTGCTTTGTTGAACGGAACTCTGTTCCACAAAATCTTATTAGAACAATGTCTATTGGGTGGGTGTGATGACAATCGTAGCTCTACGTCATTGCTAGTCTGTCTCAGAGTTTGGGAGTTATGACAATCGTAACTCTACGTCATTGCTAGTCTGTCTCAGAGTGTAGGAGTTATGACAATCGTAGCTCTACGTCATTGCTAGTCTGTCTCAGAGTGTAGGAGTTATGACAATCGTAGCTCTACGTCATTGCTAGTCTGTCTCAGAGTGTAGGAGTTATGACAATCGTAGCTCTACGTCATTGCTAGTCTGTCTCAGAGTGTAGGAGTTACGACAATCGTAGCTCTACATCAATCATGAGTTTGTGTCAGAGTGAGGGACTTACGACAATCGTGGGAAAATACGTCTTGTAAATCTATGCTAGGCTTGTTGCACTGACATCACTTTGTGGAAAAGGGAGAGCAATTTATATATGTCCGCTGATTCAGAAGTTATATTGTATTTGGAATAAATAAATCTCAAATCAAAATCTGCGTGACTTAGTTGGTGGAATTTTGCGGCAAATGGCAACCTGCCTCAGTTCCAAAGACCCTCACATACAAATTTGAGGTAGATTCAGTCCTTCAAGTAAGACACCCTATTCTATTTGTGCAGATATTTTCTCATTTTGGAAACAACTGTATTGAAGAACTGACCGTTGCTTAGTTTGTGTGTGATGTGTTAGTGCTTTGGTACATATCCTTCACTATTTCACCTTGGAAGCTTAGCTGTCTAAATTCAAACTATTTGAGCAAGGAAGACTGAAATTTCTGTATCTTGATTGCTTGTTCTGCTCAGTGTAACATGACATCATTTGGTCCTGTTTCCCTGATCTAAATTTAAATGAGTGGTGAAAACTCAATTTGCTGGTTGTTGGGTGACAAGATTCATTCAGTTCTAGCTTGGCTGCCGAGGCTTCGCGAAAGCTTCATTCACTCAAACTGTGCTGCCAACAGGACTTCTGGAGTTACCTCCCTTGTTTAGACGTTTCACAATTTGACTGTTCCTCTTGTGAAAACATGATTTCACTTTTCAGATATTTTTCCAAGACCATGTTCAATTTTGACAACAACTTTGTACAAGCTTGCGCCTTGAATTTGAAAGTTTGCATGAGCATTAGACATATATTAAAAAATATGGTCATTATGACTGAAACATGTGTCTATGTTAAAAATAAGAAATTATGTGTCTGACAATTCAAGTGTCAGGAAGTGTCCAGATGCCTGTTGGCTTGTAACAGACATTGAAACTTGTTTTATTATTCTTAAAGAAGTTGAAGTGAAAAAAGAATTTATGAAATGAATTATGCCATGTTTAATAATGTTTAAGATTAGAACATTGTCATCGATAGATACAAGGAAAGGTTTTCTTGTCTCATATAATTCATCAAGTGAGTCTAAGAGTAATGAGAATTTCTTTGTCTTTTCTACCCATTTTACAATTGATTGTGTTTGTGTAAATGTAACACTGCCGTCCTGGTAGCTACCTGGAGCTATTCACACATCCCCAGACGTCCCTACTCCGTCACGGCGCCGTGGGAGAACTTACCCTTTCCTTGTATCTGTTGTCCCGCTGAAGCTGTCCCACGGCCGAGAGGCTTGTCACTCATGTTAGACCTCAGTCGTGTTACAATCGACATCCCTAATATTGTGTAGGCTTCCCACCACACGTCTTTGGAGCCCTCAGTCATCGGGAACAGCTACTTCTTCACGGCGAGATTGAGCGTGCGTCGGCAGCGGAGAGACTTCACGCGGAACGTCTGATGTTGGCTTCGGCAGACCCTGTACTGCGGATGCAGATGGGAGTGGCGGCCGCCAACAATGCAGCAATGCACGCCCACACGCACACACATGCACACTCGCACACGCATCTCCATCTTCACCCTGACAACCCGAACGGAACAACGCCCTCTTCCTCCGGTCTCCATCCTCTCATATCTCCGCATTTATACCCGCCTGTAGCTCCAGGTAAGGCCAACAGATGGCGCTGTGCTTCCTAACAGTCCTTTTTTTCAAATTGTCGTTCCAGATATTCTGCAAACTGATCACATGACTGGGCGAATGATTTACCAATTTTACTCCCAACGCCTCACAAACGAACACATCTACATGCAAAGAGTCACTAACGAGTGTTATCTCCGCGCACAGAAAGATAGGGGCAACGCGGGGGTAGACCCAGCACATTTGGTCTATCAGTTTTCTCGTAAGTGTGGCTAGCAGTCTCCTCACCCTCACTGGCCAATCAACAGTCTGCGTTCGTTCGTTTGTATTTCGTCACTAGGCCCTCCCTTCAACGTATCTCCCAGTGTGTTTGGTTGAAACGTTTTAGTTTGTTTTATTTGGTTGCGCCATTGTTTCTGTTCAGGGCCTGTAAGACACATGGGGGTGATATGATAAAACTGCTATGTGATAACACTTGATATTTCCTGGGTGTGGGATCCGGGAACTGGGGTTTATTCGATATTAACCGTGCATGCCGACATTACCACACTCATTTAGCATGAAGCGTCCAGTCTATTTTTATTTATTTTGACTTTCGTTCAAGATTTTCTGTGATGAGGTGACATGGCCTTGAAGAGCTGTGTTCTTTATTATTTCAAATATTTTGATAATATCTACATTAACTTTAAGCTTTCTAATAATCATTAATCACTTGCCCATAAATGTTATGGTGAAATTATTTATTTTCAAATATCTCATGCTCATTAATTATAATGTAAAGAAATAAAAACAATTTGTTTTCTATTGTAACTCTATTGTTATACAATAATTATTGTATTATTTGTTTACAATTTGTATGAATTCTGAGTTATCTGCCCTTGTTGTAGGTGCTGACCCCACGTCGGCTGTTACATGAATACTGAGTTATCTGCCCTTGTTGTAGGTGCTGACCCCATGTCGGGGGTGCCGAGTCAGGCGGCAGTGGCGGCGGCAGCAGCAGCGAGTGGTCAGAATCACGGGTTGCAGTCGTTGCAGCATGGGATCTCTCCCCACGGGATCCTCCCTGGCAGCAGGGAACAGGAGCTGCTCCAGCGAGAGCTGTACAGTCGGGCGTACATGGATCCCACCCTGGCACATCAGGTAGGTCCTGTCACCATCTTATTGCAGTGCATAGGTGTAGGCAGTGTAGGGGACATGGGATATGACACGTATTGACCTACACCATCTTATTGCTGGACCCACACACATGTAGGCTTTGTAGAGGACATAGGATATGACACGTATTGACCTACCACCATGTTATTGCAATGCACAGGTGTAGGCAGTGTAGGGGACATGGGATATGACACGTATTGACCTACCACCATCTTATTGCTGGACACACACACATGTAGGCAGTGTAGGGGACATGGGATATGACACGTATTGACCTACCACCATCTTGTTGCTGGACACACACACATGTAGGCAGTGTAGGGGACATGGGATATGACACGTATTGACCTACCACCATAGGGACTTGTGGCGTGACACACATTTCAAGATCACCCGAACAAAACAGTTATTTCATTAAAATTCTGACTGATGGTTGTATATTTCAGTATCACACACTGACTGACATGTTGTATATTTCAATATCACACACTGACTGACATGCTGTATATTTCAATATCCCACAATGACGTATAATGATATGTTGTATATTTGAATATTAAGCACTGACTGTCATGTTGTATATTTCAAAATCACACGCTGATTGACGTGTTGTATATTTCAATATCACACCCTGACTGATAATGATATGTTGTATTTTGTAATATGACGCAATGACTGTCATGTTGTATATTTCAATATAACACCCTGACTGACATGTTGTATATTTCAATATAACACCCTGACTGACATGTTGTACCGGTATACTTCAATATCACACCCTGACTGATAACAATATGTTGTATTTTGTAATATGACGCACTGACTGTCATGTTGTATATTTCAAAATCACACACTGACTGACATGTTGTATATTTCAATATCACACCCTGACTGACATGTTGTATATTTCAATATCACATTGTTGTGTATTTCAGCTGTCGGCAGCCCAGGCGGCGGCTCATCATGATGCTCTACAGAGACAGCTGGCTCTGGAGAGAGATCGCTATGGCAACACTGGCCATCTGCCTCACTGATTGGTTGTCCAGTGAAAATGTCAAAGGTCATTTATCGTATTCAAGGCTGTGGATAATGGAGGTGTGATGATGTGAAAGATACAAGGTGTAATGTGTGACATGTCAGTGTACAAGCTGATATATACACCAGTGCTGATAGTTGTACATTTCAATGTTTATTTCAAGTGGATGGAATAACATAGCATATCAAATACTCGAGTGTGTGTCAGTGCAGAAATCCATCACACCTTGGATATTGTGGGGAAGAATACCGGAATACCCTGGCTGTGATTGTGTATAAGTGTCATATCGTCACGTTGTGTTACCTGTGACAACTCTTGTGAAAGCTACAGACAATGGGTTCTCTGGTCGGATTACAGTCACACTGTGTGCGAGACTCGTGGCAAGGCCACACTGGTGGTCAGGTGACACATCACATGACAGATCACATGATCTGACAGAACAACGCCAAATCTCTGCGGGACACTGGACGATACAGCTGCAGATGGATGTTTTGTGTATTTATTGATAATAAGCATATCAAACATGCTTACTGGTGCCATTGCATCATCAACAATCAACCCTCCCATCTCCCAGAACAGTTGTCGATCTAAGTCTTGTGACTGGCGACAGGTTGCATGCAACCTGTTGCTTTCACAATCTCATCTGTGTTCATATAGTTACCATAGCAACATTTCTCTTCATTGAAGTCATTGTGTACGTACGTCATCATCATGAAAGGGGAGATAACTCTCTTTAGGACGAGTCATCTGGGGAGGTAGAGCCTACGTGGTCATGTTTGTGGCATATTGTATTGAATGATCAAGGACAAAATATATTCTTTGTGTCTGTTGGAAATATCAAAATGTTATTTATGCAACATTTTTATTTAATTTTTTTAATAGATTTTTTAATAGTTCCCAGTAAGATTAAAGCCAATTCCTATACTAGATATAAGTGTATTGTTATTTGCCCAGCTGAAGTTCAATACATGAAACTTTATGGTATTGTTCTAACTATCTGTGTAGAATGACGAGCTATCATTCCAGCTACAATTGTTATCATACACACATTTACTCGGTGTCCCTGGGTCTATTCGTGTTATTCATAACAAGATCAGTTAGGTGATTAAATAATTAACAGGTTCCCTTTCAGGGAACTTCCAAAATATTATTGCATCATAAAATTTCAAAAATTGTTTCTCAGGCACTAATAGTTGACAATTTTTTTTTATTTGAAACAAAGTAACTGAGGGTTTATTTACACTTTTTGTCTGAATACAGAAATAAAATGCTTTCATATTTGAGGAGTGTTTTTTCTGGTATAGGCCACTGCCTGAGAACCCAATTGTTTTGATGTACAAGCAACTATCAGGACCTACACTCAACTGTGTGGGGAGTATGAGACTCTTGAATCTCATATGGACATCGTGTGATGGTTTTACTCTGAATCACGTGGTTCTATCTACAATCTGTACTCAGCAGACAACACCTACTCATCAGCTCCTCAGATAAAACTTCACAGATTTGGGGAAACACGTTTAAAGAAGCAGTTGTCAGGAACATTGTCTGGAGCTCATTTTCATATATCCATCAAAAACGATGTTCGCAAGCTCTGAAATGTTGTTCAAGTGACATTCATTCTTTATGTTGGCCTCATTTCACGATCTGAGTTCTGTATGAGGAGTATCTTATCATTTCAAATCCGATTCCTGTGATGTCATGAAATCTCCTGTACGGTGATGAGTTGTCCCCCTTTGACCACTTATTCTTAGGCAGCAGATAGATTCTCCATTGTTTCAACTCTCTCCTCAAAACCATCAAATTTTACACTGTCGTTGTATGTGTACAATCTTATTTTTATCCCCAAGATGTAAAAAGTTTTGTATAAAGATTTCTTTATAAAGTGTAAATTGCACTCCGATTTTCAACAGAGTGGCTGGTGGTTTAATGTATTGGGGCAACCTTGGCCTCTCGGTCTCACACTCAAGAAAGGTTGCTTTTGGGGTAAAACTGGAAATCAAGAATTCGAGACGAAAGCTATAAAATAATACTGGTGTCCTTCACCACTGAATCATATTGTCTTCAGGTTTGTCCTGCGACAGTTTTGAATTTGTACAATTGTTTTACATGATAACCAAAGTATTTTTAAGAGTAAAGTTATTTTAGTAGTAAGTTAATGCGACATACAAAATAAGTTAGTGCGACATAATGGAAGCAGTGTCCGTGTGACCCAGCCTAATACTGTGTCTAGAAACTGCTTGTGTGTGAGACGAGATGTCCAGAGTTGCTTCCATCGAGGGGCTCTCTGTACAGTCACGTGACTCTGACGGCGCCCCCTGGTGGCCGACTTCCGTGTACATACTGCATCATTGTGTGAGCACTGCACTGGTCGGTTATAGTGCCAACATCTAGCTCATCAATAAAATTTGCTTCAGTCATTCAGTGTGTCTGTTGTTGGATGAAAATATTGTTCTATAAGCAACAAAGGTATCAGGATTACCATCTTCCTTGCAACTAAGATATCCTCTACCGAGCTGCCAAGGTATCAGATGTTACCCCATACCTAGCTTCTGTGGTGTCAATCGTTATCCTGCTTCTATCTACAAAGGTATCAGGTGTTACCCTCTACCGAGCTACTAAGGAATCAGGCATTAACCTGTATCTATCTTCAAAGGTATCGGGTATTACCCTCTACCGAGCTACTAAGGAATCAGGCGTTACCCTCTACCAAACTACTAAGGTATCAGGCGTTACCATCTACCTAGCAACTAAGGTATCAGGGGTTACCATCTACCTAGCAACTAAGGTATCAGGGGTTACCATCTACTTAGCGGGGTAGAATAGGCCTTCAGCAATCCATGCTTGCAGTGAGAGGCAACTAACTTGATTGGGTTGTCAGGCTCACTGATTTGGTTGATGCATGTCATCGTATGGAGCCTGACCACCCGATCCCTTTAGTCGCCTCTAACGACAAGCATAGTCACCTTTTACGGCAAGCATGGGTTGCCGAAGGCCTATTCTACCTCGGATCTTCACGGGTCCACCCAAATGGGATATGATGACATGCATCCACCAAGTCAGCAGCCTGACCACCTGATCCAGTTAGTCGCCTCTTACAACAAGCATAGCCACCTCGTAGGGCAAGCATGGGTTGCTGAAGACCTATTCTACCCGGATCTTCATGGTCCGTCCGGTGTAATGCATGTGTACCCATCTTGGTGAAAATGAAAGTGTCCATGCAACATCCAGATAGGGGGAGATAACTTGGTATGTGAGATTGGGAATCCAGGGCCTCCCATTCAACAAACTGACTAAGGAACAAGGTTGCGGGGATGGTGCCAGATTTTACTGGATTGAAGTTAGCAGTCCAAAGCGATCTTAGCGCTTAGTTGATCGTAACTCCCATACTTTAAAGGGGCACTGATCTAACGCAATTCCCCGGGACTGGTTGTTGCCTTTGTTATTGTTTTTTCCCAGTGAGTACCCGGATGTAGAGCAGAAATCTAGACTAGCTCGCGACCTCTGTTGCGCCATTCGTAAGCGCATTAGTCACTTTTATGGATACCGGTAGTAATAAGAGCGTATGGTTACATTGATCAACAAAATGAAATACAGTTTTCGAGATAATAAGGAAATGTAGGTATCTTTGTGGGTAGCATCGGTAATGGTGACGAAGTTTTGATAAGTCACTTGCTTGGTAATTTTGCGATTTTCGTTTACACTATTTTGACTTGCAACACAAAGTAAATATTTCATCTGAGCATTGCTTTTTTTATAGTGTGTATATTTTTTTACTGTCAAAATGTGTAACATATTTATTAAACGTCTAAATATTCAGTTATTTTACAAAGTGACTGAACAACATTTCCATCTGTATGATTATGATAACGAATTCCAAACATTTTGATGTTTAATGTCATCACCGAGAGACTGAAAATGTAACGTTGAAAAGTACATTTCTATGTTGTTTGGCTTCTAATCCTACAGAATAATCTGTTGTGATGTTTGTAGGCCCTTTTGATCGTCTTAATCAATCTGGACAGATTTTTTAGTCAAAATGACATTTTACATTTTACACATTTTATAAATTGCCTGAGAGAATCACATTTTACAAATTGACGGTAATCTATACACGTTTACAAAGGAAATGACCTGTGAAAACAACGTCTATCGCGCATTGAAGAATTTCCCAACCAAGACGTAGAGAACCAAGAACGAATCGGTTCAAATGAAGGAAAACAAAATGCAAATACCATAATTACAACTTACCAAATTTATGTGTATAAATAGGCAGCTTCCTTGTTCGAGGAATGTGTCCGTGAATATCCACACAAAGGAATAATATCCCACTCATCTGCAGCTATACAAAATAACTTATTCGATGTCACGTGTTTCTGTAACTATCAAATATTCTAAAAGATATATATCGTTTCGGGATATTATAACCAGTGTTCGTTTCTCAACTGATCACTTGGATTGTTTCAGGTGTTTCACATAGGTGTCAAGTCTCAAGGGTTGGCTGAGAAAGGCCACGTGACAACTATTTTCATTACGTCCACGGTTCCTAAAAAATCCACTGAGTTTGATAACAATGAGCAACCAATCAACGTATTATCAGTTAACAAAGTATGTTGTTTTTACATCGGCACTTCACGCCATGATATGAGTGTATTCCCTTTGTTTTAGTAAACCTAGACATGTAAACACTCACTTTTGACATATCCACTGTGCAAGATAACAGTGATTAATCAATCAACGTATTTTCTGTTAATCCTTTGATGACTAGGAACGATCCGTTGATTTACCAAAGTAAATCAACTGATCATTCATCTCTTGCTGGGCTGCCACGTGCATATTACATAACGCACATTTCACCTCACTTCAAACCTGGATTTAGATTGAATAATTACCCCAGACACAATAAATGCCAAATGAGAACCTTTGTCAGGTAATCTAAGTGGTGCTACCACTAATTGTACCTGTAATAAATTCATTAACTGAGCATCAAGTGAATGACGACAAATACACAAGTGTAGGGTTATACGAGAAAACGTGGATGACAACAAGGGAGTAGTAGTCGTATTATCGACGCAATCCGAAAACCGAAAATGCTTTCACTGCATGGTTACTTTTTTTTAGTATTAAACTATAACCATCTGGGGTATTTCCAAATGACGACTTCCGATGAGCTCCGCCGTTCTTTTTGTCTGTTTGTTTAGGCTGAAGAAATTAATTAACATGCGCCCTTTGTCGAATCTTTATAGATCACATTTAACCAATCAGTGTTTATTCAAAAATGCGTAAAACAAATATTGCCTCCAGCCTCCAAGTTTATTTAGCTGTCCTTGCAGACGGTAGCCCAGTCTCTGGTCACGCTCAGTTGCGTTGCGTATCATCCGGGTACTCACGGGGGAAAAAACAATAACAAAGGCAACAACCAGTCCGAAGAATGGCGTTAGATCAGTGCCCCTTTAACATAGGCTTACAACAGTTGTAGCGCTAAGATCGCTTTGTGTTAGTGGGCCCAGTTTGGTTTGGATTACGGACTGGTTCCATCTGGTTCGACACTTAACACCTATACACTCATGGGCAATATCAAATATTTGCTTATTCGGCAAAGAAATTAACCTTCAGCGATTGAACCAATCAGTTTACACATCAACAAAGATGTATACCTCGCAAACATCAACATGAACTTTTACAATTGCTGAACACAATATACTCCACTCGCTGCACAGCTGTACAAACCTACGAAGCCCGGGTTAAAATTGGTCTTCAGCAACCCATGCTTGCCTGCGCGGCGACAAACGGGATCCCATCATTGAAGAGGTGATCGGTAACTTTGATGTCAGATTCCAATCACAGGATGCAGAAGAAATGAGAGTACCAGACCTATCGGAAATTCACGAGGTTGAGCGAGAACTGCGCTCGCGCGGCACTGGATCTTCCTCCAGCTATAAAATTACGCAGATATGTACACTATTACATTTCCAATCTGTTGGTGTAAATTTGACCGCATATATTCAACCGAGTTGAAAAAAGACACTGTTAAGCGTTGTCCGGGATTTTGTCCTGTGTTGAAAAACAGCTAATTTCTCCGCTTTCTGTCGTACACCGATAAAATGTACTGTGCGACGATTGTTTTTATTTAGCAGCTTTACGGGAACTGTAAGCGAACGAAATACTGCTTAAAGGGGCACTGATCTAACGCAATTCCCCGGACTGGTTGTTGCCTTTGTTATTGTTTTTTCCCCCGTGAGTACCCGGATGATACGCAACGCAACTGAGCGTGACCAGAGACTGGGCTACCGTCTGCAAGGACAGCTAAATAAACTTGGAGGCTGGAGGCAATATTTGTTTTACGCATTTTTGCATAAACACTGATTGGTTAACTGTGATCTATAAAGATTTCGACAAAGGGCGCATGTTAATTAATTTCTTCAGCCTAAACAAACAGACAAAGAGAACAGCGGAGCTCATCGGATGTCGTCATTTGGAAATACCCAAGATGGTTGTAGTTCAATACTAAAAAAAGTATCCATGCAGTGAAAGCATTTTCGGATTTCGGCTTGCGTCGATAATACGATTACTACTCCCTTGTTGTCATCCACGTTTTCTCGTATAACCCTACACTATTTGTCGTCATTCACTTGATGCTCAGTTAATGAATTTATTACAGGTACAATTAGTGGTAGCACCACTTAGATTACCTGACAAAGGTTCCCATTTGGCATTTATTGTGTCTGGGGTAATTATTCAATCTAAATCCAGGTTTGAAGTGAGGTGAAATGAGTGTTATGTAATATGCACGTGGCAGCCCAGCAAGAGATGAATGATCAGTTGATTTTGTTGTTGTTGTAAATCAAGGGATCGTTCCTAGACATCAAAGGGAATACACTCATAGCATGGCGTGAAGTGCCGATGTGAAAACAACATACTTTGTTCAAAGGGTTAACTGATAACACGTTGATTGATTGATCATTGTTATCTATCACTCAATGGATTTTTTAGGAACCGAGGACGTTATGAAATAGTTGTCACGTGGGCTTTCTCAGCCGACCATTGAGACTTGGCACTGATATGAAACACCTGAAATAATCCAAGTGATCAGTTGAAAAACGAACACGGGTTATAATATCCCGAAACGATATATATCTTTTAAAATATTTGATTGTTACTGAGACACGTGACATCGAATAAGTTTCTTTGTACAGCTGCAGACGAGTGGGATATTGTTTCTTTGTGTGGATATTCACGGATACATTCCTCGAACAAGGAAGCTGCCTAAAATTTATACACATAAATTTGGTAGGTTGTAATTATGATATTTGCATTTTGTTTTCCTTCATTTGAACCGATTCGTTCTTGTTTCTCTACGTCTTGGTTGGGAAATTCTTCAATGCGCGATAGAGGTTGTTTTCACAGGTCTTTTCCTTTGTAAGCGTGTATATATTACCGTCAATTTGTAAAGTGTGATTCACTCAGGCAATTTATAAAATGTGTAAATATTTCAGTCATTTTGACTAAACAATCTGTCCAGATTGATTAAGACGATCAAAAGGGCCTACAAACATCACAACAGATTATTATGTAGGATTAGAAGCCAAACAATGTAACATAGAAATGTACTTTTCAACGTAACATTTTCAGTCTCTTGGTGATGACATTAAACATCAAAATGTTTGGAATTCGATATCATAATAATACAGATGGAAATGTTTTTCAGTCACTTTGTAAAATAACTGAATATTTAGACGTTTAAAAAAATTGTTACACATTTGACAGTAAAAAAATATAAACACTATAAAAAAAGCAATGCTCAGGTGAAATATTTACTTTGTGTTGCAAGTCAAAATAGAGAAACGAAAATCGCGAAAATTACCAAGCAAGTGACTTATCAAAACTTCGTCACCATTACCGATGCTACCCACAAAGATACCTACATTTCCTTATTATCTCGAAAACTGTATTTCATTTTGTTGATCAATGTGACCGTACGCCCTTATTACTACCCATAAAAGTGACTAATGCGCTTACGAATGGCGCAGCAGAGGTCGCGAACTAGTCTAGATTTCTGCTATACATCCGGGTACTCACTGGGAAAAAACAATAACAAAGGCAACAACCAGTCCCGGGGAATTGCGTTAGATCAGTGCCCCTTTAATATCTGAAAGACATAAATGTACATCAGATGGAATTTATGTTCTTGTATAACGATATACATTTAATAAAAAAAAATAGCTTGCCGTATGATTTTCCTCCATGACGTCAAAAGACGACGGATATGTTACACACGTACAAAGAACGGGGGGCATAACTCCGCTGTGTGAAGAACAAGTTCATTTAAACTCAGGTCACTCAGTGAGATAAGGACAATATATTTCCGTGATGTTTTGTTAACGGGGAACCAAACTTTTCCAACTCAAATATCCATATTGAAACTGTATATGAACACACAATGCCAGTTAGAAAGTGGTCAAATGTAACAAATGTAATATTTGGGATAACGCTTTCTTTGCAAAGTACAGATTCTCGTACTTTTGGGGGGTTGAGTCAAATCCCGGAAACTGTATACGTTAGATGTAAAGCAAAACATAAGAAATGATGAAATCGTCCTTTGCCTAAAATAACAGTGGATAATATCACAGAACAAGGAATTTCCCACAGAATTAAAAACTGTAAAGTGTATTTGTGTGCGTGATGTACATTGAATTACATTCGACTTCAAAGTGTGGGATGAAGATATATATATATATGTCTAAATGGCATCCAGGGGGTAAACAACAAACAAACAAACAGAAACAAACAAGGCATGAGCCTTGAAGCCACACTCTGCAGCTACACAGATATACAAGACCACATTTGACCCTTAATCGTTTTATCATCCAAAACTGGTAGGCTCCCACAGGAGATATCGCTTGGATGAGATCAAGCGATACCACACTGTAGATATCGCTGCAATGAAATTGCATCACAATGCTTTGCAGACCATTGTGATGTCACTGGTTACCATGCCGTCACAATCAAATGACATCACTAATGGCACTGCTACTGAAGCTGTTAGCAGCACTTTTTACACTGAAGACACTGTCTACAAAGTTGGAAGAATGATGTTGGATGATAAATAAAATCTCACCCTCGTGTCTGTTGATATTGAATATATCAACACTCGTTGATAACAGTGGCAAAAATCCTCGGAAACCTCGGAAATGTTTCCACTTTTATCAACTGATATATTTGATATCAAAAGACACTCGGGTGAGATTCTCTATTTATTAAACTTCTACCAACTTACAGATGCGCCATAAAATATCATCACTTTAGCTTCATTCCAAAAGGGGCATTCACACGGTACAACAAGTTGAATACAACTTAAGTTCGTGCAACTAATTGCATACACCAAGTTGTACCGTGTGAATGCACCTTTATGCTGTCACCCGTGTTTTCTTGTGAGAACATTTCCTTCACAGGCTCACGCAATGCGCTTGAATCATTCTCCGATGAATCAATCAGTGAAGCAGACACCCTAGATAATAGCAAGTTTTATCATATCATGGGTGGGGTTCTCGGCAGGCTAAAAACGATATCCGTCATTTGCGGATAGATACAAATACCAAAGGTCAAGTCGGTACTGCTTTCCGTGTTTACAAATAAACATGGCGTCGCCTAGTCATTCGACGATCGATTCAGAATTAACCATCGTCAGTCTGGAAAAAACTGCTGGGGTATTAAAAAAATAGTCTAATATTCTGAAAATCATTGTCTTACTGTGACGTAGCAAAGGCATTTTACAAGTTTGGGCAAATTGGGAGATATAAATTGCGAAACAATTTAGCGAGGACATCACTGCAGCCAAGGGGCAACTGGCGAAGCTGGAAATGATGAGGTAAGTGTGACTTGTGGCGATCAGAGGTGGATAATAGGGCTGTAATAGGACGAGTTCAAATTAACTACCCGGGTACCCACCCCCCCCCTATTTCCCGACCCTATCCGGGTACCCACTGTAGGTCTCAGGAGATGTCTCAAAATGTCCGACTGGGAACATTTTTAGAATAACCCTGGCAAAATGTATTTGGATACATGTATTAAACAACCTGGTCATTCATACACTGAAGTTGAATTAACTTATATCTTTATTCAACCGTATGAAAAATCGGAAGGAGTTGGTGCATAGTCAGAAAGAAATGCGAACATTAGTGACTTGTAGTGTAACCATAGAGTTCTTGATAATTGTTGACAATAACAATATATCACGTGATTAACCACGGGTCTGGGTAGTCCTGTGGGTACCCGGGTCTTACTCAGTACCAACCCAACTTGGGTACCCGAGTTACCCGTCCCAGCCCTAGTGGATAAGTTGGCCTGTCATGACATGAGTGAGTGAGTTTGGTTTTACGCCGCTTTTAGCAATATTCCAGCAATATCACGGCGGGAGACACCAGAAATGGGCTTCACACATTGTACCCATGTCGGGAATCGAACTCGGGTCTTCGGCGTGACGAGCGATCGCTTTAACCACTAGGCTACCCGACTGCCCCCTGTCATGAGATGAGGTCGATAATACAAATTACAAAATTGAGGCAGTGCACATGTCAGGCCGGCCTACCTTGTCACATGGTGTGAATGGAAGAACATTGATGTTCCGTGTCATACCCCCCCCAACATTGATGTTCCGTGTCATACTCTCCCCCCCCCCCGTCTTTGCTGCTATATCCGACCCCCTGGATGCCAGAGGGACATATATGTCTCTCCTCTTCAACCCCCACTTTGAAGTCAAATAAAATTCAAAATACATCACGCACACAGATACACTTCACAGTTTTGAATAATGTGGGAAATTCTCTTTTCTGCAATATCATCCACTGGCAATTTAGGCCAAACAAAAGTTCTGAAAATGACCTCTGATAATTAGGTACATTGTAAATGTCTCCATTTTTTATACATTACTTAATCACCACTCACTGCGTTATTTACAGCATGTTTTGAAATCAAAATTTCGGATATTTACTCGGAGAAATGAATTTAAAAAATAGCATGTTAGTGATGACGGGTATCTGTCTTTTATGAAATCACAAATGATCATTCCAAAACATCTCTGATAACCCCCAAATCATTTTGAATGTTTTGGAAAATATGCAAACACGAACGCAGAAGTGAACTTTCCGCCATTTTGGATAGTGTTTACAAAATCATGTTTCACGTACACCGGTTATGAGACGCCTTTAACTTCAAGTATATTATAAACTTAGCTGCGATACAAACATCCTTGAATTCCTCATACATTTTAGAATCAAATGACTAGCCTAATGGTCTTTGTCACCAATACAAGGTGCCTTGATGAAATCAAGCAAGATAAGTAAGATGTGAAAACGAACTCTGTGCTTGAAAAACTGCACTTGTTTGATATGTAAACAAAGCAAAATTCAGATTTTACACAGTGTAGCATTTTCTCCTACTTTGAGCTATCCATTTGTCTATTCGTTCGAGATATTGGCCCCACATTTTCAAAGTATGCATGGGAAGAGAATTGTCGGAAAAATTAGGGAATTTAAAATAGATACATTGCAATGATTTCATATTTTCAACAGAAATTGTCAAAGTTAACGTCCTGTGTGACGCCATGACTGATGCAAAATCATGCACAACGACAACGGTATGTATCAGAATTTCTGACCATGCTGACTATTTCCGTTGGTTTCAATGAAAAATATAGCAACAAATAACTGTACATAGATTGTCAGAAAGTTTCTAAAAACTTACATGTCACATTTATGTATATACGATCCCAGAATCAACGAAAATCCCCTCGTAAAATCCCACGTACTGCTGACAAAGAACACTCCATTTTTTAAGAGTCAGTCACCAGTCATACGTCAGCATTGTTGTACATATGTGGTAATTTGTTTGCGGTGAAGGTCCTTGAATGAGAGTGCACACAATCACTGTATCATGCTGTTTACAGTTTCAGTTATGATGTAGATATTGCATATCTTTTATACATTTTTTCACATAATTAATTTCACTTTGGATATTTGTCAATGTTCAAAATGATATCATATGTAAATATAGGCCTCAACACGTATGAACAAACCTTTGATAATCTCATGTTTGTTTGAACATTGTTTACATAAGAATTGATATAGGGTTTATAGTGTCAAATATGATATTACGTAAATGTAACTGCAGCATGTACATATTTCTTGGGATGTTTAATAGTCAATATTATAAGTTCATATTACCAATGTCCACATATGGCCGTTGCATTTTATTTTACAACTAAAACTGAATATATTACTTTATCAACATGGAAAATATTTTTCGTTAAAATATATGTACACATTTCTGAAAAAATTGTCTTGGTCTTAGAATTGTTTTTATGTCGTTTGATACACAGAACATTGATATCTAACAATTCGCCAGGTGCGCGTTAGTCACAAACAATTTATGAATTATTCCTCTCTTTTTGCATTATATATTCAGTGGGTTCATTCTTTTTTCAATACTGGGATCACAGGATAGTAAACTGTTTACTTTATTTCTCCAGGAACTATAAAAAGTATAAAAATAAAATACCATTGTCGTCTTTCTCCGACGTTATCAAAGACATAAAACCAGCCATGACGTCAAATAGAATGGTGTTATTTTTTTGGCATTTCATTACATTTGATTTAAAGGCAAGTGCTCTATTAATAATGGTGCAATATTAGTCAAATTACACTTACACATTCAGGAGAATGTTGGAATGTTAGAACTACGTTATAGGTTAGATAGGGCCATCCATTTCTCTATTACCTCTTTTTATGAAGTACAATCTCATCATTTTTTTATAGCTAAACATAAACAGTTTCAATATCCATATTTGTGTTAGAATAGTTTGGTTCCTAGTTAACAAAACACCACGAAAATAAATTGTCCTTATCCACAGCTAAGTCTCACCAAGTGACCTGAGATACAATAAACTAGTGCTTAGCATAGCGGAGTTATGCCCCCTTTTCTTTGTATGCGTGTAACCTCTCTGTCACCTTTTGAAGTCAAAGAGAAAAATCAGTTTTCATCATTTACGGTTTGCTGTTTTTGGCATTGAATGCATGTCGTTATACATACGCATATAACTCCATTTGATAAATAGTTCATATATTTTGCAGTATTTTGTTCGCTAAAAGTTTCCATAAAGATTCTAAATAAAACAAATCGTCGCACAGTACTTTTATCAGTGTACGAATCAGAATAAATTCTCGGGCATCACTCAGATGTGTTTTTATATAAAAACAGGTTAATATTTGCAGTTAAATTTACACCATCAAATAGGAAATTTAATATTCTCCACCTCTGCTAATTTTTATAGCCAGAGGTATATCCTGTGCCGTGTGAGCGCTATTCTCACACAACCTTTCTGATCTTAGGAAAATGTGTGTCAGAAAAAGACTCAACATCCAGAGGGTGAAGTATAGATACATGTTGGTAGACACTACAGCAATGGGAGGAGTGGGTGTGGGTGTCAGGGCTGGGATGATTCCAAATTTACTACCTGGTACCCTTCCCCCTATTACCCTACCCTACCCGGGTACCTGCTGTTGGTCTCAAGTAGATCATATCAGTACACTGAAGATCACATCAGACACTGAAGATCACATCAGTTCACTGAAGATCACATCAGACACTGAAGATCACATCAGTACACTGAAGATCACATCAGACACTGAAGATCACATCAGTACACTGAAGATCACATCAGACACTTAAGATCACATCAGACACTGAAGATCACATCAGTTCACTGAAGATCACATCAGACACTGAAGATCACATCAGTACACTGAAGATCACATCAGACCCTGAAGATCACATCAGGTCACTGAAGATCACATCAGACACTGAAGATCACATCAGACACTGAAGATCACATCAGACACAGAAGATCACATCAGACACTGAAGATCACACCAGTACACTGAAGATCACATCAGTACACTGAAGATCACATCAGACACTGAAGATCACATCAGTACACTGAAGATCACATCAGACACTTAAGATCACATCAGACACTGAAGATCACATCGGACACTGAAGATCACATCAGTACACTGAAGATCACATCAGACACTGAAGATCACATCAGTACACTGAAGATCACATCAGTACACTGAAGATCACATCAGACACTGAAGATCACATCAGTACACTGAAGATCACATCAGACACTGAAGATCACATCAGTTCACTGAAGATCACATCAGACACTGAAGATCACATCAGACACTGAAGATCACATCATGTCACTGAAGATCACATCGGACACTGAAGATCACATCGGACACTGAAGATCACATCAGACACTGAAAATCACATCAGTACACTGAAGATCACATCAGTACACTGAAAATCACATCAGACACTGAAGATCACATCAGTACACTGAAGATCACATCAGACACTGAAGATCACATCAGTTCACTGAAGATCACATCAGACACTGAAGATCACATCAGTACACTGAAGAACACATCAGACACTGAAGATCACATCAGACACTGAAGATCACATCAGTACACTGAAGATCACATCAGACACTGAAGATCACATCAGTACACTGAAAATCACATCAGACACTGAAGATCACATGAGACACTGAAGATCACATCAGTACACTGAAGATCACATCAGACACTGAAGATCACATCAGTTCACTGAAGATCACATCAGACACTGAAGATCACATCGGACACTGAAGATCACATCAGACACTGAAGATCACATCGGACACTGAAGATCACATCAGTCCACTGAAATTGACCGAAGCTATATCTTTACTCAAACACATACAAGTCCAAAGGAATGTGTGCATTGTCAGAAAGAAATGTGAACATTAGCGACTTGTAGTGTAACCACTGAGCTATGGTAAGTTTTTGTCATAAAACAACATATCATGTGACTAATCCTGGGTTCGGGAGTCCTGTGGGTACTCACCTGATCTGAGTACCCAAGTTACCCGTCCCAGCCCTAGTGGGTGTGGTTGTGTGAGTGCAAGGTGTCGGGTGGTTCAGGTTTAAAGTGAGGGTACAGAGATGGGGTGGTGGTTATTTCTCATAAGCGACGTGAGACCTGTTCAAAAGAACAATGAATGAGTGGGTGGTTATGTGAGTGAGTGAGTGAGTGGGTAAGTGAGTGAGTGTAAGGTATAATTATATTTTCCAGAACTTGTTTACCATCAGTCTACACATCATGGGGTTCCAGAAGTAGTTGATGGCACGTTCTGTTAAATCTCTCACGGGTTCCCCAAATGAGTAAAATATGGATTGAAATGACTAGAATATGTCTAAAAGCAGCAAACAAACTCACTCACTCATTCAGAATGATCCGATGAATCAAATGACTGAATATAGTGATTCAAATGAGTGAATCTGATGAATTGAATGACTGAATCAACCAAACTAACTTCTGACTGAATCCAATGTCCAAATCTGCTTAATCAGTTGACTGAATCCGATAAATCAAGTGACTGAATCTGATGAATGAAATGACTAAATCCAAAAAATCAAGTGGCTGAATCCGATGAATCAAATGACTGAATCCGATGGATGAAATGACTGAATCCGAGGAATCAAGTGACTGAATCCAATGATTAAGTGACTGAATCCGATGGATGAAATGACTGAATCTGATGAATCAAGTTACTGAATCCGATGAATGAAATGACTGAAACCGATGAATCAAGTGACTGAATCCGATGAATCAAATGACTGAATCCGATGAATCAAATGACTGAAACCAATGACAGGTACTTCTAGCTCTGTTTCAATGCTCATGTCGTATTCTTCCCCTTGGTGGTCAGTTGATTGCTATTTTAACAGATCAAAAACATCTTTATTCTGTTGACAGTCTCGAGCGTGCTATGAAGGGGTTGGGTGGGATACATTCCCTCTTCCTCGTTATACAGCATGGGATGCTGGGGCCTTTTATTGCAATCTGCACAGCCTTGACGGGTAGGTTTCTACTGAGTAAACACTTGCTTAAAGCTACACAATGTAAAGTGTACAATGTCACAGATAACTGCCTTTGTGTTTTGGTAAAAGATTACAATAATTTTAACTGATATCTGACCATTGATTAAGGTTATGTTTGACATCCTTGTGTCAGCCTTCGGGCGGCAGATCAACATACTGTCATATTTCCTCACTGTCTTTTTTTTCAGCGTTGTTCAAGATATTCGAGTCTCTCAGTGCTGTGTGTGAGTATACTCTGTGAGACACATATCTATTTTTATCCACCCATGGAATAACCCCAGTTACAGATTACTGTAAGATTACTGATAACAGTTTACAATGCAGTGATCCTTGCTTTGAAGACGGCACGGATGGCCCAGTTGTCTAAGCTGCTGCGATTCGCACTGCAGAGTTGCGTCCCTTGGGCACGCCAGAAACCTATGATTGTGGGTTCGAATCCCGGTTCACCCCGATTATGTTGCTAGGATTGTCAGCACCATACCCGTGCTTGTGGGTTTCACCGAAGTGGTAAACGTCTGACACCTGCATCACTTCGGGTTTTCCTTCCACATTAAGCTGACACGCTGTGATATAAGTGGAATACTGTTAAAAGCGGCGTTAAACCTAACTCACTCACTCACTCACTCACTCACTCACTCACTCACTCACTCACTCACTCACTCCTTGCTTTGAACTTAGTGGCCCAGTTGTTAAAGCGCTTGCTCGACACACCAAAAACCTGGTTTGATTCCCAGCATGGGTACAGTGTGTGAAGCCCATTTCTGTCCCCAACCCTGATATTGCTGAAATATTGTAAAAAGTGGCATAAAACCACACTCACTCACTGAACTAGATTAGATTATACCTTCAGGTTCTGTAAATCTTCAAATTAGCAGAAAATTAAATGTGAAAAATGTGAGTGGTCTTTGTTCGCATTTATGAAACTTCACATTTATATCTCCAAAATGTCTATCAACAATAAGACGGCCTCACTGCACACTTTGGATAGCGGACTGACTGACTGACTGATATAAAAGATTTAACGTGCGCTTTCCGACTACAGCGTATTTCGCACACGGGCCTGGTCGGACCATTTAGTGTATTCCGTGATTTAGTGATAGCGGAAATACAAACATCAATATAAACACAAACACAGTTTATTGAACCACAGTTGTAATAAGTAAATTACAATGTCATTCAAAAAATAGGAATTACACAATAGGCATCTGGGGAATTATCACTGCTGGGGTCAAGAGTTCTACCCACACATGTCAAACTAGGCATCATTGACCACTCCAATCAGGGAACTGTTGTTGGTTCAATTATTTTATTGCCTTTGAACTTCCTTAATGCCAGCCATCGGAATAAGCATATAAACTGTGTGTTGTTTTTAGGAAAACACTGTTTATTGATATTACGGAAGTGCTCTTCTCAGTTATTATAAGCGGTGCTGTTTGCTGTTTGATTGGATTAAGGTAAGGATATGTATCATTCCACTGGGGATGGGATGAGGGGAGTGGCATTGAATTTCAGTCGCATTTTTGGCTAGGGGTCAGCAGTCGTATTAATTTGGAGACGCATTGATTTGAAGATTTACAGTACATGTATCAGGAATAATCCCAGGGTGGGGCCTTGTGCTTTTAGCCCGTAGATTTGAAAAAAGACCCACATTTTCAAATGCAATGGGGCATTTTAACATTGTGCTATATGGGCGTACCTCGGGAATATTTGAAATTTTTACACAAAGGGCCCATGTCCGAAAAATCCTAGAGTGAACCCTGCAGTATATGACCCAACGCAAGTGTTATAGATGAGAACAGCGTTTCTTCTTTCCACTGTTGTCTTGACGCTTTGGACCCGCGAAGATCCTGTATCTATCTACCGAGCTACTAAGGTATCAGGGGTTACCATCTACCTAGGAACTAGGGTATCAGGGGTTACCATCTACCTAGCAACTAGGGTATCTGGGGTTACCATCTTCCTAGCAACTAGGGTATCTGGGGTTACCATCTACCGCACAACTAGGGTATCTGGGGTTACCATCTACCTAGCAACTAGGGTATCTGGGGTTACCAACTTCCTAGCAACTAGGGTATCAGAGGTTACCATCTTCCTAGCAACTTGGGTATCTGGGGTTACCATCTTCCTAGCAACTAGGGTATCTGGGGTTACCATCTACCTAGCAACTAGGGTATCTGGGGTTGCCATCAACCTAGCAACTAGGGTATCTGGGGTTACCAACTTCCTAGCAACTAGGGTATCAGAGGTTACCATCTTCCTAGCAACTTGGGTATCTGGGGTTACCATCTTCCTAGCAACTAGGGTATCTGGGGTTACCATCTACCTAGCAACTAGGGTATCTGGGGTTGCCATCAATCTAGCAACTAGGGTATCTGGGGTTACCATCTTCCCAGCAACTAGGGTTTCAGGGGTTACCATCTACCTAGCGGGGTAGAATAGGTCTTCAGCAACCCATGCTTGCCGTTAAAGGCGACTGTAATTGTCGTAAGAGGCGTCTAACGGGATTGGGTGGTCCTACTCGCTTACTTGGTTGATGCATGTCATCGTATCCCAATTGCATCGGCCGATGCTCATGATGTCAATCACTGGATTGTCTGGTCCATACTCGATTATTTACAGACCGCCGTCATATAGCTGGAATATTGCTGAGTGCGGCATTAATCAACAAACAAACAAACTTGATGCATCCGAGGTCAAGCTGTACCAGTCTCTCTCTTACTATGTTTACATCATTTGTTTAATCATACTCCTCTTTATCCTCTCCAGTTAACATCTTTAACGGGATTACTGGGAAGAAAAGGCCAGGTCCAAATACTTCACACCACGGTAAGCCGTGTTCTCTTATTCACATGTGATCAATGTCTATATGAGATTTTAGTTATGAGATATTAATAAATTTTCTGCGATGTTAATCATTTGAAGGGTTGGTCTCAAAGTGCTCTGAAATGACAAGAGGTGATTATGTAAGGAAGGATTATATCCTACCTGAATATCATCCCAGGGGAAGTTTTACTCTAGGGTATAGTATAGGATAGGATTAAACACACTGGTATGGGTTCAAATTCACTAGGGAGAACCATCCTGACACTAGAGAATTTCATCTCCGGGTTAAAAAATAGGGTAGGATAATATTCACTCTTACAAATGTGTGCATGGGGCTGTGTACTCGTGATCGCTTTGTGAGATTAATGAGGCTGTCAATGACTGATTACGGTAATTCGATGCAAATAAGGTGTGTCAGAGTCGGAGTCAAGACTGTCGGATTTACGGGTCTAAATATCACTGATTTAATTGGTTCCCATCATTAGTGTCGGACATGCCGATTGTCGAATTAACGAGTGGATGGATTAACAAGACTTGACTGTATCATGACATCAATGTCAACATATGAGTACAGTAAACTACATTTATAACGACCATGTTATAACAAACTGATGGATATAACAAACATATTTTTTGTCCCGAACCATTTGCTGTATATATTCTGTATGTATGCTTATACGAACTACAGTTTTAACAAACTAAAATTATTGGTCCATTTGAGTTCGTTATAACTGTAGTTTATTGTAAATGTCTTATCATTTGTGATTTATTATTATTCTGTTAACAGTTGAATGTACAGTCGTGCCTCGTTTATACGGACACTTGCGTCACTTCACAATTCGTCCGTATAAACGAATTTCCGTATAACTGAAACCAGCTTCTTACTGGAAGTCTGTCATGGAAGTTTGAACTTTACCACATTTTGAGGTTTGAATTTTAAACAATAAATCCAAATTGTCCAGATCGCCTGTGTTCTCGTAATAGGTAATCAAGGTCTCCATACAAGCCACGAACATGTGCTTGGGGATTACATGTACAATAAACAAGCTTGTCTCAAACGTAACTCAGTGTCACTTTGTTAATTGACTTCTCACGAGTCAAAGGATTACCATCAGCGGAAGGATTACCACCAGCGGAAGTGTATTGTCCGGATAAGTGAGACAATTTTGTGTGCATTTCAGTGTTTTGTGTATGAAAATGACCGTCCGGTTCCGGAAACTGAATTTCCGGATATACGGGTAAATTTATATAGTCATTATTTCGTTTTGAATGAAAATCGTCCGGGAACCGAGGTTTCCGGATATCTGAAGTCCGTATAAGCGGGGCACGACTGTATTTGATGGATGACAGACATGGTATTCTTGGATTATTATTTTTGCAGATCCTCCTCCAAGGGCGGAGATTAATGTAGTGGGAAAGACTATCTCTGGCTATTCGTCTTACGTCCAGACAACAGGTGTGGACGCAGGTAAAGTCAATAGACCTGCCTTGTGTGTCAGACAACCAGTGTGGACACAGGTAAAGTCTCTAGGCCTGCCTTGTGTGTTAGACAACAGGTGTGGACGCAGGTTAAGTCTCTTGACTAGGCTTGTGTGTCAGAAAACTGGCGTGGACACAGGTAAAGTCTTCAGACCTGCCTTGTGTGTCAGACAACAGGTGTGGATGCAGGTAAAGTATCTAGACCTGTCTTGTGTGTCAGACAACAGGTGTGGACGCAGGTAAAGTCAATAGACCTGCCTTGTGTGTCAGACAACTGGCGTGGACGCAGGTAAAGTCTCTAGACCTGCCTTGTGTGTCAGACAACAGGTGTGGATGCAGGTAAAGTCTCTAGACCTGCCTTGTGTGTCAGACAACAGGTGTGGACGCAGGTAAAGTCTCTAGACCTGTCTTGTGTGTCAGACAACAGGTGTGGACGCAGGTAAAGTCAATAGACCTGCCTTGTGTGTCAGACAACCGGTGTGGACGCAGGTAAAGTCTCTAGACCTGTCTTGTGTGTCAGACAACAGGTGTGGACGCAGGTAAAGTCAATAGACCTGCCTTGTGTGTCAGACAACTGGCCTGGACGCAGGTAAAGTCTCTAGACCTGCCTTGTGTGTCAGACAACAGGTGTGGACGCAGGTAAAGTCAATAGACCTGCCTTGTGTGTCAGACAACCGGTGTGGACACAGGTAAAATCTCTAGACCTGCCTTGTGTGTTAGACAACAGGTGTGGACGCAGGTTAAGTCTCTTGACTAGGCTTGTGTGTCAGAAAACTGGCGTGGACACAGGTAAAGTCTTCAGACCTGCCTTGTGTGTCAGACAACAGGTGTGGATGCAGGTAAAGTATCTAGACCTGCCTTGTGTGTCAGACAACAATTGTGGACGCAGGTAAAGTCTTCAGACCTGCCTTGTGTGTCAGGCAACCATTGTGGACGCAGGTAAAGTCTCTAGACCTGCCTTGTGTGTCAGACAACCATTGTGGACGCAGGTAAAGTCTGTGGACCTGCCTTGTGTGTCAGACAACCAGTGTGGACACAGGTAAAGTCTCTAGACCTGCCTTGTGTGTCAGACAACCGGTGTGGATGCAGGTAAAGTCTCTAGACCTGCCTTGTGTGTCAGACAACCATTGTGGACGCAGGTAAATTCTCTAGACCTGCCTTGTGTGTCAGGCAACCATTGTGGACGCAGGTAAAGTCTCTAGACCTGCCTTGTGTGTCAGACAACCATTGTGGACGCAGGTAAAGTCTCTAGACCTGCCTTGTGTGTCAGACAACCATTGTGGACACAGGTAAAGTCTCTTGACCTGCCTTGTGTGTCAGACAACCGGTGTGGATGCAGGTAAAGTCTCTAGACCTGCCTTGTGTGTCAGACAACCATTGTGGACGCAGGTAAAGTCTCTAGACCTGCCTTGTGTGTCAGACAACCGGCGTGGACGCAGGTAAAGTCTCTAGACCTGCCTTGTGTGTCAGACAACCGGTGTGGATGCAGGTAGAGACTCTAGACCTGCCTTGTCTGCCAGACATAAGAAGGGTACTTGGCTCATGTTGTCAATACCACATGTTTATCACATGGAATGATCTGACAACTTGATATTCAAGAACAGGTCATCTAGGCAGGTCATAAGATGAGAAAAACAGGTCACTTGACATCTTGTCTTGCTGCTCTTTGTGTTGAGCCATGAAAACCATATAATATATGTGAGACATTTTGTTTTGCCTGTATTCATGTTAAGAATAATATATTTTCCTAACTTTCTGAGCAGAGGCCGTGTCTGACGTGACGAAGGCGTTGCGAGGAGTTCAGAGGCTGAACACGGTGGGCATCACAAGAGGCAGTGCAGGTACCGTTGTGACGACCGGTATACGGATCAGGTCGACTCAGAACAGGGCAAGAGACCGACTGTTGAGGAGGTCTGGGGCCAACACGGAACAGGAAAGAGACTGACTGTGGTAGACATCTCGGGCCACCACAGAACAGGGCAAGAGACTGACTGTGGTAGACATCTCGGGCCACCACAGAACAGGGCAAGAGACTGACTGTGGTAGATATCTCGGGCCAACACGGAACAGGGCAAGAGACTGACTGTGGTAGACATCTCAGGGCCAACATGGAACAGGGCAAGAGACTGACTGTGGTAGACATCTTGGGGCCACACAGAACAGGGCAAGACACTGACTGTGGTAGACATCTTGGGGCCACACAGAACAGGGCAAGAGACTGACTGTGGGGGATATCTCAGGGCAACACGGAACAGAGCAAGGGACTGTCTGTGGTAGACATCTCGGGCCAACACGGAACAGGGCAAGAGACAGACTGTGGTAGACATCTCGGGGCCACACGGAAAAGGGCAAGAGTCTGACCGTGGTAGACACCTCGGGCCCAAACGGAACAGAGCAAGAGACTGACTGTGGTAGACATCTTGGGCTGACTGGAAACAGGGCAAGAGACAGGCTGTGGTAGACATCTCGGGGCCACACGAAACAGGGCAAGAGACAGGCTGTGGTAGACATCTCGGGGCAACACGGAACAGGGCAAGAGACTGACTGTGGTAGACATCTCGGGACAACACGGAACAGGGCAAGAGACTGAATGTGGTAGACATCTCGGGGCAACACGGAACAGGGCAAGAGACTGACTGTGGTAGACATCTCGGGACAACACGGAACAGGGCAAGAGACTGAATGTGATAGACATCTCAGGGCAACATGGAACAGGGCAAGAGACTGACTGTGGTAGACATCTCGGGGCAACACGGAACAGGGCAAGAGACTGACTGTGGTAGACATCTCGGGACAACACGGAACAGGGCAAGAGACAGACTGTGGTAGACATCTCGGGCCACCACAGAACAGGGCAAGAGACTGACTGTGGTAGACATTTCGGGACAACACGGAACAGGGCAAGAGACTGACTGTGGTAGACATCTCAGGGCAACACGGAACAGGGCAAGAGACTGAATGTGATAGACATCTCAGGGCAACATGGAACAGGGCAAGAGACTGACTGTGGTAGACATCTCGGGACAACACGGAACAGGGCAAGAGACTGAATGTGATAGACATCTCAGGGCAACACGGAACAGAGCAAGAGACTGACTGTGGTAGACATCTCGGGACAACACGGAACAGGGCAAGAGACTGACTGTGGTAGACATTTCGGGACAACACGGAACAGGGCAAGAGACTGACTGTGGTAGACATTTCGGGCCAACACGGAACAGGGCAAGAGACTGACTGTGGTAGACATCTCGGGACAACACGGAACAGGGCAAGAGACAGACTGTGGTAGACATCTCGGGCCACCACAGAACAGGGCAAGAGACTGACTGTGGTAGACATTTCGGGACAACACGGAACAGGGCAAGAGACTGACTGTGGTAGACATCTCAGGGCAACACGGAACAGGGCAAGAGACTGACTGTGGTAGACATCTCAGGGCAACACGGAACAGAGCAAGAGACTGACTGTGGTAGACATCTCAGGGCAACACAGAACAGGGCAAGAGACTGACTGTGGTAGATATCTCGGGCCAACACGGAACAGGGCAAGAGACTGACTGTGGTAGACATCTCAGGGCAACACGGAACAGAGCAAGAGACTGACTGTGGTAGACATCTCGGGACAACACGGAACAGGGCAAGAGACTGACTGTGGTAGACATTTCGGGACAACACGGAACAGGGCAAGAGACTGACTGTGGTAGACATCTCAGGGCAACACGGAACAGAGCAAGAGACTGACTGTGGTAGACATTTCGGGACAACACGGAACAGAGCAAGAGACTGACTGTGGTAGACATCTCAGGGCAACACGGAACAGGGCAAGAGACTGACTGTGGTAGACATTTCGGGACAACACAGAACAGAGCAAGAGACTGAATGTGATAGACATCTCGGGACAACACAGAACAGAGCAAGAGACTGAATGTGATAGACATCTCGGGACAACACGGAACAGAGCAAGAGACTGACTGTGGTAGACATCTCAGGGCAACACGGAACAGGGCAAGAGACTGACTGTGGTAGACATTTCGGGACAACACAGAACAGAGCAAGAGACTGAATGTGATAGACATCTCGGGACAACACAGAACAGAGCAAGAGACTGAATGTGATAGACATCTCGGGACAACACGGAACAGAGCAAGAGACTGAATGTGATAGACATCTCGGGACAACACAGAACAGAGCAAGAGACTGAATGCGATAGACATCTCGGGCCAACACGGAATAGGGCAAGAGACTGACTGTGGTTGAGTGCGGCGTTCAACAACAAAGAAACGCAAGGATCAGTCAGTCAGTGATGTCTGTAGCTTCACAACAAGCACAATTGATTTCATCTTCTGTATCAGTTAACATCCACATCATGTATTGGGCATTGATGATAAACACTTTGTCAAATCATCGAACTTACAGTACGCACCTTATTCAAGTGAATGTTTTCTCTCAGTTAAACTATTTCAATAAACAATGTCAATTATGAATGAATGTCACTGTTGAGGGAATGTTGCGGTCTACATTAGTGTCTGAATATTGTATTAATTGGAGTACATGTATCAAATATTTTTATGACTGTTCTACTTTACTGACACCTCAGTATATTAAAGTTATATCCTGGAATAAACAAATCATATTAATTGCTGCGTTTCTTCTGTTTCCCCTCATGATAACTCCCGACCACATTACAACTGAGTTAGTTGTTGATGATAACCTGCATGGTATACAACTGACAGTTTGTTGTTGATGATAACCTGCATGGTATACAACTGACAGATTGTTGTTGGTGATAACCTGCATGGTATACAACTGACAGTTAGTTGTTGATGATAACGTACATGGTATACAACTGACAGTTTGTTGTTGGTGATAATCTGCATGGTATACAACGAACAGTTTGTTGTTGATGATAAGGTACATGGTATACAACTGACAGTTAGTTGTTGGTGATAACCTGCATGGTATACAACTGATAGATTGTTGTTGATGATAACCTGCATGGTATACAATTGATAGATTGTTGTTTGTAATAACCTGCTTGGTATACAACTGACAGTTTGTTTTCAGTGATAACCTGCATCGTATACAACTGAGTTTGTTGTTGATGATAACGTAAATGGTATACAACTGACAGTTTGTTGTTGGTGATAACCTGCATGGTATACAACTGACAGTTTGTTGTTGATGATAACGTACATGGTATACAACTGACAGTTTGTTGTTGATGATAACCTGCATGGTATACAACTGACAGTTTGTTTTCAGTGATAACCTGCATGGTATACAACTGAGTTTGTTGTTGATGATAACCTGCATGGGATACAACTGACAGTTAGTTGTCAGTGATATCCTGTATGGTATGCAACTGCTAGTTTGTCGGTGATAACCTGCATGGTATACAACTGACAGTTTGTTGTTGATGATAACCTGCATGGTATACAACTGACAGATTGTTGTTGGTGATAAGCTGCATGGTATACAACTGACAGTTTGTTGTCAGTGATAATCTGCATGGTATACAACTGACAGTTTGTTGTTGGTGATAACCTGCATGGTATACAACTGACAGTTTGTTGTTGATGATAACCTGTATGGTATACAACTTACAGATTTTTGTTGATGATAACCTACATGGTATCCAACTGACAATTTGTTGTTGATGATAACGTACATGGTATCCAACTGACAGTTTGTTGTTGATGATAACCTGCATGGTATACAACTGACAGATTGTTGTTGGTGATAAGCTGCATGGTATACAACTGACAGTTTGTTGTCAGTGATAATATGCATGGTATACAACTGACAGTTTGTTGTTGGTGATAACCTGCATGGTATACAACTGACAGTTTGTTGTTGATGATAACCTGTATGGTATACAACTTACAGATTGTTGTTGATGATAACCTACATGGTATCCAACTGACAATTTGTTGTTGATGATAACGTACATGGTATCCAACTGACAGTTTGTTGTTGATGATAACGTACATGGTATACAACTGACAGTTTGTTCTTGATGATAACGTACATGGTATACAACTGACAGTTTGTTGTTGGTGATAACCAACATGGTATCCAACTGACAATTTGTTGTTGATGATAACGTACATAGCTGATGTATTGTTGAGTGCAGTATTAAACAACAAACGACAACTCACTCACAAGGAAGGCAACTGAGGTACAACTTGCTTGTGATGTGGTCAGACCGACTTTGAGCGCCAGTGTATGCGCAATAAAATGTGACGGGAATCGAACCATGGACCTTCTGATCGGAGGTGGGACACCTTGTCCACGTGAACAAAGACATTAAGACTTGAACTACTGACATGAGTGATATCGGAAAAGCGTCTATTGCAATGACCGCGGATAATGTTTTATTCCACTTGTTCACATGCGTTATGGAAATTTTAACAAAACGTCTTGATCAGTACTATTCAAGTATTTTACAGGTAAAATAAGATAAATATCATTTATTATAGTTGTAACTCCTCTGTCAGGACCCTTCTACATGCATAGTTTATTTTGTTGTCCACAGGCCGTCATAACATTACATTCTCGAAGAAATGTGAACGGGAGGTCAGTCACTGTGTCACGTGACGCTCATTGGACGTTTTCTGTGCCCTACAGTGAAGAGAAACTAATCTCGGCCGTACAAACAAATGATGGATGGACACACATACCTGTGGTCGATATATTGCTATTGTTCCGTATTATTATTTGAAAGTTATGGCTATATTTGCTGTCATTCCATAACCAGAAGAATGAAAACAAAACATTTTATTTGTTTGTGGACTGGGACAGGGCAGCTATATAAGCCCCTGACTTTCTACCATAGCTCCGTGTGCGAAATACGCATCAGTCGGAAAGCGCACGTTAAATCTACAAAGTAAGTAAGTAAGTACCATAGCTGCACATTCACTTGACTGACACTCGCTCTTGCACACCATGTTCGCTTCACTTCCCGTCCTTGCTATTGTCTTCGCGGTCTACCTGCCGTCGACAGAAGCTCAGAGTAAGTCAACGTCTTGCACCTCATATCATTCATATGGGTGTCTGTTTACATGGGTATATGAACATGATTTTGTTCCCAACTCAATCCTTAATAATTCTGTTATAATCTGTGAGTGAGTGAGTGATTTGGGTTTTACGCCGTTTTTAACATTATTCCAGCTGTGTCACGGCGTGTCAGCTTAATGTGGTAGGAAAGCCCGAAGTGATGCACGTCTTAGACGTTTACCACTTCGGTGAAATCCACGAGCACGGGTATGGTGCTGACAAACCTAGAAATATAATGGGGGCGAACCGGGATTCGAACCCACAATCATAGGTTTCTGGCGTGCCCAAGGGACGCATCTCTGCACAGCGAATTGCGGTACCTTAGGCGACAGGGCCACCCGTGCCCCCTATGATCTTTGAGGAGCCTAGTGCTGACTCTGTGAAGATCCGGTGTAGAATAGGTCTTCTGCAACACATACTTGCCGTAAAATGCGACTTACGGGATCAGGTGGTCAGGCTCGCTGACTTGGTTGATGCATGTCATCGTATCCCAATTGCGTGGATCGATGCTCGTGATGTCAATCACTGGATTGTCTGGTCCAGACTCGATTATTTACAGACGATCGTCACATAGATGGAATATTGCAGAGTGTGGCGTTAACAACAAACAAACAAAGTTACAATGTTTCAGGGCAAAAAACATTGCATATTTTCTTGTTTATTTTGATGTTAATTTAAAAATTGGTAGTCTCACTTGATGGAATGACCGTAAGACAGACGTCTTTGTGAAAGCTTTGTCGTCAAGAACCAAAGATGCCAACAGAGTTGAGATTGCCCCTCCTGTCATTTTCAGCCCTGTGCGACACTGCTGGCTGCCTGAATGGCGTCTGCATCCTGCCTCCAGCTGTTGCTGCCCCCACGTGCAGCTGCAACCCCGGCTTCCAGCTGACCGCCGCCGATCCAAACGTCTGCTTTGGTAAGTCACAGACATCACCTTTCCATTTAACAACTGACCAGCAAAGCCAAACGTCTGCTTCGGTAAGTCACAGACATCACCTTTCATTTAGCAGCTGACCAACAAACCCAAACGTCTGCTTCAGTAAGTCACAGACTTCACCTTCCATTTAACAACTGACCAACAAATAATACAAAGGCATTACAAGTGGTTTTCAGTTATGAATTTTGTATTGTTAGAAAGTGCCACACAGTGCTTCACACAACCCGTGGTACGTATATGTTTACATATTGTATTTGGCGACTGGACTTAGGATCGGGTGGGTACAAGCTTGGACCTGGTTGATTGTGTGTCATCTACAATAACGGCCTGGGTCGTTGACTTAAACAAGAGATATGGTGTCGAACAACATTACTTAATTCTGTCAACTCAGAATGAATATCACAATGCAGATATGGGTATAATATCGAGGGAAATCTTAAGTCTTCAAACATTTCTGGATAACAGTTTATATTGTTCCTGATGGCATTTGAATAATATATCTTGATCCTTCATGCAAGCACGAGACGTCTAGAAGCAATACAGAAGTATTGATCCTCGGATCTACCAACATCGAAGCGCCATTCAAATATTGAAAGAAAGCTGTAGACAAAACATGATTATTTTTGTACTGTTGTATCTGTGGTTCAAATAGAACTTGCATATTTTGTTGTTGCAGATATTGACGAGTTTTTCGGCAACACGTACATCTGTGGGGTGAGTTTTGACCCCTACCTCCGCATCTCTGTCCCCAGCGGGAGGTGTGTCAACACCCCGGGCTCCTATTACTGTATGTGCAACCCCAACGTGGCCCTGTCATCCTTCGACAACAAGACCTGTATATGTAAGTGTCATACGTCCAACACGAGACTGTCTCTCAGTCCCTGGACCATATTATGCTTCCTTCCACCCAGCCCTTACTAACATCTAGTCTCTGAAATGAACATATTGTACAGAAAAGAACAGTTGTTCAATTATCTTAATAAAAATATAATAAAAGGGAGCCCAGTGACTCTCTTCATTTTCAGATAATGCAATTATCTAGACTTGCCAAACATTACAGACTTGCATGGGCTGTATTTGATACATAAAGGTTCTGAAACTCCCGTCTCAATGGGGCTCCTTTTCATTTTAAATGGAGTTGTTTGTTTCCATCCAATTTATATATTTTCAGTGAGTGAGTGAGTGAGTAAGGTTTTACGCCGCTTTTAGCAATATTCCATCAATATCACGGCGGGGGACACCAGAAATGGGCTTCACACATTGTACCCATGTCGGGAATCGAACCTGGGTCTTCGGCATGACGAGCTTACGCTTTAACCACTAGGCTACCCGACCGCCCCTATATATTTTCAGAGTCTAGGCGTTCGTCTCGTTCAACACTTGCATCGCTTTTCGTTGATGTCATTGAAAACAACATTGATCACTACATACTTTGGGGTTGGGTCGGGGCGAATGTCCATCAATTAAACACCAGATTCCAGGTGTCAGTCGGCGTGTGTGACAAACACAATGTCAAATACTGCCCGGAATACCAACAAGCCAAAACTCTATACCAAAAGGTCGACACAATATAAGCTTATAGCATTGGCACACAATGGTTTTTGATTTGCCCATTTGACCTTTTTTACAGCCATTCCCATTCAACAGCAGCAGCAACAACAACAGCAGCAGCAACAACAGTCCTTCTATCAAAGCCTTCTCAATCTGTACCTTTTCGACCAGTTTGAACTATTTGATTTTTAACAACAAAATATAAATTCATTCTCTAATGTATATATGTCAATATTTTCATGTAAACTGATATATCCATCCGTCTTTTGAATAAAATGTATTATCAACTGAAAAGATATTGTGATTTGTTTTCATATTGTCTAATCATTGCTTTGGATTGTAACAACAAAGTTGTCTATGTTGATAATTTATTCTGAATTCGAATCTCATCAAAGCTAAAACGCACAGCCTAAATTCTCTTCAAGGCGTTTCAAGTCGAACTAAAGGCGTGTCATACATGTCTAAAGCCGTGTCATGTCTAACTAAAGGCGTGCCATGTCTAACTTAAGGCGTGTCGTTTCTTCAGGAAGCCATGCTTGCTCTAAAAAAGCGACTGTGCTTGTCGTAAGGGGGCGACTAAAGGGGATCGGGTGGTCACGCTCGCTGACATCGTTGATGCCTGTCATCGTATCCCAATTGCGTGGATCGTTGCTCCTGATGTCAAATAGTGGATTGTCTGGTCCAGACTCGATTATTCACAGACCGCCGTCATAAAGCTGGACAATTGCTGAGTGCGGCATTAATCAACAAACAGACAAACACACATTTCTAAGGAAAGTCGTGTCATGTCTAACTCAAGCCGTGTCATGTGCAACAAAAGGCGTGTCATGTGTAACAAAATGCGTGTCATGTCAAACAAAATGCGTGTCTTGTCTAACTAAAGGCGTGTCATGACTGAAGGCGTGTCTTGCCTGAGTAAATGTTGAACGAAAGGCATGTTATGTTTAACTAAATGTGTGTCATGTCTAACGTAACACGTGTCATGTCTAACTAAAGGCATGTCATGTCTAACTAAAGACGTGTCATATCTAACTAACTTCATTTGTCATGTTTGACTAAACACGTGTTATGTCCAACGAAAGGCGTGTCGTGTCTAACTGAACACGAGTCATGTATAACAAAAGGCGTGTCAGGTCTAGCTAAAGGCGTGTCATGTGAAACCAAAGGCATGCCATGTTTAACTAAAGATTTGTCATGTGTAACTCAAGGCGTGTCATGACTAGCTAGATGCGTGTCATGTTGAACGAAAGGCATGTCATGTTTCACTAAATGCGTGTAATGTCTTACTCAACACGTGTCATGTCTATCTTAAGGCGTGTCATGTCTAACTAAAGACGTGTCATATCTAACTAACTTCGTGTGTCGTGTTTGACTAAAGGCGTGAGTCATGTTTAACTAAAGCGTGTGTCATGTTTGACTTAAGGCATTTCGTGTAACTAAAGACGTGTCACGTTTAGATAAATGCGTGTCATGTCTAACCAAAGGCGTATCATGTCTAACTTAATGCGTGTCACGTTTAACTAAATGTGTGTCATGTCTAATTGAAGGCGTACCACGTTTAACTACAGGCGTGTCATGTCTAACTAAATGCGTGTCATGTCTGACTCAAAACGTGTCATGTCTAACTAAATGCGTGTCATGTTTGACTGAAGGCGTGTGTCATATCTAACTAAAGGCGTGTCATGTGTAACTAAAGGCGTGTCACGTTAAATACATGCGTATCATGTCTAACTAAAGACGTGTCATGTCTAACTAAATGCGTGTTATGTCTATCACTCAAGGCGTATCATGTCTAACTCAAGGCGTATCATGTCTAATTAAAGGCGTGTCACGTTTAAATAAAGGCGTGTCATGTTTGACTGAAGGCGTGTCATGTTTGACTGAAGGCGTGTGTCATGTTTAACTAAAGCGTGTGTCATTTCTAACTAAAGGTGTGTCATGTGTAACTAAAGGCGTGTCACGTTAAATACATGCGTGTCATGTCTAAATAAATGCATGTCATGTCTAATTAAAGGCGTGTCACGTCTAACTGATGACATGTCATGTGTAACTGAAGGCGTGTCATGTCAGTTCTTTAGTTACTTATAAAGACGTAGAATAATATAATAAGAATTACGATGCTATTCAGTTAGCTGTAAGGACGTAGAATAATGTGAGACGTATGGTGATATTCGGTTGCCTATCAATAGTAACGTTTTACAGGTTACACTCTACTTGTCTACAGATGAAGGAGGAAGAGAGAGAGAAAGTGGAAAGCTTGTTGAAGAGTGTGATGAAGAAAGGCCGGAGGAAGCAGTCGTAAAAGCAGTGATCGTCCGCCACAGTCCCAGCTTCTGAGATGGTGAGGTTTGTGAGTGAGTATGGTTTTACGCCGCTTTTAGCATTATTCCAGGAATATCACAGCGGGGGATACTAGAAATGAGCATCACACATTGTACTCATGTCGGGAATCGAACGCGCGTGACGAGCGAACGCTTTAACCACAAGACCACCCCACCGCCAAGCGTGGTGAAGAGAGTTAACGTTTAACTGAAGGCGATGAAGAAGGACTGGAGGATGCAGTCGTAAAATCAGTAAGCATCAGCCACAGTCCCATCTCCTGAAGACGGGTTGAGGACAATCAGGGATACTCGACACAAAAAATAAATCCTTTAAAACCCATTTTCACAGCCTCAGTCCACTAACCCGCGACTTTTTCCGTGATCTCCTACTTTTCCTACATCGTATGTACATATACCTTGCAACTACCCCAACGTACTCCCTACTTTTCTCTCATGTCTTGTGTTCTGACGCTTTTGGTTTTTTTCGATTTTCTTAATTTTCAGGCATTGGAATATGTCCAACTTTTCATGCCTTTTTTCGGGGTAACGGGAAGCTCAGTCGTCTAGGCCGCCGGAATGCACTATGTAGAGTTGTGTCCCTTAGGCACGCCAGAATACTATGATCGTGGGTTTGAATCCCATATTCATCAAAGTGGTAAACGTCTGAGACTTGCAAGTTTAAACAGTGTGATAAAACTCAAATAATGTTCAAATGTATTTGAGGTTGCTAAAAGCTGGTCGGCGTTGTCAGTAGTAGTATACACTACAACGACAATAGAACATGACTTCCAATCCGACATTAAATATACCTAAGAAATATATATGCAAAAGAAAAAGAAACGCAAAAGTGATTTGAGATGTATATATTATATATCATATAAATAATCAACACATGGTAATCGATTGTTCAAAATTAGTACACATCAATGTCATTGACCCAGGTTTCTTAAGGCACACATGGAAAAGGAGATTTTCAAGGTGAAGGTCATCTGTTCTCAAGATCTTGTATGGCCACCATTCGAGTCCAAAACTGTCTGGCACCGTCGTCTCACAGAAGCAACTATGTCCCGAATTGTGGCCTGGGGAATGTTCACCCACTCTGTCTGCAGTGCTTGTGCCAACAGTCGGAGGTTATGCGGTTGTTGCTGCCCCACCGCATCACATAAATGTTCGATTGGGATTAAAACTGGAGACCTGGAGGGCTATGGCAGGACTTGGATGTTGTAATTCCTGTAAAAGTCAGTCTTGTCGTGTCAGGTCATTGGAAAATGATGTTCGCTTGTTGCATTTTGCAAAGGACGTGTGGCCGGAGAATCTTATCCGTGTAACGTTGTGTCATTAAATTCCAAGTCAGTTCTACCAGTGTAGGAGATGTCTGCCTACATCATCACACTACCACCACCAAATCTGTCCCCTTCCTGGATGCTTTTATGTGCATAACGTTCCCCGCGACGCCTGTAAACACGACGTCTGTAGCGACCAGAAGTGGGATAAACATCGTAGAGAATTATATCTGTCACATGCTACTATGTGTTTAATTGACAAACATTTAATAAGAGTAAAATCATCTGCACTTCTTGTGTTTTTTATTTTTACTCCGTTCTGCAAAGAGCGCCAATGGCAGTGCTACTGACTCGATATCCGTCATTTGTAGCTAAATATAGCATCGCATAAAAGTGGTAATGCGGTACTAAAGCGGAGTACAATTTCTTCTTTTTATACTGATCGCCAATGAAAAAATGCAATTCCTATAAAAATGGTCGTGTTGCTTATTATCTGTAATTACTACCCATTGCCATGTTTAATTTTTAACCATGATATCACTCCCAAATGTATTATTTGATTGTCTATCATATCATAACCTTCGTGAGGTGATGACATGTTTAATAATAGAGTAAGGTTTCTGTTAAATATCTATCTTGTCCACTTCTGAACACAGTGTTTTCCTATGAAATAGCAAAAGCCAAATGAAAATAAAATTATTCTCTAATTAATATATTTTAAAGATGTTATGCCACTCATTGAGGGGATATAAGTGTAATAATACAAGTTCCTAGGATGTTTGTGTTATGCTATTTTTCAAGATTATTTCAATTATTCTTCTCATACACAGAAACACAGGAGGCAAATATCTAGGAGTATACAATCATGACATTGTACAATAGGCGATGATGTTCACACTATATATGTAGGAGGATATGTACAGTAATATAATTATACTATTATTTTGAATATTACCGAGTGTGTCATTAAACATCAAACAGAGAATATGATACACAACCGAGTTAAAAGTGTATGCGCAATAAAATGTGACGGGAATCGAACCATGGGCCTTCTGCTCGGAGGTGGGACACCTTAAGCTTGTCCACATGACCAAAGACATTAAGACTTGAACTGCTGACATGAGAGATATCGGAAAAGCCTCTATTGCAATGACCGCAGAGAATATATATTTTTCCACTTGTTCACATGCGTTATAGGGTACATTAAATTTAACAAAACGTCTTGATCAGTACTATTCAAGTATTTTACACGTAAAATAAGATAAATATTATTTGTTATAGTTGTAACTCTTCTGTCAGGACACTTCTACATGCATAGTTTATTTTGTTGTCCACAGGCCGTCATAACATTACATTCTCGAAGAAATGTGAACGGGAGGTCAGTCACTGTGTCACGTGACGCTCATTGGACGTTTTCTGTGCCCTACAGTGAAGAGAGACTAATCTCGGCCGTACAAACAAATGATGGATGGACACACATACCTGTGGTCGATATATTGCTATTGTTCCGTATTATTATTTGAAAGTTATGGCTATGTTTGCTGTCATTCCATAACCAGAAGAATGAAAACAAAACATTTTATTTGTGTGTGGACTGGGACAGGGCAGCTATATAAGCCCCTGACTTTCTACCATAGCTGCACATTCACTTGACTGACTCTCGCTCTTGCACACCATGTTCGCTTCACTACCCGTCCTTGCCTTTGTCTTCGCGGTCTACCTGCCGTCGACAGAAGCTCAGAGTAAGTCAACGTCTTGCACCTCATATCATTCATATGGGTGTTTGTTTACATGGGTATATGAACATGATTTTGTTCCCAACTCAATCCTTAATAATTCTGTTATAATCTGTGAGTGAGTGATTTGGGTTTTACGCCGTTTTTGACATTATTCTAGCTGTGTCACGGCGTGTCAGCTTAATGTGGTAGGAAAGCCAGAAGTGATGCACGTTTTAGACGTTTACCACTTCGATGAAATCCACGAGCACGGGTATGGTGCTGACAAACCTCGATATATAATGGGGTCGAACCGGGATTCGAACCCACAATCATAGGTTTCTGGCGTGCCCAAGGGACGCATCTCTGCACAGCGAATTGCGGTACCTTAGGCGACAGGGCCACCCGTGCCCCCTATGATCTTTGAGGAGCCTAGTGCTGACTCTGTGAAGATCCGGTGTAGAATAGGTCTTCTGCAACACATACTTGCCGTAAAATGCGACTTACGGGATCAGGTGGTCAGGCTCGCTGACTTGGTTGATGCATGTCATCGTATCCAAATTGCGTGGATTGATGCTCGTGATGTCAATCACTGGATTGTCTGGTCCAGACTCGATTATTTACAGACGATCGTCATATAGATGGAATATTGCAGAGTGTGGCGTTAACAACAAACAAACAAAGTTACATATGTTTGAGGGCAAAAAGCATTGCATATTTTCTTGTCTATTTTGATGTTAATTTAAAAACTGGTAGCCTCACTTGATGGAATGATCGTAAGACAGACGTCTTTGTGAAAGCTTTGTCGTCAAGAACCAAAGATGCCAACAGAGTTGAGATTGCCCCTCCTGTCGTTTTCAGCCCTGTGCGACACTGCTGGCTGCCTGAATGGCGTCTGCATCCTGCCTCCAGCTGTTGCTGCCCCCACGTGCAGCTGCAACCCCGGCTTCCAGCTGACCGCCGCCGATCCAAACGTCTGCTTCGGTAAGTCACAGACATCACCTTCCATTTAGCAACTGACCAACAAACCCAAACCTCTGCTTCAGTAAGTCACAGACATCACCTTCCATTTAACAACTGACCAACAAACCCAAACGTCTGCTTCAGTAAGTCACAGACTTCACCTTTCCATTTAACAACTGACCAACAAATAATACAAAGGCATTACAAGTGGTTTTCAGTTATGAATTTTGTATTGTGTCAACTACAATAACGGCCTTGATCATTGACTTGAACAAGAAAAAGTCGAGATATGGTGTCGAACAACATTACTTAATTCTGTCAACTCAGAATGAATATCACAATGCAGAATATGGATATAATATCGAGGGAAATCTTAAGTCTTCAAACATTTCTGGATAACCTTTTATATTGTTCCTGATAGCATTTGATTAATATATCTTGATCCTTCATGCAAGCACGAGACGTCTAGAAGTATTGATCCTCGGATCTACCAACGTCGAAGCGCCAATCAAATATTGAAAGAAAGCTGTAGACAAACATAATTATTGTTGTACTGTTGTATCTGTGGTTGAAGTAGAACTTGCATATTTTGTTGTTGCAGATATTGACGAGTGTTTCGGCAACACGTACATCTGTGGGGTGAGTTTTGACCCCTACCTCCGCATCTCTGTCCCCAGCGGGAGGTGTGTCAACACCCCGGGCTCCTATTACTGTATGTGCAACCCCAACGTGGCCCTGTCATCCTTCGACAACAAGACCTGTATATGTAAGTGTCATACGTCCAACACTAGACTGTCTCTCAGTCCCTGGACCATATTATGCTTCCTTCCACCCAGCCCTTACTAACATCTAGTCTCTGAAATGGGATTATCGTACAGAAAAAAACAGTTGTTCAATTATCTTCATAAAAATATAATAAAAGGGAGCCCAGTGACTCTCTTCATTTTCAGATAATGCAGTTATCTAGACTTGCCAAACATTACAGACTTGCATGGGCTGTATTTGATACATTTTTGTATCAAGGTCTGTAAGACAGACTATCTCAGTCTCTGAACCATATTATGTTTCCTTCCGCTCAGCCCCTATCGGAGCTAGATATTTGGCTCCAAATGAGGCAAGTCTGGATTTTCTAAAGGTTCTGAAACTCCCGTCTCAATGGGGCTCCTTTTCATTTTAAATGGAGTTGTTTGTTTCCATCAAATTTATATATTTTCAGTGAGTGAGTGAGTGAGTGAGTGAGTGAATGAGTAAGGTTTTACGCCGCTTTTAGCAATATTCCAGCAATATCACGGCGGGGGACACCAGAAATGGGCTTCACACATTGTACCCATGTCGGGAATCGAACCCGGGTCTTCGGCGTGACGAGCTTGGGCTTTACCCACTAGGCTACCCGACCGCCCCTATATATTTTCAGAGTCTAGGCGTTCGTCTCGTTCAACACTTGCATCGCTTTTCGTTGATGTCATTGAAAACAACATTGATCACTACATACTTTGGGGTTGGGTCGGGGCGAATGTTCATCAATTAAACACCAGATTCCAGGTGTCAGTCGGCGTGTGTGACAAACACAATGTCAAATACTGCCCGGAATACCAACAAGCCAAAACTCTATACCAAAAGGTCGACACAATATAAGCTTATAGCATTGACACAACATGGTTTTTGATTTGCCCATTTGACTTTTTTTACAGCCATTCCCATTCAACAGCAGCAGCAGCAACAACAGCAGCAGCAACAACAGTCCTTCTATCAAAGCCTTCTCAATCTGTACCTTTTCGACCAGTTTGAACTATTTGATTTTTAACAACAAAATATAAATTCATTCTCTAATGTATATATGTCAATATTTTCATGTAAACTGATATATTCATCTGTCTTTTGAATAAAATGTATGATCAACTGAAAAGATATTGTGATTTGTTTTCATATTGTCTAATCATTGCTTTGGATTGTAACAACAAAGTTGTCTTATGTTGATAATTTATTCTGATTCGAATCTCATCAAAGCTAAAACGCACAGCCTAAATTCTCTTCAAGGCGTTTCAAGTCGAACTAAAGGCGTGTCATGCATGTCTAAAGCCGTGTCATGTCTAACTAAAGGCGTGCCATGTCTAACTTAAGGCGTGTCGTTTCTTCAGGAACCCATGCTTTCCCTAAAAAGCGACTGTGCTTGTCGTAAGGGGCGACTAAAGGGGATCGGGCGGTCACGCTCGCTGACATGGTTGATGCCTGTCATCGTATCCCAATTGCGTGGATCTTTGCTACTGATGTCAAACACTGGATTGTCTGGTCCAGACTCGATTATTCACAGACCGCCGTCATAAAGCTGGACTATTGCTGAGTGCGGCATTAATCAACAAACAGACAAACACACATTTCGAAGGAAAGACGTGTCATGTCTAACTCAAGCCGTGTCATGTGCAACAAAAGGCGTGTCATGTCAAACAAAATGCGTGTCTTGTCTAACTAAAGACGTGTCATGACTGAAGGCGTGTGTTGCCTGAGTAAATGTTGAACGAAAGGCATGTTATGTTTAACTAAATGTGTGTCATGTCTAACGTAACACGTGTCATGTCTAACTAAAGGCGTGTCATGTCTAACTAAAGACGTGTCATATCTAACTAACTTCATTTGTCATGTTTGACTAAACACGTGTTATGTCCAACTAAAGGCGTGTCGTGTCTAACTGAACACGAGTCATGTATAACAAAAGGCGTGTCAGGTCTAGCTAAAGGCGTGTCATGTGAAACCAAAGGCATGCCATGTTTAACTAAAGATGTGTCATGTGTAACTCAAGGCGTGTCATGACTGAAGGCGTGTCATGACTTGCTAGATGCGTGTCATGTTGAACGAAAGGCATGTCATGTTTCACTAAATGCGTGTCATGGCTAACTCAACACGTGTCATGTCTAACTGAAGGCGTGTTATGTCTAACTAAAGACGTGTCATATCTAACTAACTTCGTGTGTCGTGTTTGACTAAAGCCGTGAGTCATGTTTAACTAAAGCGTGTGTAATGTTTGACTTAAGGCATTTCGTGTAACTAAAGACGTGTCACGTTTAAATAAATGCGTGTCATGTCTAACCAAAGGCGTATCATGTCTAACTTAATGCGTGTCACGTTTAACTAAATGTGTGTCATGTCTAATTGAAGGCGTACCACGTTTAACTACAGGCGTGTCATGTCTAACTAAATGCGTGTCATGTCTGACTCAAAACGTGTCATGTCTAACTAAATGCGTGTCATGTTTGACTGAAGGCGTGTGTCATATCTAACTAAAGGCGTGTCATGTGTAACTAAAGGCGTGTCACGTTAAATACATGCGTATCATGTCTAACTAAAGACGTGTCATGTCTAACTAAATGCGTGTTATGTCTATCAATCAAGGCGTATCATGTCTAACTCAAGGCGTATCATGTCTAATTAAAGGCGTGTCACGTTCAACTAAAGGCGTGTCACGTTAAATACATGCGTGTCATGTCTAACTAAATGCATGTCATGTCTAATTAAAGGCGTGTCACGTCTAACTGATGACATGTCATGTTTAACTAAAGGTGTGTCATGTGTAACTAAAGGCGTGTCACGTTAAATACATGCGTGTCATGTCTAACTAAATGCATGTCATGTCTAATTAAAGGCGTGTCACGTATAACTGATGACATGTCATGTGTAACTGAAGGCGTGTCATGTCAGTTCTTCAGTTACTTATAAAGACGTAGAATAATATAATGAGATTTACGATGCTATTCAGTTAGCTATAAGGACGTAGAATAATGTGAGACGTATGGTGATATTCGGTTGCTTATCAATAGTAACGTTTTACAGGTTACACTCTACTTGTCTACAGATGAAGGAGGAAGAGAGAGGAAAAGTGGAAAGCTTGGTGAAGAGAGTTAACGTGTAACTGAAGGCGATAAAGAAGGACTGGAGGATGCAGTCGTAAAATCAGTAAGCATCAGCCACAGTCCCATCTCGGAAGACGGGTTGAGGACAATCAGGGATACTCGACACAAAAAATAAATCCTTTAAAAACCATTTTCACAGCCTCAGTCCACTAACCCGCGACTTATTCTGTGATCTCCTACTTTTCCTACATCGTATGTACATATACCTTGCAACTGGCCCCAACGTACTCCCTACTTTTCTCTCATGTCTTGTGTTCTGACGCTTTTGGTTGTTTTCGATTTTCTAGATTTTGAGGCATTGGAATATGTTCAACTTTTCATGCCTATTTCGGGGTAACGGGAGGCTCAGTCGTCTAGGCCGCCGGAATGCACTGTGCAGAGTTGTGTCCCTTAGGCACGCCAGAATACTATGATCGTGGGTTTGAATCCCATATTCACCAAAGTGGTAAACGTCTGTGACTTGCAAGTTTACACACTGTGATAAAACTCAAATAATGTTCAAATATATTTGAAGCCCATTTTTACCAAGTTCCAGATGCGCACAAAGACAAGTGTTTAAAACGCCATAAAATATCCCTATTTCCCTCCTTGCTGATGATATGGTTAACCTTGTGGCACACAGCTTCTGCATCGATATCCCATAAGTCAATCAGTGCATTTGGCACCCTAGATCATAAAGTCATATGTTGTTTTCCTGGAGAGAAATACACCTAAATGTGAACGATTGCCCCTTCAATGGCGGTTGATAAATGCGAGGGTTGAGTCCTAAAAGAGGTTGCTAAAAGCTGGTCGGCGTTGTCAGAAGTAGTATACACAACGACAATAGAACATTACTTCCAATCCGACATTGAATATACCTAAGAAATATATATGCAAAAGAAAAAAACCGCAAAAGTGATTTGTGATGTATAAATTATATATCATTAATAATCAACACATGGTAATCGATTGTTCAAAATTGGCACACATCATTGTCATTGACCCAGGTTTCATAAGGCGCACCTGGAAGAGTAGATTTTCAAGGTGAAGGTCATCTATTCTCAAGATCTTGTATGGCCACCATTCGTGTCCAAAACTGTCTGGCACCGTCGTCTCACAGAAGCAACCATGTCCCGAATTGTGGCCTGGGGAATGTTCACCCACTCTGTCTGCAGTGCTTGTGCCAACAGTCGGAGGTTATGTGGTTGTTGCTGTCGTGCTCGCAGTCGTTGACCTACCGCATCCCATAACTGTTTGATTGGGATTAACACTGGAGACCTGGGGGGGGGGGGGGGGGGGGGGGGGGGGGGGGGCTATTGCAGGACTTGGATGTTGTGATTCCTGTAAAAGAAGGTCTTGTCGTGTGAGGTCGTGCGTTGTCTTGGAAAATGATGTTCGCTTGTTGCATTGTGGAAAGGACGTGTGGCCGGTGGATCTTATCCGTGTAACGTTGTGTCATTAAATTCCCCAGAACTCGCACCAAGTCAGTTCTACCAGTGTAGGAGATGTCTGCCTACATCATCACACTACCACCACCAAATCTGTCCCCTTCCTGGATGCTTTTATGTGCATAACGTTCCCCGCGACGCCTGTAAACACGACGTCTGTAGCGACCAGAAGTGGGATGCGACCAGAACTGGGATAAACACCGTAGAGAATTATATCTGTCACATGCTACTATGTGTTTAATTGACAAACATTTAATAAGAGTAAAATCATCTGCACTTCTTGTGTTTTTTATTTTTACTCCGTTCTGCAAAGAACGCCAATGGCAGTGCTACTGACTCGATATCCGTCATTTGTAGCTAAATATAGCATCGCATAAAAGTGGTAATGCGGTACTAAAGCGGAATACAATTTCTTCTTTTTATACTGATCGCCAATGAAAAAATGCAATTCCTATAAAAATGGTCGTGTTGCTTGTTATCTGTAATTACTACCCATTGCCATGTTTAATTTCTAACCATGATATCACTCCCAAATGTATTATTTGAATGTCTATCATGTCATAACCTTCGCGAGGTGGTGACATGTTTAATAATAGAGTAAGGTTTCTATTAAATAGCTATCTTGTCCACTTCTGAACACAGTGTTTTCCTATGAAATAGCAAAAGCCAAATGAAAATAAAATTATTATCTAATTTATATATTTTAAGATGTTATGCCACTCATTGAGGGGATATAAGTGTAATAATACAAGTTCCTAGGATGTTTGTGTTATGCTATTTTTCAAGATTATTTTAATTATTCTTCTCATACACAGAAACACAGGAGGCAAATATCTAGGAGTAAACAATCATGACATTGTACAATAGGCGATGATGTTCACACTATATATGTAGGAGGATATGTACAGTAATATAATTATACTATTATTTTGAATATTACCGAGTGTGTCATTAAACATCAAACAGAGAATATGATACACAACCGAGTTAAAAGTATGCGCAATAAAATGTGACGGGAATCGAACCATGGGCCTTCTGATCGGAGGAGGGACACCTTGTCCACATGACCAAAGACATTAAGACTTGAACTGCTGACATGAGAGATATCGGAAAAGCGTCCATTGCAATGACCGCGGATAATTCCACTTGTTCCACTTGTTCACATGCGTTATAGGGTACATGGAAATTTAACAAAACGTCTTGATCAGTTCTATTCAAGTATTTTACACGTAAAATAAGATAAATATCATTTATTATAGTTGTAACTCCTCTGTCAGGACACTTCTACATGCATAGTTTATTTTGCTGTCCACAGGCCGTCATAACATTACATTCTAGAAAAAATGTGAACGGGAGGTCAGTCACTGTGTCACGTGACGCTCATCGGACGTTTTCTGTGCCCTACAGTGAAGAGAGACTAATCTCGGCCGTACAAACAAATGATGGATGGACACACATACCTGTGGTCGATATATTGCTATTGTTCCGTATTATTATTTGAAAGTTATGGCTATATTTGCTGTCATTCCATAACCAGAAGAATGAAAACAAAACATTTTATTTGTGTGTGGACAGGGCAGCTATATAAGCCCCTGACTTTCTACCATAGCTGCACATTCACTTGACTGACTCTCGCTCTTGCACACCATGTTCGCTTCACTACCCGTCCTTGCCTTTGTCTTCGCGGTCTACCTGCCGTCGACAGAAGCTCAGAGTAAGTCAACGTCTTGCACCTCATATCATTCATATGGGTGTTTGTTTACATGGGTATATGAACATGATTTTGTTCCCAACTCAATCCTTAATAATTCTGTTATAATCTGTGAGTGAGTGAGTGATTTGGGTTTTACGCCGTTTTTAACATTATTCTAGCTGTGTCACGGCGTGTCAGCTTAATATGGTAGGAAAGCCAGAAGTGATGCACGTCTTAGACGTTTACCACTTCGGTGAAATCCGCTAGCACGGGTATGGTGCTGAAAAAACCTAGAAATATTATGGGCAGCGAATTGCGGTACCTTAGGCGACAGGGCCACCCGTGCCCCCTATGATCTTTGAGGAGCCTAGTGCTGACTCTGTGAAGATCCGGTGTAGAATAGGTCTTCTGCAACACATACTTGCCGTAAAATGCGACTTACGGGATCAGAAGGTCAGGCTCGCTGACTTGGTTGATGTATGTCATCGTATCCCAATTGCGTGGATCGATGCTCGTGATGTCAATCACTGGATTGTCTGGTCCAGACTCGATTATTTACAGACGATCGTCATATAGATGGAATATTGCAGAGTGTGGCGTTAACAACAAACAAACAAAGTTACATATGTTTGAGGGCAAAAAACATTGCATATTTTCTTGTTTATTTTGATTTTAATTTAAAAACTGGCAGCCTCACTTGATGGAATGATCGTAAGACAGACGTCTTTGTGAAAGCTTTGTGGTCAAGAACCAAAGATGCCAACAGAGTTGAGATTGCCCCTCCTGTCGTTTTCAGCCCTGTGCGACACTGCTGGCTGCCTGAATGGCGTCTGCATCCTGCCTCCAGCTGTTGCTGCCCCCACGTGCAGCTGCAACCCCGGCTTCCAGCTGACCGCCGCCGAGCCAAACATCTGCTTCGGTAAGTCACAGACATCACCTTTCCATTTAACAACTGACCAACAAACCCAAACGTCTGCTTCAGTAAGTCACAGACATCACCTTCCATTTAACAACTGACCAACAAACCCAAACGTCTGCTTCAGTAAGTCACAGACTTCACCTTCCATTTAACAACTGACCAACAAACCCAAACGTCTGCTTCAGTAAGTCACAGACTTCACCTTCCATTTAACAACTGACCAACAAACCCAAACGTCTGCTTCAGTAAGTCACAGACTTCACCTTCCATTTAACAACTGACCAACAAACCCAAACGTCTGCTTCAGTAAGTCACAGACATCACCTTTCCATTTAACAACTGACCAACAAATCCAAACGTCTGCTTCGGTAAGTCACAGACTTCACCTTCCATTTAACAACTGACCAACAAATAATACAAAGGCATTACAAGTGGTTTTCAGTTATGAATTTTGTTTTGTTAGAAAGTGCCACACAGTGCTTCACACAACCCGTGGTACGTATATGTTTACATATTGTATTTGGCGACTGGACTTAGGATCGGGTGGGTACAAGCTTGGACCTGGTTGATTGTGTGTCATCTACAATAACGGCCTGGGTCGTTGACTTAAACAAGAAAAAGTCGAGATATGGTGTCGAACAACATTACTTAATTCTGTCAACTCAGAATGAATATCACAATGCAGAATATGGATATAATATCGAGGGAAATCTGAAGTCTTCAAACATTTCTGGATAACAGTTTATATTGTTCCTGATGGCATTTGATTGATATATGTTGATCCTTCATGCAAGCACGAGACGTCTAGAAGTAATACAGATGTATTGATCCTCGGATCTACCAACATCGAAGCGCCAATCAAATATTGAAAGAAAGCTGTAGACAAACATAATTATTGTTGTACTGTTGTATCTGTGGTTGAAGTAGAACTTGCATATTTTGTTGTTGCAGATATTGACGAGTGTTTCGGCAACACGTACATCTGCGGGGTGAGTTTTGACCCCTACCTCCGCATCTCTGTCCCCAGCGGGAGGTGTGTCAACACCCCGGGCTCCTATTACTGTATGTGCAACCCCAACGTGGCCCTGTCATCCTTCGACAACAAGACCTGTATATGTAAGTGTCATACGTCCAACACTAGACTGTCTCTCAGTCCCTGGACCATATAACATTTCTTTCCACCCAGCCCTTACTAACATCTAGTCTCTGAAATGAACATATTGTACAAAAAAAAACAGTTGTTCAATTATCTTAATAAAAATATGATAAAAGGGAGCCCAGTGACTCTCTTCATTTTCAGATAATGCAGTTATCTAGACTTGCCAAACATTACAGACTTACATGGGCTGTATTTGATACATAAAGGTTCTGAAACTCCCGTCTCAATGAGTGAGTAAGGTTTTACGCCGCTTTTAGCAATATTCCAGCAATATCACGGCGGGGGACACCAGAAATGGGCTTCACACATTGTACCCATGTCGGGAATCGAACCCGGGTCTTCGGCGTGACGAGCGAACGCTTTAACCACTAGGCTACCCGACCGCCCCTACTTCCACTAGAATCCAGGCGTTCGTCTCGTTCAACACTTGCATCGCTTTTCGTTGATTTCATTGAAAACAACATTGATCACTACATACTTTGGGGTTGGGTCGGGGCGAATGTCCATCAATTAAACACCAGATTCCAGGTGTCAGTCGGCGTGTGTGACAAACACAATGTCAAATACTGCCCGGAATACCAACAAACCAAAACTCTATACCAAAAGGTCGACACAATATAAGCTTATAGCATTGGTACAACATGGTTTTTGATTTGCCCATTTGACCTTTTTTACAGCCATTCCCATTCAACAGCAGCAGCAGCAACAACAGCAGCAGCAACAACAGTCCTTCTATCAAAGCCTTCTCAATCTGTACCTTTTCGACCAGTTTGAACTATTTGATTTTTAACAACAAAATATAAATTCATTCTCTAATGTATATATGTCAATATTTTCATGTAAACTGATATATTCATCTGTCTTTTGAATAAAATGTATTATCAACTGAAAAGATATTGTGATTTGTTTTCATATTGTCTAATCATTGCTTTGGATTGTAAAAACAAAGTTGTCTTATGTTGATAATTTATTCTGAATTCGAATCTCATCAAAGCTAAAACGCACGGCCTAAATTCTCTTCAAGGCGTTTCAAGTCGAACTAAAGGCGTGTCATGCATGTCTAAAGCCGTGTCCTGTCTAACTAAAGGCGTGCCATCATGATGCCTAACTTAAGGCGTGTCGTTTCTTCAGGAACCCATGCTTTCCCTAAAAAAGCGACTGTGCTTGTCGTAAGGGGCGACTAAAGGGGATCGGGTGGTCACGCTCGCTGACATGGTTGATGCCTGTCATCGTATCCCAATTGCGTGGATCGTTGCTCCTGATGTCAAACACTGGATTGTCTGGTTCAGACTCGATTATTCACAGACCGCCGTCATAAAGCTGGACTATTGCTGAGTGCGGCATTAATCAACAAACAGACAAACACACATTTCTAACTAAAGTCGTGTCATGTGTAACAAAAGGCATGTCATGTCTAACAAAAGGCACGTCATGTCTAAATAAAGGCGTGTCATGTCTAACTAACTTCATGTGTCATGCTTGGCTAAACACGTGTCATGTCCAACGAAAGGCGTGTCATGTGTAACAAAAGGCATGTCATGTCTAACAAAAGGCACGTCATGTCTAACTAAATGTGTGTCATGTCTAACTAACTTCATGTGTCATGTTTGGCTAAACACGTGTCATGTCTACACGTAACAAAAGGCGTGTCAGGTCTAGTTTAAGGCGTGTCATGTGAAACGAAAGGCATGCCATGTCTAACTAAACACGAGTCATGTATAACAAAAGGCGTGTCAGGTCTAGCTAAAGGCGTGTCATGTGAAACGAAAGGCATGCCATGTTTAACTAAAGATGTGTCATGTCTAACAAAAGGCATGTCAGGTCTAGCTAAAGGCGTGTCATGTGAAACGAAAGGCATGCCATGTTTAACTAAAGACGTGTCATGTCTAACTCAAGGCGTGTCATGACTGAAGGCGTGTCATGACTGGCTAAATGCGTGTCATGTTGAACGAAAGGCATGTCATGTTTAACTAAAGGTGTGTCATGTCTAACTAAAGACGTGTCATATCTAACTGACTGTCATGTTTAACTAAAGGCGTGTGTCATTTTTTTATTAAGGCGCGTGTCATGTTTGACTAAAGGCGTGTGTCATGTTTAACTAAAGCGTGTGTCATGTTTGACTAAAGGCATGTCGTGTAACTAAAGACTTGTCATGTCTAACTAAGTGCGTGTTATGTCTATCACTCAGGGCCTATCATGTCTAACTTAATGCGTGTCACGTTTAACTAAAGGCGTGTCATGTCTAATTGAAGGCGTGCCACATTTAACTAAATGCGTGTCATGTCTAACTCAAAACGTGTCATGTCTAACTAAAGGCGTGTCATGTTTGACTGAAGGCGTGTGTCATGTTTAACTAAAACGTGTCTCATTTCTAACCAAAGGCGTGTCACGTTAAATACATGCGTATCATGTCTAACTAAAGACGTGTCATGTCTAACTAAATGCGTATCATGTCTAATTAAAGGCGTGTCTCGTTTAAATAAAGGCGTGTCATGTTTGACTGAAGGCGTGTGTCATGTTTAACTAAAGCGTGTGTCATTTCTAACTAAAGGTGTTTCATGTGTAACTTAAGGCGTGTCACGTTAAATACATGGGTGTCATGTCTAACTAAAGACGTGTCATGTCTAACTAAATGCATGTCATGTCTAATTAAAGGCGTGTCACGTCTAACTGATGACATGTCATGTGTAACTGAAGGCGTGTCATGTCAGTTCTTTAGTTACTTATAAAGACGTAGAATAATATAATGAGATTTACGATGCTATTCAGTTAGCTATAAGGACGTAGAATAATGTGAGACGTATGGTGATATTCGGTTGCCTATCAATAGTAACGTTTTACAGGTTACACTCTACTTGTCTACAGATAAAGGAGGAAGAGAGAGGAAAATTGGAAAGCGTGGTGAAGAGTGTGATGAAGAAGGACCGGGGGAAGCAGTCGTAAAATCAGTGATCGTCGCCACAGTCCCAGCTTCTGAGATGAGGTGGGTGAGTGAGTGGGTGAGTATTGTTTTACGCCGCTTTTAGCATTATTCCAGGAATATCACAGCGGGGGATACTAGAAATGAGCATCACACATTGTACTCATGTCGGGAATCGAACGCGCGTGACGAGCGAACGCTTTAACCACAAGACCACCCCAAAGCCCAGTGTGGTGGAGAGAGTTAACGTGTAACTGAAGGCGATAAAGAAGGACTGGAGGATGCAGTCGTAAAATCAGTAAGCATCAGCCACAGTCCCATCTCCTGAAGACGGGTTGAGGACAATCAGGGATACTCGACACAAAAAATAAACCCTTTAAAAACCATATTCACAGCCTCAGTCCACTAACCCGCGACTTTTTCTGTGATCTTCTACTTTTCCTACATCGTATGTACATATACCTTGCAACAGGCCCCAACGTACTCCCTACTTATCTCTCATGTCTTGTGTTCTGACGCTTTTGGTTGGTTTCGATTTTCTAAATTTTCAGGCATTGGAAAATGTCCAACTGTTCATGACTATTTCGGGGTAACGGGAGGCTCAGTCGTCTAGGCCGCCGGAATGCACTGTGTGTTAAAACTCAAATAATGTTCAAATGTATTTGAAGCCCACATTTGACCCATAATCTTTTTTTAGAAACTTTTACCAAGTTCCAGATGCGCATAATGACAAGTGTTTAAAACGCCATAAAATATCACTATTTTTCCCCCTTGCTGATGATATGTTTAACCTTGTGGTACACAGCTTCTGCATCGATATCCCATAAGTCAATCAGTCCATTTGGCACCCTAGATCATAAAGTCATATGTTGTTTTCTTGGAGAGAAATACACCTAAATGTGTACGATTGCCCCTTTAAATGGCGGTTGATAAATGCGAGGGTTGAGTCCTAAAAGAGGTTGCTAACAGCTGGTCGGCGTTGTCAGTAGTAGTATACACAACGACAATAGAACATGACTTCCAATTCGACATTAAATATACCAAAGAAATATGTATGCAAAAGAAAAAGAAACGTATAAATTATATATCGTAAATAATCAACAGATGGTAATCGATTGTTCAAAATTGGCACACATCATTGTCATTGACCTAGGTTTCGTAAGGCACACATGAAAGAGTAGATTTTCAAGGTGAAGGTCATCTGTTCTCAAGATCTTGTATGGCCACCATTCGTATCCAAATTTGTCTGGCACCGTCGTCTCACAGATGCAACGATGTCCCGAATTGTGGCCTGGGGAATGTTCACCCACTCTGTCTGCAGTGCTTGTGCCAACTGTAGGAGGTTATGCGGTTGTTGCATAAATGTCCCATGGGGATTAACACTGGAGACCTGGAGGGCTATTGCAGGACTTGAATGTTGTGATTCCTTTAAAAGTCAGTCTTGTCGTGTGAGGTCGGGCGTTGTCTTGGAAAATGATGTTCGCTTGTTGCATTGTGGAAAGGACGTGTTGCCGGAGAATCTTATCCGTGTAACGTTGTGTCGTGAAATTCCCCAGAACTGGCACCAAGTCAGTTCTACAAGTGTAGGAGTGAGTGAGTGAGTGAGTAAGTGAGTGAGTGAGTGAGTGTGTTGGGTTTAACGCCGCTTTTAACATTATTCCAGTTATATCACGGCGTGTCAGCTTATTGTGGGAGGAAAGCCCGAAGTGATGCAGGTCTCAGACGTTCACCACTTTGGTGAAACACACGAGCACGGGTATGGTGCTGACAAACCTAGAAACATAATCGGAGCGAACCGGGATTCGAACCCACAATCATAGGTTTCTGGCGTTACCAAGGGACTACCAGTGTAGGAGATGTCTGCCTACATCATCACACTACCACCACCAAATCTGTCCCCTTCCTGGATGTGCATAACGTTCCCCGCGACGCCTGTAAACACGACGTCTGTAGCGACCAGAAGTGGGATACGACCAGAACTGGGATAAACACTATAGAGAAATATATCTGTCTCATGCAACTATGTGTTTAATTGACAAACATTTAATAAGAGCAAAATCATCTGCACTGTATCTTGTGTTTTTTATTCTTACTCCGTTCTGCAAAGAGCGCCAATGGCAGTGCTACATTTGTAGCTAAATATAGCATCGCATAAAAGTGGTTATGCGGTACTAAAGCGGAATACAATTTCTTCTTTTTATACACATCGCTAATGAAAAAATGGTCCTGTTGCTTATTATCTGTAATTACTACCCATTGCCATGTTTAATTTCTAACCATGATATCACTCCCAAATGTATTATTTGATGTCTATCATATCATAACCTTCGTGAGGTGGTGACATGTTTAATAATAGAGTAAGGTTTCTGTTAAATAGCTATCTTGTCCACTTCTGAACACAGTGTTTTCCTATGAAATAGCAAAAGCCAAATGAAAATAAAATTATTCTCTAATTTATATATTTTAAAGATGTTATGCCACTCATTGGTGGGGATATAAGTGTAATAATACAAGTTCCTAGGATGTTTGTGTTATGCTATTTTTCAAGATTATTTCAATTATTCTTCTCATACACAGAAACACAGGAGGCAAATATCTAGGAGTATACAATCATGACATTGTACAATAGGCGATGATGTTCACACCATATATGTAGGAGGATATGTACAGTAATATAATTACAGTAAACTACGGTTATAACGAACACACTTATAACGAACTGACTGATATAACGAACTTATTTTTAGTCCCGGCCTTTTGTTGTATATAAGCTATTTATCTGCCTATAACGAACTACGGTTATAACGAACTAAAATTAGTGGTCCCTTTGAGTTCGTTATAACCGTAGTTTAATGTATACTATTATTTTGAATATTACCGAGTGTGTCATTAAACATCAAACAGAGAATATGATACACAACAGAGTTAAAAGGGGTGCAATTACATTTGTACGATTCAAGGGATTTCTAAGCCCCAATACCTCACAACCCTCTGGCAACTGATGCGTGTATTTTTGTTTGTATCCTCAAGTACCAAAGTCATTTTTTGTAAATATTATTATCACTATAATGCAAGAATTTTGTGGTAACAATTATTCAAAATCACTCCATTTGATTATTGTGTACATGATGATAAAAGTAACTTTTTTATTATTAATGTTGGAGGTGCATGTAACTGCTTCAAGACATAGCAGATGCGGAATGTGAGAGAGTTAACTGGGAAACTCATTGAACCATTCCTGGTAGCTTATTGACATATATACATTGCAGCTTTCATAACCATTTTGCCAGCGAAATGTCCTCATATTATATATGGAGAGACCATTAAATATTTTATGGTCTCTGTTACATATGGAATCTAAATAATATCATTTAATATGATTGAAATAATTAGAAAGGCTTCCAAATTACCAACTTAAGACAAATAACATATATTTCATAAACCAATAACTAATAGAGAATTGAACTTGTTATCTCATGCTCTGTCATCATTGACATTAAAATTTGCAAGACAAAGCAACAGTAAGAGTTATCCTCCCTTCACAACTTGATCAAAATGGTCGTCTGGTCGTTACAGTTGAAGGCCAAGTGGCTGAAGCTTTTAAAGCGAGAACGTCAAGGTAAGTGATTATACCTTTACTTTTTACTTTTATTCTGTGGTTTCTATCAAGGCAGGTACAGACCTAGCACAATGTCATACATTATGCAGTCAGTCCCTCCATGATGATCAGTTAGCCTATTAGTATTACAGCTGTGAAAGGGACGAAGCATTTGTTAAAACTATGTTGTTTCATATGCAAAGCTTATTGTCAAAGTACATGTTTCTCACAGGTTGGAAAATGTGAATGACAATCATCAGAAAACAAAACTTTCAAGATTCCTTTCATTCTTGAAAGTATTACATTTATGCCACTTCTGGTCGAGGGGATATGAGTAATAATATAGTCAACAATCTCTTAAAATTAGAAATATTGACTTATTGCATTCAGATTCTGCTCACAAGTTTGAAATGGGATTTACTATCAGCAGCCTGGTCGAGGCGATATGAGTAATAATATTGTGAAAAGAGATTTTTTACTATAATATCACTCACATCGCCTCGACCAGTAGTGGGATAATGCCTTTAAAATCTACAATTAATGGAATCTACAGATTTCTTCTTTGCTACTGATAGTAAATAACAATACAAACATGTGAGCAGAATCTGAATGCAATGGGTCAATACTGTTAATCTTAAGAGATGTTTTACTATATTATCACTCATATCGCCTCGACCAGAAGTGGGATAATGCTTTTAAAATCCACAATTAATGGAATCTTAATATTTGTTCTTGACTGATGATAGTAAATAACATTTCTCACTGGTGAGCAGAATCTAAATGGAATGGGTCAATACAGCTAATTTTAAGAGATCTTTTATTATCACTCATATCCCCTAGACCAGAAATGGGATAGCCCTTTCACATGTTCAGTGAATGGAATTGTTTTAGCTGTTGACAATACAACTTATGAGCACATATTGAGGGTCATAGTCCAAGATTGGTATTGATTTTTATTAATTATTGATTATATATTTACCATTGTATTTCTGTAACCAAACTGTGCAGAAGCGGCATGACACCTTGAACATCTATCAACTGTTGAATATTTATAATCAATTTTAGCTTTTGATAGCGATTAGGACTACAGACTTAGCAAATATTGAGACAGGTCATGATTGGTACTTTCATAGCGATTTTTATACTAGTTTGTGTGTCACACAAGGAGTGTCAGAATTCAGAAATTTTCGTATTTACCGAGGGTGTGAGGGTAATACATGGATTCTTACATGAGTTTTGTAAAACAGAATATGTACTGTGTACAGCTCTTTTCTCAACTTCATGTCAATCGCCAAGCATGGGTACTATCTTTTCCCGTTTATTTTAACTTCCGCCCTCAGGGAAGCGATGGGCTAGCGTTGTGGTCAAAGAGTTCACTCGTCACGTCGAATGCCCGGGCTCTATTCCCATCATGTGTTCAGTGTGTAAAGTCTATTTCTAGTGTTTCGCGCCATGATATTCCTGGAATGCTGCTAAAAGCAGTGTAAATACATATTCACCCACTTACTCCTTCTTAGTTGACTTACTAGGTGACTTAATGGATCGGAGGTTCAACGTCCTCCGACCTGCTGGATGTTTGCTTATAATATCAATCACTATTTTGCTCTCTGCCCTCGTGGACCAACATTTTACTGCAAGTACCAGTAACATCAAAGATGGTCATGCAGGTAATATTCCCTTGATCCTATGGGAAGTCCGGCTAAGAATCGTGTCAGAAACGCAGCTAAAGAGCCTCAGGGAGTCAGGTTCGTTTTTCGGTTGATTGCGAGTCATCGTACATGTCGGCGTGGGACGTTGTTCATACTTAAACCACTAGTTTGTCTGGCCCAGTCTCGATTACATGTATTTATATCGGGTCATATGACAAACAATCAACGAAGTCACTATACAAGCATGACCACCCGGTCCATCGATTGTCGCCTCCCACGACAAGCGTAGCTGTGGGTATATTTTAAGACATATCCAACATAGACATACACACTGCACTGTCCATGGATCATCGTGATTTTAGGCTAAATATATTATTTCGACTTGCTTCAATATATCTTTCCTGTCATTTGGAGATCTTCCAAACAAGACAAACTGCAATTTTACATTGAAGCTGTCTGGTTCCTAAACACTGAAGTAGCTATACTCACTTCTGGTTTACTGGTGCATGCATGTATGAGCAGTCATATCCGTCTTACCGCTTACATCTGTCCGTGTTATTTTTTTATCAATCGTTCTGAGTGGTGTGTATTTTATATCCGATATACATACTCCGCCGCGCGTTTCATTTTTAATGATAAAGTAGACACAACTTCTTGAATACTGTAAAGGAGATGTTTCGGTATAGATCCTCATACCGTTGTCAAGCAAGACTTGACTGACAACGGCATAAGGACGAGCTTGACAAGACTTGCTTGACAACGGCATAAGGGTCTATACCGAAACGTCGCCTTTACAGTATTAAAGAAGTTATCCATCAATTCTGTCTACTTTGTCATCCGTCAACTTCTAAGTAATGCCTATCAAACAATTAATTTTTAATGATGTATATTAGCCACATAAAGAAACTGCACGGAGAAAATATAGATATAAGGGCACACCGTCCATATATGAAATATAGGTTTGAACACAGCAATTATTGGAGACATTCAAACGCTCATGCACGTGCCATACGATATGACGTCATTGATGGGGGCCTATGGACGTGCAATGTGTTACTACACATGCATCCTGTGCAACTGTACACAGCATGTGCAACTCAAAATTTGCTGTCACTTTGGAAAGCATGATCTGTGGTCATTCAAAAATTCAAAACTTCTCAGGCGCAGACGCAAGCATATCACAAGCAAATCATGCCAAGGTTGACAGCTGCACAGCGTCATGAAGCCATTGGAATGATCCGAGCGGGAATGAGGCAACAACCGGTGGCAACACATTTCCAAAACCATCGTAACACGATATCGGCATTGGTAAGGCGTTATCAGAACACAAATGACGTTGCCGACCACCCACGTTCAGGACGTCCCCGAGTAACGACGCCAAGACAGGACAGATGGATTCGAGTTACACATCTCCGACACAAGTTCCAAACGGCAGTAACGACGTCCCAGACAATTCCTGGACTGCGCCGTATCCATCCCAACACTGTCAGGAATCGTTTACGTCAGTACGGGATTCGACGACGACGCCCTGCCATACGTCCCATCCTGACACACCGTCATCGCGTCAACCGTCTAAGATAGTGTCGAAATCATGTTCGCCAACCTCGAATATGGTGGAGAAATGTTGTCTTTACAGATGAATCGAGGTTCAACATTTCCCACAGTGACGGGCGCCAACGTGTCTACCGGGCGTTTGGGAGAACGTTATGCACGCAACTGTATTGTGGAGAGGAATCGTTTTTGAGGTGGCTCTGTGATGATTTGTGGTGGGATAACAGCACGGCACCGAACCCCTTTGGTGGTTGTTCAGGGCAATCTCACAGGTGTTGGCTACAGAGATCAGATTCTGAGGCCTGTGGTCATTCCTTTCCTGCAGGCTTGACATTTCAACAGGACAACGCTCGTCCTCACACGGCTAGGGTCGCAATGGATTTCCTTCACCATAACAATGTCATGTTACTGATATGGCCTGCAATTTCTCCAGATCTCTCCCCAATAGAGCATGTGTGGGATGAAATGGAGCGCCGTCTGCGTCGTCTTCCACATCCTCCAGATAACGTCCGTGATTTGAGGAGGATATGGCAGGCCATTCCTCAGGCCTTCCATGCCCATTTGGTGGACTCCATGCGTCGCCGATGCACTGCTGTGATTCACGCACAGGGTGGTCATAGCCGTTATTGACTTTGTGACTTTGTCGTTTGACCCCCTACTCCATTTTGATCTTCTGACGTCATCGTAACAGATGTTGTTCAGGTCCCGTTGACATTTTCTTATGGTCCGATCATTCAGCTGCTACAGCGTCTGCATAATTTTGTTCTTGCTGTGTTGTATTTCAATCCAGAATATATTTTCTCCGTGCACTGTTTCTTTATGTGGCCATATTTCTTTCTCAATAATATATGTATATAACATATTCGATACGCACCATCCCCCATAGGTCGGGGTCAAAGTGCTGTATATGATATATTTGGTACTTGTATATATCGTCTACAATCCATAGCTATCGTTTTGCACGAACAGAATTTATTTCCGAACAGTCTATCATGTAAAGCGATATTAATTTTCTCCAGGCGAGCAGTATTAACTTTGTAAAAAGAATTATACAACACTTTCATCTACACCTTGTGGCATACCGTTGACATTTAATCAATACAACTAATTTAAAGAAGTAGAAAGAACATGTCTAAATGTAGAGACAAGAGAAATAATTGTTTTGAAAAATTATATAAATAGGATTTATCACACCTACTCATATGTGAATTACAAAGATTCCCTTCAGCACAGTAATATAAAATAAATTAGTGAGGATAAATGTTTTGCATTTCTATTCACATCGTGGGATTGGAGGGCACTACACGTTAAATTGGGCCACTAAGAACTGAATACGGAAATGTTTACAGGTACAAACAAAACAAAAAATGGGGGAGTATGTATATCGGATATAAAGTCAAGGCTCATTTATTGCTCGGCCACAATCTGACATATTTCAGAAACCTCTCAAGTTACTGCTTTTACTATTGTTATATGGACGATTCTATTACATACACTATTGTGACCACAATGTGATGTAGAAACACATCCCTGATTTCAATTATTGAACTACTTATAACAATGTCACAGTAAAATCAAGCAGGTCCAAGGACTAGCATGCAGTTATACATCGCTGTTTTGGTCGACATATGTTACACTTACATCTTCGCTTTAGTCACATATAACCACGGACCCGTTATTATATGTCCTTTAATTTAAATTATATGATTACTGAAACCATTTTACAAATTATTCGTTTTATGTAATCCCTTGATCATAAAACAGCAAAGTGATGTCACAGAGGACAAGGGGCAGTCGGGTAGCCTAGTGGTTAAAGCGTAAGCTCGTCACGCCGAAGACCCGGGTTCGATTCCCGACATGGGTACAATGTGTGAAGCCCATTTCTGGTGTCCCCCGCCGTGATATTGCTGGAATATTGCTAAAAGCGGCGTAAAACCATACTCACTCACAGGGGACAAGAGACTAAGAGATTAAGATGTCAGGATGTGACTACTGTCACCGAAAACAAAGCGGCTCAGCTACAGCAGCAGTTTAATATCGTCACAATGTGGATTTCCGTTCAGGTTTAAGTCACTAGAAACACTAATTTCCCATAAATATATGATTTTGAAGTTTGATACTAACAATGAAGGGATCTGATACTGTAACACATGATCTGATATTATTGCTAGAGAATATTATATCTTACTTTAGTTTGTTTGTTGGTAAAGGCATATTTTGAGCAGACGTACAATCAATTCTAAAATATCAAAGAGCACAACAGATTTACATCAACTATACAGGCTCGCTGGCCAGTCATTGTTTTATAAATCCTCGTAAAGCTTATACCTCGTGCTTGTTTTGGTGAAGTTACCGTATACCAGTAATTAATTTAATACTCTTTATCGACATACGTAGTATATAGTATAATCGAATAATCAAATTATCGTATTGTGAGACGATGCTTGAACTGTGAAACCAAACATTAATGTTATCAACTCAAGTTTTGGGACAGGAAGGTGTTTTTCGTGCAAAAAAAGATGTACATGTACATATGTTAAGGTACGAAAAACTGGTACCTCAGACGTAAGTACATATAGAGAATCTCACCCGAGTGTCTTTTTATATCAAATATATCAATACTCGTTGATAAAAGTTGAAAAATTCCGAGGCTTGCGGAGGATTTTTGCCACTTTTATCAACGAGAGTTGATATATTTGATATCAAAAGACACGAGGGTGAGATTTTATTTATCATCCAACATCATTCTTTCAACTTGTTCAGTTTGTAGACAGTAGTTAGCAGTGTCTTCAGTGTAAAAAGTACTGCAAACAGCTTCAGTAGCGGAGCCATTAGTGATGTCATTTGATTGTGACGTCATGGTAACCAGTGACGTCACAATGGTCTGCAAAGCATTGTTGTGTAATTTCATTGCAGCGATATCTACAGTGTAGATATCGCGTGATCTCATCCAAGTGATATCTCCTGTGGGAGCCAATTTTGGATGATAAATACCATTTGAGTAACAGTTCACGATTGTTCAACATTGAGATTTGTTCACATGTGTTAACCAGTAGTACGTTATGAATAATTCTCAATTGGAAATATTATGTGTTTCTTCTATGAGTACATGTGAATCAGTTTTGTAAATGCATTCTCAGCCAGCATCGGTATATTCACAATTACATTTTAGTTATCTTCTGAGATTATAATTTGCGTTCGGCAAAGAAACCGCAAGGTTGTGTTTCTGACAGACAAGTGTCTACACCTGATGTTGGAACAAATATTGCGTAAAATGGCAAAACATAATTGAGAAAGTTAAAAACACATGTTTAAAATTCACATTACAATAAATATGAATATGAATGCTGCGTTTTCTGAATCAACATAAAAAAGGAACATATATGTGAGTCTTGAAATAGTGTTTTTTACATTTCTTACAAATTTGACTAAACACGTTTGACTAAAGATCATAGCTTATGACACCATATAAACATGCCAAAACTTCAACACACTTTATCTGTTGTTGGAATAAACAGTTTAAGTTGTTTTCTTTGGGATTATAAATATAGTAATACTAATAACGGGAAGTGGAATGGCATGTAGTAAATACATCGTACTAATAGTGACACAATTAGAAGCCAACAACTTATATGTTTCGTCCCCGTCTACGCAAACTGTCAGTATCTAATTATTTGGAATAATCCTTTCCGGCGTTTCTTTCAATTAAAAAGGACTAATTTCATACGAGGGGGGTCTGTGATCCTAAAACAACACAATTAGCATTTTTACGTAGACACAAACACACGTGGTGTGGTCCGGTCTGGTCAGTAACTGACAACCTGCTGATGACAAATGTCAATACACCTGGTCAGTAAACTGACCACTACAATGATCGAACGATGTGTGACGTCTACTATTCATCTAACAGTTGAAACATTTGTACATCAACGCATTCGTTTTCTCTCTGTTTGAAAGGCATTACTGTGAAGTTGACGGATGACAAGGTAGACACAATTTTATGGATAACGTTATCCATACAATTGTGTCTAACTTGTCATTCGTTTTCTACTAAGGATTTAAGATTGTAAGTTATTTTCTTTTACAAAAGAATAGGATTTCGAACAAAAGGTTACAGTTAAAATGTCAAATACAACGTTCATATCTGTAAGGTTATGGTGAATTTTTGCGAAACAACCACTACTTTGAGAGTGGATGTTGAGAGTATGCAAAAAGTGCTTCACTTTGTATACATGTGAATACATTTGATGATACATCTGTTGATTTTGACAGCCCAGGCCAAGTCGGACCCAACACAAGCAAAACACTTCTGATAGAGACTATGTTGAGAATGTAGAGGGGAAAGGGCTACACTTTGTGCACCTTGTTTTCTTTAAGTACGGTGATCTGAGACACTATAAAGTGGTATTTAGGTAGATATAATACTAATCTATAAATGTGAATCCATTTGATGATACATCTGTGAGGTTTAAGATGGTTTTGACAGCCCGGGCCAAGTCGGACCGAACACTTCTGACAGAGATTTTCTTCAGGAAATATAGTAAAAATGCTCCACATTGAGCCCATTGTTTTCTTTAAATACGATGTACCGTGACATTATAAAGTGGTATCGAGGTAGATATAACACTAATCTATAGATGTAAACACATTTGAAGATAGATCTGTATGTTTAAAGTTGATTTTGACCGCCCGGGCCAAGTCGGACCCAACACAAGCAAAACACTTCTGATAGAGACTATGTTGAGAATGTAGAGGGAAAAGGGCTTCACTTTGAGCCCCTTGTTTTCTTTAAGTACAGCGATCGGAGACACTATAAAGTGGTATTTAGGTAGATATTTTACTAGTTCATAGATGTGAATCCATTTGATGATACATATGTGAGTTTAAAGTTGATTTTGACAGCCCGGGCCAAGTCGGACCGAACACTTGTGTGACTGTTGAGAGTATAGGGAGAAGAGGTCTACTTTAACCAATGTGTCTGCTTTGAATACGACGATCAGTGACATTATAAAGTGGTATTTACTTATATATAGTACGTTCCTATAAATATAAACGCTATGCCGACAGATGGAAATTTGTATCACGATAGCTAGATTTATTTGATACGTTACACACAGCTCCACTTTCTGGTTTTCAAGCGATTTACTCCGAATTACTTATTTATGGTGCACCTTTTTGGTTTGCGATTGTTCAGTATTGTCATGTGTGTATGTTGCATCAATTATATGTAGGTATGATCGCCGATAATGAAGTAATTAGCCAGTAACACTTTGGCCCGTCTTGGCCCGGCCCGGCCCGACTTTTAGGCATTAGACAAGACATGGAAAACCTTCATTTAGATATTCAGGCGAAATACTTGTAATAAAATTGGTTTCATTATACTTTTTGTCATGACTGTTACAGCGCCCTGCATCGCAAATAATTCTCAGTGCATTCAAATATATATTTCAAAATAAAAAGTGACTGTTCGTTTGTGACAGTGTATAACATTTGAAAACACTAGTAACTAAGAAGACACTATAAAATCAATCTCTCATATTTTTCCATATTACCCAAACTTAAATTCCGTAATCAGTTGATTATTACATTAATCTTTTAGCAATTTCATAGCTATGCGTTGTCCATGAACAATAGCTTTGAAGTGTAATGCGGTTTATTAATGTCCTTCTGCTTCTTAAATGGAATGCTCTGCACTGACGCTACCACCTACAGACACTGCAGTGTCCTGTGTATGTTGCGTAGTTGTCAACCCATACTTTGTCGCCGCATTGAATTTGTAACTTAAGAATGGCTTTGAGGGAGTTTAATGTGAAGGGTGTGAGATGTGAGACGGCAAAATGAAAGCGACAAAACCCTTTCCATATTGAAATAAATAAATAAATAAATAAAGCGACAAATCTCTTTCAGTATCCAATAGAAGTCACACCATGATACAGAGGCGACTGTACGGGTCCGACTATATCATGAACATGTGTTTATGAATCTTTCACCGGAAAGAGAAACACGGGAACGTATCTCACATCATGCACATGCATCGGACATCATTTTTGTCACTGATGCGTCAAATTTGGAAATGTCCTCCACATCTCTACCATACACCGTTTTGAAAGCTTTACTGAGACCTTGAACGTTGATCAAACAGCTTCTGGTCAAGAGTCGTATGACGCCCTGTGAAATCTTCGAAGAAAGAGCCACTCGATCGTATCTCAAAAGTTGTGAAATGTAAACACCAAAGGCGTGAGCTGCAGGAATATTAATCGACATAAAGGAAAGTTGCCTGTTGGGAAGTTGAAGTCATCCTTCTTGACATACAGTCTTGTGGATAGTGTTTTGTCACTCGGAATCTTTATGCATAGATGTAATAATATGAATCAGATGAGGCAGTCTCACTGGTCTCCTATATTTCTAGTTCTGGTGGGTAAATCAGTAGAAGGGAATTGACTATTTGATTGTTATTGAACGATATCAGATCATCGATATACCTGACTTAAGTTAAACTTCTAGGCAAAATTACTTTTTTTTCACTTTGCTAATCCGATCAGAAATTCTGATTTATATGCATAAAGAAACAAGTAGAATCAGCAAGAAGGGGAGCCTTGTTGGTGCCCATGGGAATGCCTACTTTTGGTCTAAATGTCTTAACCCCACATTTTACATAGATGTTATTTATGAGGAAGTCCAGCCTTTCAAATACTGTAATTCTGGCAAGTTTTGCAAGAAGAAAGTTCTGCGAAAATTACGAGCGACACACTCGCAATAATTGCATGCCGCAATTATAGCTGCAGACCAACAAAGAAAAAACCCCGTAAGGAAACATATTTCGTTTATTCACCTTATATTATCAAACAGGCCAGAACATTAGTAAGTAACAATCCATCACACATGTTTCCTTATTACGCATTGTCACTCAGTATTGATAATCTAACCAGGAAAATTCACTAACCTGCCACACCTAACTTTCCTTACACAACACTGAGTAGTCCAGATATCCTCATAAAACTGCAGTTAGATAAACACGTTACCACACACTTCCTTGTCAACTGCAACAAAATAAAAACACTGACACTGAGCTAACTTTTCGCTGCTGCCTACTCATAAGATAACAATGCAAAAGCAATTTTCTTCTTTTGAAATCTCATTACCATGGTGTCGCAAAACTTTCCACACACAGTAGAGGATATTAAGTAAGGATAAGAATTTATGGATGAACAACTTCTTTATTACAATTAAGAGCGACGTTTCGGTGTAGGTTCTAACACCGGTATCAAGCAAGTGATTTACAGACTGACTGACTGACTGACTGATATAGAAGATTTAACGTGCGCTTTCCGACTGCAGCGTATTTCGCACACGGGCCTGGCCGGACCATTTAGTGTATTCCGAGAAGGGTGAAAGTGGTGTGTGCAACCCAAGAGGGGGCTTTTAGGGGTTGCTTAAATTGATTTTTTTTGAAATTTTGAAATTTGGAATAAATGCCGAGTAGGGTGGAGGAGGGAACTAAGGGAGCCGGGTGAGGTGGGTGTTTGTATGTTTATTGGATTTTGGATTGGTAGATTAATTATTTTTTAGATGCGCTTAAGTAGGTCTGTTTAGGAATACGTCTAGGGCCTTGAAGGTTTCTAGTTTATTTTGAGGGTTTAGTATTTCATCTAGAGTAGGAACCTTATTTAGATTGAGGGTGGTTTGTAGTGTGGTTCTGTGTGTTTTGTAGTGGGTGCAGTGGATGAGTGCGTGTTCTGTGGTTTCGGGTTGTTTGCAGCGGGGGCAGTTGCCTGTGGTGTGTCTTTTAAGTTTTTTAGGTGGTTATTTAGGTTAGTGTGTCCTGTTTGGAGTTTTGTAATTAATCTGTCAATTGTTTTAGAGGGGTGTAGCATTTTAGGTTTGGCTAGTGGCTTTCTGAGCACTTTTTTGATTTGGCTATTTGAGTTTTGATATTAATTATGCCATTTTTGGTTATTTTTTTGTTTGTTTACACTTTTAATTTCTGACTTTGAGATGGGTAGGTCTAGGCTTATTTCTGGTATTTTGAGAGATAATTTAGCTGCTTTTTCGGCGCTTTCGTTGCCGTAAATTCCTACGTGGGCGGGATCCACAAGAAGGTTATTTGTTTGCCTGCTTTTGTTAGGTCGTTGGAGCTTTTAAGTATTCGGTTTATTAATTTAGGTCGTTTTTTGTATTTTTGTTTTGGAGGGCTTGTAGTCAACTAAGGGAGTCGGTGAGAATTAGGATTTTATTGTTGTTTTTAGATTGTTGGTTATGCAAGGCTGAGGCCATGCCCATACATTCGGCAGTAAATATAGATTGGTTGTTAGGGAGTCGGTAAGATTGTGTGGATATAACTGATTGGACTCCGAAGCCTGTGTGGTTGGAGATCGGGTCTGAAGATCCGTCCGTGTAAATGTGACACCAATTTGGCCAATTGTGGTGTATGTATGCAAGTGTGGTGGTTTTTAGCTATGTTTGGGTCGGTTTGTTTATTTATTTGGTTAGCTAGCGTTGTGTCTATTTTGGGTATTTTGAGTTTAGGGGTGAAGCTATTTGATTTTTTGCAGTTTACAGAGTGTGGTTGGCAAGTATATATACAAGTAGGAGGCAATGTTTATGCAGTAGAGTAGATACTGTTATACTGGAGTAGAGAAGGTGTTATGTATGCACAAGGGTAATGATGCCAATCATCGGTGAAGTCAGTGACATAAACAAAGGATGCAGACAGTAATATAAACAACGGGATTATGGCTGATTTGGGTCTTTGATGAGTTGATGGTACGCCGGGGGTATGTAATAGCCTTGGTCACGATTGATTCTGGATTCTTGAAGAAAAAGCCCTGGAAACATCCCCAATAACTCCCGTCTGCTGGTTCCGCAAAGTTGATGACACCTTTGTCATCCTACACCCCAACAATGACCCCAGAACTCTATTGGACCACCTGAATTCCCCAAACCAACGAATGCAGTTCACCATGGAGGAAGAAACCAATCGATAGCGCCCCTTGTTTCAACCTAGCAAGACGAGCGCACAACGTCTGTTCCACGAAGCTAACTAACAACTGAACTAAGCCACCTCAAACAAGTAACATAATTTGTGAAAAGAAATATCGTACATATACAGTGACATTTGTGCATGAATGTGAATTACCGCACATAAAGGCGTGTGAATATTTGACAAGTACAAAATAACAAAACACTCAAGATGTTTCGAATTTATAGTAAAGAATTTAATGTGGGTTATTTATTGGGAACGGAACATGAAAATATAGAAAAGATCATATTCAGTATGGTCCCCCAAAATAACATTAACTAAACCATATTCCGCATAAATATCGCCATACGTTTTAGAGCTAACCGAAAGCATTACCGCAGTAAATGGGGTTTTACGAAATTGTGGACTGTTTATCCCAGTTCTGGTCGTATCCCACTTCTGGGATCAAATTTCAAAACACAGTAGGTTAAATGACCTGAATCCCCAGGAAATGTACACTCCGACGCGGGGCTCCAGGGATGGACGTATCCCTCATCAGTCACCCTTTCTTTTCTCATCGGTTCCATCTGAAATAACCATGGATTCTGTAGAGAATGCAGCATTTGTTTAATACGATAATTAATATCAACACCGAAGGAACCCCAACTGCACTTAACTAAAGGAAACCCTATTGCACTGAAGTTAACCTAACTGCACTTAAGACATTCCCTTTGAACTGAACGAAATCCATACTGGACTGAAGTAAACCCTACCTCACTGACGGAAACCCCACTGCACTGAAGAAATTCCCTTTGAGCTATAGGAAATCCCTACTGCACTGAAGAAATTCCCTTTGAACTAAAGGAAACCCATACTGGACTGAAGTAAACCCTACTGCACTGAAGGAATCCCTACTGCGCTGAAGAAATTCCCTTTAAACTAAAGGAAATCCCTACTGGACTGAAGTAACCCCACTGCACTGAAGGAAATCCATACTGGACTGAAGAAATTCCCTTTGAACTAAAGGAAATCCATATCAGACTGAAGTAACCCCTACTGCACTGAAGGAATCCCTACTGCGCTCAAGAAATTCCCTTTGAACTAAAGGAAATCCATACTAGACTGAAGTAAACCCTACTGCACTGAAGGAATCCCTACTGCGCTGAAGAACCCTTTGAACTAAAGGAAAACCCTACTGCACTGAAGAAATTCCCTTTAAACTAAAGGAAATCCTTACTGGACTGAAGTAACCCCTACTGCACTGAAGGAATCCCTACTGCGCTGAAGAAATTCCCTTTGAACTAAAGGAAAACCCTACTGCACTGAAGAAATTCCCTTTAAACTAAAGGAAATCCATACTGGACTGAAGTAAACCCTACTGCACTGAAGGAAAGCCTACTGCACTGAAGGAAACCCTACTGCGCTGAAGAAATTCCTTTTGAACTAAAGGAAATCCATACTAGACTGAAGTAAACCCTACCTCACTGAAGGAATCCCTACTGCGCTGAAGAACCCTTTGAACTAAAGGAAAACCCTACTGCACTGAAGAAATTCCCTTTAAACTAAAGGAAATCCATACTGGACTGAAGTAAACCCTACTGCACTGAAGGAAAGCCTACTGCACTGAAGGAAACCCTACTGCGCTGAAGAAATTCCTTTTGAACTAAAGGAAATCCATACTAGACTGAAGTAAACCCTACCTCACTGAAGGAAACCCTACTGCGTTGAAGAAATTCCCTTTGAACTAAAGGAAATCCATACTAGACTGAAGTAAACCCTACTGCACTGAAGAAATCCCTTCGGCGCTGAAGAAATTCCCTTTAAACTAAAGGAAATCCATACTAGACTGAAGTAAACCCTACTGCACTGAAGGAATCCCCTTTGAACTAAAGGAAATACATACTGCACTGAAGAAATCCCTACTGCACTGAAGGAAGCCCTTTTGAGCTATAGAAAATCCCTACTGCACTGAAGAAATCCCCTTTGAACTAAAGGAAATACATGCTGGACTGAAGTAAACCCTACCTCACTGACGGAAACCCTACTGCACTGAAGAAATTCCCTTTGAACTAAAGAAAATCCATACTGGACTGAAGTAAACCCTACTGCACTGACGGAATCCCTACTGCACTGAAGAAATTCCCTTTGAACTAAAGGAAATCCTTACTTGACTGAAGTAAACCCTACCTCACTGACGGAAACCCTACTGCACTGAGGAAATTCCCTTTGAACTAAAGGAAATCCATACTGGACTGAAGGAAACCCCTACATAACTGAAGGAAACCCCTACATCACTGAAGGAAACCCCTGCAACACTGATGGAAACCCCTGCAGCACTGAAGGAAACCTCTACATTACTGAAGAAAGCCCTCCTGGATTGAAGGAAATCCTTGCAGCACTGACGGAAACCCCTGGAGCACTGACAAAAAAACCTACATCACTGAAGGAAACCCCTACTGGATTGAAGGAAACACCTCCAGCACTGACGGAAACCTCTACATCACAGAAGGAAACCCTTATTGGATTGAAGGAAACCCCTACATCACTGAAGGAAGCCCCTGCAGCACTGACGGAAACCCCTGCAGCACTAAAGGAAATCCCAACTGGACTGGAGGAATCTAAAACGAGACTTAGGAAACCCCTTCGGTTCTTAAGGAAACTCTGGACTGAAATAAACCCTACTGAACTGACGGAAACCCTACTGCACTGAAGAAATTCCCTTCTAACTAAAGGAAATCCCTACTGCACTGAAGGAATCCCATTTGAGCTAAAGGAAATCCATAAATAACTGATGGAAACCCCTGCAGCACTGAAGGAAACCTCTACATTACTGAAGGAAACCCCTACTGGATTGAAGGAAATCCCCGCAGCACTGACGGAAACCCCTGGAGCACTGACAAAAAATCTACATCACTGAAGGAAACCCCTACTGGATTGAAGGAAACCCCTACATAACTGACAGAAACCCCTACATCACTGAAGGAAACCCCTACATCACTGAAGGAAACCCCTGCAGCACTGACGGAATCCCCTACAGCACTGAAGGGAACCCTACACCACTGAAGGAAACCCTACTGGATTAAAGGAAACCCATACTGGATTGAAGGAAACCCCTGCAGCACTGACGGAAACCCCTGCAGCACTAACGGAAACCCCTACTGGATTGAAGGAAACCCCTGCAGCACTGACGGAAACCCCTACATCACTGAAGGAAACCCCTACTGGATTGAAGGAAACCCCTGCAACACTGACGGAATTCCCAACTGGACTGGAGGAAGCTCCAACGAGACTAAGGAAACCCCTTCGGGTCTTAAGGAAACTCTCATTGCATTGAAGGAACCCCGACTTCTATTGAATACCTCCTTCTCTGAAGTATATCCCCTTCAGCTCTGAAGGTAAATCCATTCTGCACTCACCGTAGAAAAGACGGAAGACCCTGCGCAGTAGCCACATAAAAAATTCAGTCCAGCTCTCCATGCTATTTCCTTGGCTTGCGTTTTCTTCAAGAAGACAACATAACGCGAAGATTATCTATTGCACATGCAAAGTACTTGACAAAATGAGAAAAATATATCCTGAAGTACTGATTTTAATGAGTCAAATCATACATTGTGTGGAAAGAATATCTGGAACATCATAACGTCTAGCCCATGTCAATATGGATATTATCCTCTTCCGAGATTTGATCAATATGGATATTATCCACAACTAAGATATGATGAAAATGGATATTATCCACAACTGAGATTTGATCAATATGGATATTATCCACCACTGGAATCTGGTCAGTTTGGATGTTATCCACTACTGAAATCAGGTCAATATGGATATTATCCACTACTAAGATATGATTAATATGGATAGTATCTACTTCTGAGATTTGATCAACACAGATACTATCCACAACTGAGATCTGATAAATATTGATTTTATCCACTACTGAGATATGATGAATATGGATGTTATCCACTTCTAAGATATGATCAATATGTATATTATCCACAACTAAGATATGATCAGTTTAGATATTAACCACTACTGAGATCTGATCAATATGGATGTTATCCACTACTGAGATCTGATCAATATGGATGTTATCCACCACTGAGATCCGATCAATATGGATATTATCCACTACCAAGATATGATTAATATGGATAGTATCCACTTCTGAGATTTGATCAACACAGATACTATCCACAACTGAGATCTGATCAATATGGATATTATCCACTACTAAGATATGATCAATGTGGATATTATCAACTCTTGAGATTTGATCAAAATAGATATTATCTACAACTGAGATCTGATCAATGTTGATATTATCCACTACTGATCAATATTGACATTATCCACTACTAAGATATGATCAATATGGATATTATCCACTACTAAGATATGATCAGTTTAGATATTATCCACTACTAAGATATGATTGATATGGTTATTATCCACTTCTAAGATATGATCAATATGGATATTATCCACTACTGAGATCTGATCAATATTGACATTATCCTCTATTAAGATATGATCAGTTTAGATATTATCCACTACTGAGATCTGATCAATATGGATATTACCAACTACTAAGATATGATTAATATGGATATTATCCACTTCTAGAGATGATCTATATAGATATTATCCACTACTGAGATCTGATCTATATGGATGTTATCCACTGCTAAGGTATGATCAATATAGACGTTATCCACAACTGCAATCGGATCAATATATTATGTTATCAACGACGAGATGTGACCACTGTCGATTTTATCCGCTACTGATATCAGATCAACATTGATGCTATCTACTACCAAGATATGATCAATATGGATGTTATCCACCACGAGATTTGATCACTATGGACGTTATCGACCACGAGATTTGATCACTATGGACGTTATCTACCACGATATTTTATCAATATAGATGCTATCCACTCCTGATATATAATCAACATGGATGTTATTCACACCTAAGATATTCAAGATTCAAAATGTTTATTGATTTGAAAGCCACATGAACTATGTCACAGATGCACACAGATCCACCACTTGGGCGGTGTTAAGGTTACGCATCACCTCTTCGCTGACAATAAGTTCTCAGCCAGTTTACATATTGTTTCAATAGCTACAAACGTGTATTGTTATCACAGTCAATAATAACATATCCAAACTTAAATTACATACAACATGTTTCTCAACTCCAAGGACAGAGCACTCTTTGTATAACATTCCTAAACATTCAAAGAGCATACGCCCCAGTTAACCAATGTTTACCGCTGTCACCCACTGACACCACTTGAACCTACTGGTGGACACTCACTGTCATCACTTGCATCTACTGGCGGACACCCATTGTCATCACTTGCATTTAATGGCGGACACTCACTGTCATCACCTGCATCTACTGGCGGACACCCAGTGTCATCACTTGCACCTACTGGCGGACACTCACTGTCATCACTTGCATCTACTGTCGGACACTCACTGTCATCACTTGCACCTACTGGCGGACACTCACTGTCATCACTTGCATCTACTGGCAGACACCCACTGTCATCACTTGCATCTACTGGCGGACACTCACTGTCATCACTTGCATCTACTGGCAGACACTCACTGTCATCACTTGCATCTACTGGCGGACACTCACTGTCATCACTTGCATCTACTGGCAGGCACTCACTGTCATCACTTGCATCTACTGGCGGACACCCACTGTCATCACTTGCACCTACTGGCGGACACCCGCTGTCATCACTTGCATCTACTGGCGGACACCCACTGTCATCACTTGCACCTACTGGCGGACACCCGCTGTCATCACTTGTACCTACTGGCGGACACCTACTGTCATCACTTGCACCTACTGGCGGACACCCACTGTCATCACTTGCACCTACTGGCGGACACCCACTGTCATCACTTGTATCTACTGGCGGACACTCACTGTCATCACTTGCATCTACTGGCGGACACCCACTGTCATCACTTGCATCTACTGGCAGACACTCACTGTCATCACTTGCACCTACTGGCGGACATCCACTGTCATCACTTGCATCTACTGGCGGACACCTGCTGTCACCACTTGCACCTACTGGCGGACACCCGCTGTCATCACTTGCATCTACTGGCGGACACCCACTGTCATCACTTGCACCTACTGGCGGACACCCGCTGTCATCACTTGTACCTACTGGCGGACACCTACTGTCATCACTTGCACCTACTGGCGGACACCCACTGTCATCACTTGCACCTACTGGCGGACACCCACTGTCATCACTTGTATCTACTGGCGGACACTCACTGTCATCACTTGCATCTACTGGCGGACACCCACTGTCATCACTTGCATCTACTGGCAGACACTCACTGTCATCACTTGCACCTACTGGCGGACATCCACTGTCATCACTTGCATCTACTGGCGGACACCTGCTGTCACCACTTGCACCTACTGGCAGACACTCACTGTCATCACCTGCATCTACTGGCAGGCACTCACTGTCATCACTTGCATCTACTGGCGGACACCCACTGTCATCACTTGCATCTACTGGCGGACACCCACTGTCATCACTTGCATCTACTGGCGGACACTCACTGTCATCACTTGCACCTACTGGCGGACACACGCTGTCATCACTTGCATCTACTGGCGGACACACGCTGTCATCACTTGCATCTACTGGCGTACACTCACTGTCATCACTTGCACCTACTGGCGGACACCCACTGTCATCACTTGCACCTACTGGCGGACACCCACTGTCATCACTTGCACCTACTGGCGGACACCCACTGTCATCACTTGCACCTACTGGCGGACACCCACTGTCATCACTTGTATCTACTGGCAGACACCCACTGTCATCACTTGCATCTACTGGCGGACACCCACTGTCATCACTTGTATCTACTGGCAGACACTCACTGTCATCACTTGCACCTACTGGCGGACATCCACTGTTATCACTTGCATCTACTGGCGGACACCTACTGTCACCACTTGCACCTACTTGCTGACACTCACTGTCATCACCTGCATCTACTGGAGGACACCTGCTGTCATCACTTGCACCTTCTAGTGGACACCTGCTGTCATCACTTACACCTACTGGCAGACACCCACTGTCATCACTTGCACCTACTGGCAGACGCTCACTTCCATCACTTGCATCTACTGACGGACACCCACTGTCATCACTTGCATCTACTGGCGGACACCCACTGACATCACTTGCACCTACTTGCGGACACCCACTGTCATCACTTGCACCTACTGGCGGACACCAACTGTCATCGCTTGCACCTACTGGCGGACACCCACTGTCATCACTTGCATCTACTGGCGGACACCAACTGTCATCGCTTGCATCTACTGGCGGACACCCACAGTCATCACTTGCATCTACTGGCGGACACCCTCTGTCTTCACTTACAGGCAACAACTGTGATCACTGGCGGACACCCACTGTCATCACTTGCGGACACCCACTGCGATCACTGTACCGGCTTTTCCATCAGTCATACCTGTGACCTCAACAGATGTCTTTGTAGTTGCCCTTGGCATTGGTTTGGTTTTGTCTTGAAATAACGAGATGTTATTTTATGATATTTTCAAAAGAGAAATTGTCATCAAATCAATGAAGTTAAGTGAAACGTTCCGATGTTACGACTGACTGCCTTACTCGTAAGCGAAGCTAGAAATAGTTTGTCCAACCTTCCAGGCGCTCTTTCAAATCCTGCCTCAACACCCCACCCGACTCCATCCCCCCTCACACACTATCGCACATGCCTTTGAAAAGATCTAAAATGGTCTAAACGCTTTTGAGCAGTTGTTGATTGGAAAATGTAATCTTATTTAATTAATTATCATGAAATGTAATTTTTCAGAGCATGTATAGCTGACCTTCCCCTGGACGCTGTTGTCTTCTCCGGAAGTCCAGTCCGGTGACCTCGACAGTGTTCGCCGACCCCTTTTTCATTCCCGTTGTCTTGATGTGCTTTGTTTGCGCCATCGCCTTCAATGCATCACCCATGTTATCTGCAGCAGACACCCTCGTATACATTCCTTACTGAGTGAATGGGAGACCAGGGTTCTCTCTGCAGTCGGTTATGACCCACAGCTACATAACAGCTACGTCACAGTTACATCACAGCTATATCCAAGCTCAAGCAGAACTACATCGCAGCCATACCACAGCTGTATATATCAGCCATATCACAGCTACATCACAGCTATATATATATCAGCTATATCACAGCTACATAGCTACATCACAGCTCCATCACGTTTATATCACAGCTACATATCAGCTACATCACGTTTATATCACAGCTACATCACGTTTATATCACAGCTACATATCAGCTACATCACATCTACATCACGTTTATATCACAGCTACATATCAGCTACATCACATCTACATCACGTTTATATCACATCTACATATCAGCTACATCACAGCTACATCACGTTTATATAACGTTTATATCACAGCTACATATCAGCTACATCACATCTACATCACGTTTATATCACAGCTACATATCAGCTACATCACATCTACATCACGTTTATATCACAGCTACATATCAGCTACATCACAGCTACATCACGTTTATATAACGTTTATATCACAGCTACATATCAGCAACATCACAGTTATACTACGTGTATATCAGCTGCATAACAGCCACATCAGGTGTATATCTCAGCTACATCACGTTTATATCACAGCTACATCATATTTATATCACAGCTAATAAGTGTATATCAGCTGCATAAACAGCTACATCACGTTTATATCAGCTACATCACGTGTATATCACATCTACATAACGTTTATACCACATCTACATCACAGCTATATATATCAGCTATATCACAGCTACATCACGTGTATATCGCAGCTACATAAACAGCTACAACATGTTTATATCACAGCTACATCATATTTATATCACAGCTACATCACGTTTATACCACAGTTACATCACAGCTTTATATATCAGCTTTATCATAGCTACATCACTTTTATATCATAGCTACATCACATTTATATCACAGCTACATCACAAATATATCACAGCCATACCACAGCTACATCACGTTTATATCACAGCTACATCACATTTATATCACAGCCATACCACAGCTACATCACGTTTATATCACAGCTACATCACATTTATACCACAGTCATACCATAGCTACATCACAGCTATATATATCATTTATATCACAGCTTTATCAGATATATCACATATATCACGGCGACCTGCTCGGTCTGGAGCAGGTTAATCAATAGTTGACAGATGACCTGTTCAACAAGATGCCCAAAGACTAGCATGAGACTTCATGATGACACTCAGCTGTCAAGCAATCAGATTCTTTAACCTAATATGACATCAGTGTGGGCACAAGTCAAATCATGTTTGCGGCAATAGACCGATCCAGTCTGTCATTCAAAATTGTCGCATGCGTCAGTTATTCACTGGTAGTGTAAGCTTACTGATATACATTTTAGTGAATCAATATAACTGTTAAAAGGGATTATAAGTGTCAAGTCATTTTAATTAAGTTTCTGGAAATAATAGCAAGTATATTTATGAACTCAGAGTAACATTGTCAAGTAATGATATTAATTATAATCTAATCAAGTTATTAATAATGATTCCAACCAGTTATTTGATTGATGCCGTATAATCGTTAGATTAATATGATGTAATTGTACTAACAAACACTAAATGTTTGATGGTACAACATCCACCTGGTATAAAACTTAGTTTGTTGCCTCTTTCTATAGGACATAATATTATTTAAAAAATCTTTTTAAATTATATATTTTTAAAAAAGATAGTGTTGAAAGTGATAACCTGTATCATAACGCATGGTACTTATTTCAAGATACAAAGAATTTGTAAAACCAAAGGCAGTATCTCTTTGTCACTCCTTGATCAGGCATTATCCAGAGTGCCTGATCAATTCTGATATAGAATAAATTAAATAATTCTTAACACATTTCATATATAACTGTGACTATTGAAATGTATTCTTAACCTTGATTTGAGGAGATTGTCAATATTTGGTAATTGAGCAAGAGCTAGTGATTATTAAGGATGTTGGTTATTTACATATTGTTCAAGTTTTGGTTATGATTATGTTGAGAATGAGCTTCATATTTACTTCACAGTGATTCTGCTGGCTTTAGGGCATTTTCAAGTGGGGTTTATATCTTTTGATATCACTTTACAAACTTTTAGGACATTATGGATGACAATCAGTCAGTATCCTGGAAAAGGAACTGGTCTGAATCCCTGTTTGTGTGTATTTTTAAATTCAAGGAAAAGTCATGTTCACACCAGTATTTGCGAGGCATACTTGGGATATTTGTTAAAATATCTAGTGAACTCCAGGTGTCCAGCTACCTTATATTTGCATTTAAATGTATGTTGTTTCATGCATAAGTAAAACTTGTCACTTCACATGTGATTTTTAAAATGAAATATATATTATTTAGTGTTATGTCCTGTAGGCATGTGGTTTCTGGAGCAATAAAAGAATTATTTCTTCTCACTAAGTAACAGTCATGATGTCAACAGGTAATTTTGTTGATTAAAGCTTTGAACTATTCTGCACTATTATTTTGTGTTTATTCATTAAAAAGACCCAATAAAGCTATGCCTTTCAGGTTATATTGGTTTAACTAAGAGCAGCAGACAAAAACGTGGGCAATGTAACTGTTGACAATCTATTTACAGATATCCACATGATTTGTAACTTGTGCTTGTGTTTACGGTACTTTCCATGCATTTAAATTACGATGGAAAGTAAATACAAAATTTAGTTACCCCTCCCATGGATGAATAATATATTATTAACGTGCTGTAAATTGACAATATTGTATGCTCTGCCTGACATGAGTGCTTCGATGTAGTGCACGCTTCTAACTTTCAGCCATGGAGACTTCCTCATTGACCGATACACCATTACATCGGACTTATGACTCATTTTCACTCTCGATATGCAATTTGACAACTAAAATAGAACCCAAAACATATCATGTATAACTCTCTTAACAAAGCCAAATTCATTGCATTCACGTTTCGCCGGCTGTGACGCCACAGCGAATAGCCCATCGGTTGTCCCCCCCCCCCCCCCCTCCCCCCCCCCTCCCCAACGCCTGAAACGAGGACGGCAGCTTGTGGGCGGGGCTTATCGGTCGGGACTGGATCGGTCTTTTCTTCGGTTATTGCGGTAGTTAGTTAACCGTTGGAGTGAAGGTATACGTATGTTTACCACTTCTCAGTCCCGTGGCGGAGACATGTTCCACGTGCCCCTCTGAGTCCTTCCCAACGGTATCCACGTCAGTCTTGTGTGAGGCAGCTACTGCTCTCTCCTTGGCTGCAGACACAGAACACGAACATTATACACCTTCTCATCTTGATGCATCTTTTTTACAATACTGAAGATTCTAGACACAGAACACGAACATTATACACATACTCATCTTGATCCATCTTGTTTACCATACTTCAGATTCTAAACAGAACACGAACAATATACACATACTCATCTTGATCCATCTTGTTTACAATACTGCAGATTGTAGACACAGAACACGAACAATATACAAATATTCATCTTGATCTATATTGTTTATAATACTGTAGATTCTAGACACAGAACACAAACATTAGACACATACTCGTCTTGATCCATCTTGTTTACAATACTGCAGATTCTAGACACAGAACACGGACATTATACACGTACTCATCTTGATCCATCTTGTTTACAATACTGCAGATTGTAGACACAGAACACGAACATTATACACATACTCATCTTGATCCATCTTGTTTACAATACTGCAGATTGTAGACACAGAACACGAACAATATACAAATACTCATCTTGATCTATATTGTTTATAATACTGTAGATTCTAGACACAGAACACAAACATTAGACACATACTCGTCTTGATCCATCTTGTTTACAATACTTCAGATTCTAAACAGAACACGAACAATATACACATACTCATCTTGATCCATCTTGTTCACAATACTGCAGATTCTAGACACAGAACACGAACATTATACAAATACACAATTTGACCCATCTTGTTTACAATACTGCAGATTTTAGACACAGAACACGAACATTATGCACATACTCATCTTGATCAATATTGTTTACAATACTGCAGATTCTAGACATAGAACACGAAAATTATACACATACTCATCTTGACCGACATGCTTACAATACTGCAAATTCTAGACACAGAACACGGACATTATACACATACTCATCTTGATCCATCTTGTTTACAATACTGCAGATTGTAGACACAGAACACGAACATTATACACATACTCATCTTGATCTATATTGTTTACAATACTGCAGGTTCTAGACACAGAACACGAACAATATACATACTCATCTTGATCCGTCTTGTTTACAAATTCTGCAGATTCTAGACACAGAACACGAACATTATACACATACTCAGTTTGACCCATCTTGTTTACAATACTGCAGAGTCTAGACACAGAACACGAACTTTGTACACACACACTTCTCGATCGATCTTGTTTACAATACTGCAGATTCAAGACGCAGAACACGTGCATTATACACATACTCATCTTGACCCATCTTGTTTAATAATACTGCAGATTCTAGACACAGAACACAAACTTTTTACATATATATGTATGTATGGTGAACGTGATAATTATTAAGGACAGTTGAGTTGATGACGGTGTTGTGAATACATATTGTGGTAGATAGATGTTGCTGCAGAAAGATGTCATATATTCATTGTTGCAGATAGATGTATATACATTGTTGCAGATAGATGTTGTTACAGACAGATATTTTTGCAGAATGATGTAATATAGATGTTGTATTTTCATGGTGTCTTCCTTGTCGCGTGAGCTGCTCCAGTTGAAATCTCACCTCGGCTATCCATACATTTGTAAAGAAGGATAATCATCCCAATGAGGCCCACACAGACCAGAACAAATGTGTAGACGTCCATCCTGAAACACAAGGCTTTCATCAATCAGTGAATCAATCAATCAATCCGTTTATTTGATCCAATTAACAGTCCCCGCAGAAAACAGTTGACTATTAACCTCTCCCCACATTTCACACCCCTCGCCAACACTGAACCTGTGTGACCCAAGGTAAGGATGATATAGAAATGACCAAGGTTATAGTTCCATGGAAATAACCTGCGGTTAGGATGATATAGAAACGATCCAAGGTAAGGGTGATATAGAAATGATCCAAGGTAAGGACGATACAGAAATGACCAAGGTTATGGTGACATAGAAATAACCTACGGTTAGGATGATATAGAAACGATCCAAGGTAAGGAAGATATAGAAATGACACAGGGTAAGGACGACATAGAAATGACCAAAGGTTAGATGATATAGAAATGGCCTAAGGTAAGGACGATATAGAAATGACCAAGGTTATGGTGACATAGAAATGACCCAAGGTAAGAATGATATAGAAATGACCAAAGGTTAGGCTGATATAGAAATGACCCAATATTAGGACGATATAGACATGGCCCAAGTTTAGGATGAAATAGAAATGGCAGGTTATACTGACAGACAGATAAACTTAAACTGATAATTTGAGGAACGTTTATTTCCTAGCTAACCCTAATGCATGACCTGCCTTACCTGGGAATACGTAATCCTCTTCTTTGCGTTGAGTGGTAAAAGTACCCAGACACTTGTTCCCTGACACTTGTATTCAGACAGTTGCACCCAGAAACATGCATACAAATACTTGTATCCAGAAACGTCATATCTATAAATTGATACAATTCCTCGGGAATAGCTCAGGACATTGTAGTTGACATTATGTTTGATCGAGGGCGTTTCTCAGAATTCAAAACTTCTTTTGTTTCGTACAGCCTCGCATTTCTCGGAACTTGCATACGAATTACTCAGGTTACTCCGAACCTACTCAGGACCTTCAAAGGACTAACACACGATATTATTCAGGGTTGCTTCGGGAGACAGTAGTCAGGTATGTTGATCTCACTTGCACAACGTACTGATAACATTTTAAACGCCACAGAACACCAATCTCGCACATCATCCTATATATAGATTTACATTGTATGAAGATGAAAAATTAATTGTGGATTATGTGTAAATGAGTCGATGTATTTTCTTAAAGAGGACTCAGGAGCATTTGTGTATTGAAAGGGGCTTTACCACTCTCCCTCAGATATTCATGGAATCGAAGGGGTTGGGTTTATGGTTAAGTCTGACAGATTATGCCCCGGCGTTGACATTTTATATGCACCTAAAGTAGGTCGATGTCGTTTGTGGTGTACTACATTTCTTTAAGATATAATAGAACATACAAAGAGCGTCACACGACTCTTGCTGAAAAGATATTTGATCAGTGTTACAACATTCAAGGCCTTAGTAAGTTTTCAAACAGTTTTAGTGTAGATACGTGCAGGTCATTTACAAATTTGACGCATCAGTGACGTAAAATAATGTCTGATGCAATTCTCCATTTTGAGCAGAACCATGTGTTCCCGTGTTTGTTGCCTATGCACGTGTTTGTGATGGTGTCAACGGTGGGGAAGGATAAGCTCACCTCTTCGCGAACACCTGGTATCATCACTATTTGATGATTATTCATAAACACATACTTATCATGCGCGCCACTAGGCTAATTTTACATGTAAACAAATCTAATTTTACGAGGACCCGCTAAAATTAGATGCGCTTAAACGCTATTTCCTGCATTTTGAGGCTAGATATGATTTGCAACAAATATTAGTAATATTTTATAATATTTTTTATTAGTAAATACGTGTTTCACACATTTTCGACTTTCATTCAAGAAACATCTATGATGACAAATGAAATTTGAACATTAAAACGAATCGATAATATTACTTTTATGTGTTCATTTGTAGAATGTGATGGTATGTGATGGTTATTTATTTACTTCATATTTCAACGCGAGCCGACCTATCATTATAATAAACTAACTGTGTGAGCGCGGTTTGCTTTCGTCACAAACCATCTACCACTAAAATCCTAAAGTTGGGAAAGATTCCGATTTTCAAGTTAGACAACAAATATCACGTTCGACCGTGTAGAGTTTGAATTAATACTTTACTGTATAGATGGTAAATTGAGGATCACTTGTAAAAAAATGTTACTTTTTTTAGATGTAAACAAAAATTGTGCTTTTTTCGGTGTAAACAATTGCTTCTCTGTTACAATGGTAGTTTCGCCCCTGATTATGGTTTTGTTGGCATACATTTGACTTGTTTTGTAGCTTTTAGGTTATTGGACTTTCTCGAGAAACATTTTGTATTCCTTGGGATTGCTGAATGAATCGATAATGAATTGATGAATCCATGAATGGAGGTTAAGTATAGGTCACACAGTTCGCCATATGCAACTTTAGTCGTATCAATTGTTCTTAATCAATGCCTTTAGATCGTCTCCAGACAGTCAAAGGACTTTCAAAGAACCAAGGACTTTCAAAGAACCTACGGGCCATTCTCAAGAACATCTTTAATCACCTGAAAAGTAAGTTGACCTGGTGATAATGTGGTGAGAGTTTTACCTGCCAGGTATTGGTCACCCACAATGTAATCAATTTAGATAGATCATCTCGTACCTTGTCGTGATACCGATCGAATTGAATTCTGATGTTCTACCCTTAAAGTGATACTATTTCAGTTTACATAGCTTTCACTACTGTCATGTATATATTCACAAAGGATCTATGTGGGAGTGACTTTCTGTCCGACCATGTGCTACAGCAGAGTGTGCACCTATTGTAGCCATTGTTCCATTGCATAAAAAGGGTGATAAGAATAATGTTGATAACTATCGGGGAATATCTGGACTGAGTTGTTTTGGAAAATTATATACCATGATTCTTAATGGCAGATTAACGTTTTGGTCAGATGCAATGGGAAACATTTATGAAGAACAGGCAGGATTTAGAGCTGGATATTCCACAATGGACAATGTTTTCATTTTACAAACTTTAATTACAAAATATCTCTCAAAAAGGGGAGGTAAATTATATGCATGTTTTGTTGATTTCGCTAAGGCATTTGATTCCGTTCAAAGGAAAAAACTCTGGCACTTATTTGGTAAACATGGGTGGGCATCAAAGATGGAATAATCATTAAAAGCCATTTTCGAATCAGTTAAAGCTTGTGTACGAACCAATGGCAATAACCTTACAAGTATGTTTGATTGACCTTTGGGAGTGCGTCAGGGTTGTGTATTAAGCCCAATCTTGTTATTTTTCTTTATAAATGAACTTGTTCTTGAAATTAACTCAAAATCTAAAAATGACATCAAGTTATATCCAGATCTAAAAGAAATATTCCTTTTACCTTTTGCTAACGATGTTGTCCTTTTTTTTTGATTCGGTAATTGGTCTTCAACGTCAAATCAATAATTTGGTAAAATATTGTGACAAGTGGTCACTGTTCGTCAATCTAAATAAAACTAAAGTTCTTGTTTTTAAAAGCGGTGGGAAATTATCAAAATTAGAAAAATGGATATACAAAGACGCACATATAGAGGTAGTTTCTTCTTATACTTACTTGGAATATTGTTTACTAGGACTTTGAGTTGGAATAAATATCTAGATTCAACATCTGTTAAAACTTAGAAAGTGTTGATGTCAATCCTACAAAGTTTGTTGAAATATGATAATCTATCCTGTAATTTTTTACTTTCAATTTTTTTATACAAAGATAATGCCAATTTTACTTTATGGTTCAGGAATATGGGGTTATAGAAAATATGTGTGTATAGAAAAAGTTAATCTTTATGCGTGTAAACGTGTAATTGAGGTTCGATCCTCCACCCCAAATGGTATTGTACTTGGGGAATGTGGCAGATATCGACTGTATATATTTTCGCTAAAGCGCTGTATAAATTATTGGTTAAAACTAACAACTCTTCCATCCACGCGATACCCAGTAAAAGCCTATAACATGCTGTTCTATCTTGATCAAAATGCCAGTCACTCACGCAATAAAAATAATTGGGCAGCAAATATCAAAATCACCCTTTTCAGTTTAGGCCTTGGATACGCATGGATGGATGTCAAGATGTTTATGTCATTATTACTCCAAAGAGCTAAAGATTGTTTTCAGCAAATGTGGATAGAAAAACTATAGCAAATGTACATATACCTATTCTCTCTTCACACAACAATTTATACTCGAAGATTATCTAATGTCTGTTACAATAAAAAAAATCGAGTATCCCTAGCGCAGTTCAGAGCAGGATATTATGATTTAAAGGTCTATAAAGGTATATTTAAAAAGTCTAACAATATCTGTACATCTTGTAACCTTAATGTTGTAGAAAATGAGTATCATTTTCTGCTTGTGTGTAAACTCTATCGTCAATTAAGAAACAAGTATATTCCAAAGAGGTTTATAACTTACCCAAATATAAATTTGTTTTGCATACTCATGTCAACTTCAAATATTACTTTATTACAAAATATTGCATTGTTCATACATTGTTAGTTAGAAGAAACACCCATACCTTGTAAATACTTTGCACTATGGGGCTATGGCCTTCAGTTTGCAATGAATAAAACAATTTGTAGCCAGGTGACGGTAACGACGTGAATGTTACATTTGTGATAAGTACAGAAGTACAGCTTTCCTGGTGCATGTGAAATACAGGTGAACCAACGTAATATAGACAGCTGTAACAGATGGGTGCATGTGTAATGCAGGTGAACCAACGTAATATAGACAGGTGTAACAGATGGGTGCAGGTGTAATACAGGTGAACCACCGTAATATAGACAGGTGTAACAGATTGGTGCACGTGTAATACAGGTGAACCAACGTAATATAGACAGGTGTAACAAATGGGTGCACGTCTTATACAGGTGAACCATCGTAATATAGACAGATGTAACAGATGAGTGCATGTCTTATACAGGTGAACCAACGTAATACAGACAGCTGTAACAGATGGGTGCACGTGTAATAGAGGTGAACCACCGTAATAAAGACAGGTGTAACAGATGGGTGCATGTGTAATGCAGGTGAACCACCGTAATATAGACAGGTTAACAGATGGGTGCAAGTGTAATAGAGGTGAACCACCGTAATATAGACAGGTGTAACAGATGGGTGCAAGTGTAATACAGGTGAACCATCGTAATATAGACAGGTGTAACAGATGGTTGCAGGTGTAATAGAGGTGAACCAACGTAATAAAGACAGGTGTAACAGATGGGTGCATGTGTAATGCAGGTGAACCAACGTAATATAGACAGGTGTAACAGATTGGTGCACGTGTAATACAGGTGAACCAACGTAATATAGACAGGTGTAACAGATGGGTGCATGTCTTATACAGGTGAACCAACGTAATATAGACAGGTGTAACAGATGGGTGCATGTCTTATACAGGTGAACCAACGTAATACAGACAGCTGTAACAGATGGGTGCAGGTGTAATAGAGGTGAACCAACGTAATAAAGACAGGTGTAACAGATGGGTGCATGTGTAATGCAGGTGAACCAACGTAATATAGACAGGTGTAACAGATGGGTGCATGTGTAATACAGGTGAACCACCGTAATATAGACAGGTGTAACAGATTGGTGCACGTCTTATACAGGTGAACCATCGTATTATAGACAGGTGTAACAGATGGGTGCAAGTGTAATACAGGTGAACCATCGTAATATAGACAGGTGTAACAGATGGGTGCACGTGTAATACAGGTGAACCAACGTAATATAGACAGGTGTAACAAATGGGTGCAAGTGTAATGCAGGTGAACCAACGTAATATAGACAGGTGTAACAGATGGGTGCAGATGTAATACAGGTGAACCACCGTAATATAGACAGGTGTAACAGATGGGTGCAGGTGTAATACAGGTGAACCAACGTAATATAGACAGGTTAACAGATGGGTGCATGTGAAATACAGGTGAACCAACGTAATATAGACAGGTGTAACAGATGGGTGCATGTGTAATACAGGTGAACCAACGTAATATAGACAGGTTAACAGATGGGTGCATGTGTAATACAGGTGAACCAACGTAATAAAGAACCCAGTGAGGGGTAAGTCACGTGGACTATCGTACGTTTACTACGGCTTCAAGTTGAATCATGTATTCCAAGCCTTGTTTACAGTGCAAGGTCGATAGTTTAAAAATAATGTGTCAATGATTTTTTAAGTGTTTGAAATACTTCCTGACAGCCGTCACACTTTAGGAGACAAAATGTTATCTACTAAACTATGACTTATTTCGTGTAGGCTGAGTAGGCTAGTATCTGCCGTGTTATTGATTGCGCAACAAGTGGAGCTCACATTACACATGTACAGGACGCCCAAGGTGGAGCAGGTCCACTCTCCCCACGACAAAAATGTCTTTCAGTCGCAACAAACGTATGTATTTGTCAGACTAAAAAACCGTTTCTGAAGGCGAATTGTGACGAGACTGATAGAGCAACCCAAAGATTTTCGTTCGTTTGTTCATTACAAAGGTATAATTCAAAATAGTGTCTCTTGTCTGTATTTACACTGTATTTAATCAGGGATTGCGATGTCAAGTTAAAACCACAATAGGTCACATCGAGGTTAGGCTTCACTGTATGTATAGACGTGATAGAATTAAATACTTTTAATCATTTACTTTGATACAAATACGTACAGAGAACGCCAATAACTTTAAAACAGACATTTATCATAAATAATTAATTTACAACTTTAAAACTTCCACAGCAATCCGCTGACTCTAAGACCTGTACTATGTATGGCCTGGGTATTGTATGAAATCCACGCAGCCCAAAAGAGTTATGTAAAATGTCAGCTGTTGACTGAGTTGAATACAGGACAAACAAATTTCATATAATGTGTGTCCCGTGAATATCCCGGGCGTCTCAACGACGAAAGCGCTCCTCTGTCGTGTTAATGTCCAGGATGGTGCACGGGTGGCCCAGTCGTCTAAGGCGCCGCGATTCGCTGTGCAGTGTTGCGTCCCTTGGACACGCCAGAAACCCATGATTGTGAGTTCGAATCCCAGTTCGCCCTGATTATGTTTCTAGGTATGTCAGCACCATACCCGTGCTCGTGGGTTTCACCGAATTGGTAAACGTCTGAGACCTGCATCACTTGGGGCTTTCCTCCCACATTAAGCTGGCACGCCGCGATATAACTGGAATACTGTTAAAAGCGGCGTTAAACCCAACTCACTCACTCACTAATGTCCAGGATGGCGACTACTAAATGTTCGATCTTGTAAATGCATGTTCAGGTCCTAAGATGCATCCCTGTGTGGGTACCCTATGGTCATGTTAAAATAAGAACATACAACACTCTACCAAGGCTACAAGACACCCACCATTTATTTTATTTTCCTGTGGCTTGAGTTTTGGGGCAGGATATCTTTTTCAAAACTGCTTCAAAATACACAACTGCTGTTTGCGGAAGTAGTAGCCGAACCATTCATATTTTTTTCACAACAATAGTTTTTCAGGACATACAGTTTGTCTAGCGAACACGTTTTAGCTCACCTGACTGAAAGTCAAGTGAGCTTATGACATAGCTTATTTATCTGGCGTCCGAGGAAAACATTTTTCCCTGAGAAACCTCTATATCATTGAAACTGAAATTTCACATAAAATTGTTCCCACGACCAAAAACACCTTAATTCGTTAAAGAGGTTTGCAACCGAGTTTTAATATGGCCTGCACGGCAATCCATAATGGATACGGGTAATACTCTCTTTATGACATTTGTCATTCTTAAAATAATCGGAATTTAAGAATATTGCTTTAGAGACCGCGTAGGAATATGAAACCTGAGGGAACCGCCCCATTTCTGATATAGTGCCTAATGATTTATATTTGTTTACTCACAGGGGCACGGGTGGCCCAGTCGTCTAAGGCGCCGCGATTCCCTGTGCAGAATTGCGTCCCTTGGGCACGCCAGAAACCTATGACTGTGGGTTGGAATCTCGTTTCGCCCCGATTATATATCTAGGTTTGTCAGCACCATACCCGTGCTCATGGGTTTCACCGGTTTCACCGAAGTGGTAAACGTCTGAGACCTGCATCTCTGCGGGCTTTCCTCCCACATTAAGCTGACACGCCGTGATATAACTGGAATACTGTTAAAAACTCACTCACTCAGTTGTTTCTCGTAAGTACTCACACATCGAGAAACCACTATCTGAACCTTTAGGGGGCGTTACGCAACAGTTGAAGAGCAAGTAAACGTTACATCCATGTACAGAGCTTAACAAAGGTAGTTCCCGCAATGTGATCTCATTTGCATATTTTTCGATAACACGAAACATAAAAAAGTTACTTATGGCTATTACTTTGTTATTTGTGTACAGAATCTAATTTAATATTTTAAATAGTGCTGCAGAAATAGCTGATTGTCTTTAACAAATTTAAAAGTTAAAATAATAATTTTTAAAACAGAATGAAAAAACAAGGTACTTTTCTTCATTGATTCTACAGCTTCGGAATACACTTAAAGGTTTTGTGAAAGGGTTTATGTGGTTTTACCAGTGCACCTCCCCATTTTGTGAATTTGAAGACAGATTTGGTGACTAGTACTTCGAAAAGTACTGAAAAAACCTCTATACTTTCGAGGGAGAGTACTTAAAATTCTGAGTTTGGCTGTTGGGAAACCAGTTCTGGGTAGGGAGCAGTAAGTTAAGTTACAGGGAAGGGGGGAGGACATTTGGGGGAAAATCGGATATTTGTTCTGCTGCAGTGAACACTGATGAGACTGGACATGGAACTCTCACATTACACATGATATGTACAGGTCGCCTATCCTCTAATGAAGGTGTGTACCACGTTTTTAGTGTTTCCCGGGAGCATTATCCCAGTAAATGGGTTTTTATAAAATTGTGGACAGGTTTTCCCACTTCTAGTCGCTGAACAGAACACATTTGTGTTGGCTTCAGTCGCAATAATCCCGATTCTGTCAGGCTAGAAAAGCGTCACCGAAGACGAATCTGAGGTAACTGATAGAGCCACCCTGACATATTCATTCGTTTATAACATAACTGTATTGTATATTTCATATTATTTTCATATAATTTATATACCTATTTTACCTTGTACGCCCCATGGAATCTGTTTCGGCCGATACCCGTCACTGATCATTTTCTGGCGTTGACTTTTTGACCAACTATACAGATACAGTGTAATGTCAGTGGAGTTTCTTGTCTTTGTCATTGTGTTTAATCATTGTCTACTGGTCAGATTACCCGTGAAGATAGTCATAACTCTTCACGGACTATCCGATTCTGCTATTATTTCCCTGTAGAAAAAGTTTCAACCTTGAAACCAACAAGCTGATATTAAATTATTTGTATTCTCTCTCAGCTGTTTCCTCGGCAGCAATGCAGTTTACCTGTTATCGCGGTGTAGCGGTGACGCTCTTTCGCTTTTGCGTTATCGTTTTGGCTCACGCTCGTATTCTCTCTTTTATTGTCATAAATGCATATAATTTTTTAAGGCAGAACAATGTGCTCGGATATGTTCAATAACTTGGAATGACGAATTACGGTCTGTACAGTGTTCTGTGTGTGACACCGGACGCTTTAAGAATCATCCTGCAACAACTGAGACGATAAAAGAAATCCTTTTTTATTAAAAAATGCCTGCAACATGTTTTAGGACAAACATCATTTTAAACGCGTTGACGGATGATGCAGCTAACAACATTCTAATGTTCGCACTTGGTGTCTGATACGCTTTCATGTTGCCGAACCTAAGACATCTAATGATTTCACAAGTACACGGACAATTCTCTATTTTTTGGAAACCTTTGTTCACGTGTTTGTTCATGTAAACGCTTGACTTTCCTTTGCATGTGTTTGTGACAGGTGCCACCGTTGGGGCAAGATACGCTAACCTTTTCGCGAACTCCTGGTCTGACCACTTATTGATAGTCACTCATAAACACATGCTTATGATACAGTCAGAATCCTACCATAGACTCTGCTATAAGCAGAAGTTTCTTATGATTATGGAAATACTTTTGTCCCATTTTCACGTCTTGAGATTGGAAAAATGATCATGATGAATACGTTTTGTTGGTAATAAATTCTTTGTTTGAAATTAAAGCTGACGTTGTATTTGTTATTTTTCAGAATGAATTTAGAATTTTCGGTCTGGTGGCCTATGATAGGTGCTGTACTGATTGGTGGCTTAGTTTTGTTCATCTTGTGGATGTGGCAACGTGAACCTAAACCACGAGGTAGGTTTCATTGTCGTATATGTGTAGATTTAGATACAGATAACTGATTACGATCTGAACACTTTATATAGATACCACTATAGGTGTGCGTACATTCAATCAGGAAAACATTATGTAGAGTGAGTTTATTGAGTTTAACATTATTCCAGTTATGTCAGCCTAATGTGTGAGGAATGCCCGAAGTGAAGCAGGTCTCAGACGTTTACCACTTCGGTGAAACCCACGAGCACGGGTATGGTGCTGACAAACCTAGAAACATAATCGGGGCGACCCAGGATTCGAGCCCACAATGATAGATTTCTGGCGTGCCCAAGGGATGCAGCTCTGCACAGCAAATCGTGGCGCCCCGTGACCCCACATTATGTACATTTCGATATAGCCAGAAAACGTTTTTTCAGATAAGGTTACATTCTACTTGGACGCAGGTGTGTGCAGATATAGAAACAATTACTTGAACAGTCGCTTGAAAAACAAGAACACTAAGTCTTTTTGATTGTCGAGAAATGAGTATTGATGTGATAGATATATCCTTGTTTATACATAAGGGAAAAAGCAGGTTTTAAAGGCACCAAGAGCATATACCACGCATAAATTAACAACTTTGCATTATGATTATGTCACCGGCAGCACCATCTGGTCCAACTATGACAGTGACAGCCAATGATGGCGGTAGAACCGGGGACGCTGTGGCGATCGGAACGGTTGGAGGTACGTATCGTTATTACAGTCGTATATGCAGTTAAGTCACGTCAATCCGGACCGTATCATTCACAGTGATATCTTCCGCAGAAACAATTTGATTCTTTTTTATGCTAAGACGTTCCTTACAGTAATCAATCAAATGGAGGTGTCCGAATTAACGGGTCCACAATACTGATACTTTTCCTTAATCAAGTGCTGAACGCCCAATTCCATGGTCAGATGTAAGAGAAGTGAATTGTTGTGAATAAAAGCCAATACCCAACGAAGCATGAAATATATACTATTTACAAATAACACTACTGGGCGGAAGGGTGGGAAAACTGCTTTTAGTGGCATCAGTTCTGTGGCGAGCTTCGCCATGTTGCTTCCGCTACTCCTAGCTTTCTAGTTTCTGCGGTCAAAGGGGGGTTATTTATTAAATGAACTTCATACACTGTATTATCCCTTTACCATAAGTAACAGCAAGATACATTACTGAAAGAAAACGCAATCAACACAGACTTTGATACGAAACGAACAAGAGGATATGCATGGTAATAATTAGTAGCAAACGTTAGTGAGGGTTTTGATTGCTAAACTGAACCATTTGGTCCACCGCCTGCAACTGTTGCTGAGAGTCAACGTCAGTATATCTTCCATATGTGGCACTAGTCCAGCATCCAATTCACACATCCGCTCCGAAAGCACGGTCTTTTTGTGTACGTTTCCTCAAACAGATAATATTTTCATGAGAAGGAATTATTGATCTTGCACACTGCACAACTGCACCCATGGTTCTTAAACAGAAATAAAATTTGATGGAAAGACATCTTTGATCAAGAGATAACGGATACCAGCCGCTCGTGAGAAAAATATCAAGACAGTACCTTTCTTAACAAACATATCTGAGAGTGTCATTCAGAAATATAGACGACACCTAAAATCTATCCCTGACACTGTCTATCTACACCAGCAACGTCGCATTGAAGACTGTCGTCTAAGCCTAGGGGACACCCGCATCAACCACCAAACCCAACATACGTTGGAATAACATCAAGACCCCTCGGTATCTGCATCACAGAAAATCACAGACCAACTTTTCATCTTAGACTTTAGTTAGATTACTATGGCTAGATTACAGAACGAGCGAGGCTGATCATTCAACTAAAGGTGAACTTACATCTACCATACGTCTATTAAACTGTCAATTATTTCGTCTTGCTTTGATATGGTCACACACAAAAACTAACAGAATTTTTTGATTTTAGTGTCAGACGATGGTAAATCTGATAGAGGGAAATTTGACGTGACAGCCAACAAAAAAGGAGTGAGCAAACGTGCGCTCGCTATCGGAAGCATAACAGAAAAAGGTATTCAAACTGTCGTGCAGAATCAAACCTCGGCAGTAGAAGGTATGCCATATTTTGTGACTGACTGGATACTTAAATAAATATGGTCGGGTAGCCTGGTGGTTAAAGCGTTCGCTCGTCTCGCTGAAGACCCGGGTTCGATTCCCGACATGGGTACAATGTGTGAAGCCCATTTCCGGTGTTCCCCGCCGTGATATTGCTGGAATATTGCTAAAAGCGGCGTAAAACCATACTCACTCACTCACTCTTATATGTCGATTTTGAAACGTAACTGTGACGCGGCCGGGGATCGAACCCGGGACCTTCCGCTCTCCGGGCGGACTCTCTGCCACTAGATCACGGAGGCGGTTGGGTAGCCAAAGAGGAATGTTGAGCAATGTTACAATGTCTGCCTCGAGAATTAAGTTAGATTTCTGTTTTGATATTTTGCAGGAGCCGCAGCTGAACTCGGCGTATGGAACGGTAAGTAACATGTAGACAACTGTGAAAAGAGAACAGATGGAATTAATGCAGCAGATCCTACTTAAATAAGCGAGCTTATGATTCTGTTCAAACCACTTCAGTGTTCCTTAATGCCCAAATGGTATCTTCTTATATGTCAACCGTGTGATGTAACATTATGTGTCCACATTATCAGCATGACACCTGTTGTTACAGTTAAGAGGGGAGGGGGAACCTCGTGGTTAAAGTGTTCATTTGTCACCCAGAAGGGTCGACAGCGTTTCCCCACATGATGACAATGTCTGAAGCCCATTTCTGCTGTCCCTCGCCATGCTATTGATGGAATATTGCTAAAAGCGGCGTAAAACGCAACTCACTCGCTCATAACAGTAAAACACTTGATATGATCATATTCATCTCATCGACCGGCAATATCGTGTACACATGCATGTATTTACAGAGAGTTACAGTTTTCCTGGCACGGTTGATCCATGTGAACCTGATTGGGAAGCAAGCCTTTCCAAGCCTGTAAGCCTTGTACTCTGAACTGTGTAAACATAATGTAGGTGTGTTTGAATTTAGTGAACGCCGCCCTCAGCAACATTTCAGCTATATGACGGCGGTCTGTAAATAATCGGGTCTGGACCACACAATCCAGTGATTGACATCATGATTGACATCTAGGCTCATGGGGTACGATGACATGCATCAACCAAGTCAGCAAGCCTGACCACCCAATCCCGTCAGTCGACTCTTACGACAAGCCTATCGGCCTCTTACGGTGAACCTATTCTCTACCCGGATCTTCACGGGTTGTAAAGAAAATGTGCCTCGTGCATTGTGACGCGTGTAAATTTCTTTATATTGTAATTTAAAGACTCTTTTGTACGTCTGCTGTATAGTTGTTACTGTAAATATTTTGTTAACAAGTTCATTAATTCTCAAATTAAGTTAACAAATCCCCAGTTGGAATAAGGATCAATGCCAAACTGTGAAAAATATAGTTCTTTAAGAATGTCCTAAATTCATTATTGTCTTCGAAATGATAAAACATATGTATTTTGATATCCTTCTTTAAATTTACATGTACACAAAATTAGGTAAAACCTTTTTGCCCAGAGCTTATTACATCATTGCATGTCCATCACGTTTGTAACATTAAGTATACGGAGTAAAATTAGGTTATGAAAGAATAGTCAAGCCCAGGTAACTAGTGGACATCATAAGAGCTTTATGCAAACGGACGTGCCTATACATTTACATATGCTTATTTATTAACCATTTATTACCGTGTTTCAGGTTTACAATATGAACACAAAACCCAAAGGATTGTTCTTCCTTGTGAATAACTTTAACTTCGAAGAAGCCAGAAAACGAAACCGTTCATATGAAGACAGAGACGGCACACAAACAGACGCAAAAGCACTGACTGAATTGTTTAAACAGTTCGGTTTCAAGGTAGAACAACGTGACGACTTGACAGCAGAGGTTTGTACACTTCACATATGTGAGGAACGTCTAAGACATCGTGAGTTTCCTCATTGGGAGACCCAGTTCCCATAACATATGGTTGTCGGAAGAGGCAACGGAATGTATCGGGTGGTCAGTACAATGTCATATTGCTGAAATTGTGCTGAATGTGGTGTTAAAAACAAACAAGTTAACAAATATGGAAAGAAACCTCAAGCGATACTTTATGTAAGATACTTTAATAACTATATGAGTGAGTCCCTTGTACGATTCCAACTATATCGTAAACATGTGTTTATGAATCGCAATCAAATAGTGATGATAACAGGTGTCCGCCCAGAGGATTGCATATTTATAATAAACTTCAGAGTGAAAGACTCAGTTTTCTGAAGTTGAAAAAAGTGATATCTTCACTGCAGTGAACATAACACTTGATATTTCACTGCAGTGAACATAACACTGACAGAACTATTGTCATACGAGAATTACCTCCCTCTAAATTGTCTCCCTTTATCGTAAGGCCATACACAAACTGTTGACGTTTTTTCCACATCAGTTCCACATTGGCAAGGCAAAATAATAACAGATGGTCATTTACGCCACTCGTTAAATATCTCCTTTCCTCCTGTCCCTCGATGAGATAAACCTGATAATTCACTCGACACATGAAATATCCTCTATATATCTTCATCATTGCAGGCTATGCAAAAAGCATTTAAGGAACAAGTGCAGCGATGCGCCATAGACCCGTACAGCTGTTTCTGCGCTGCGGTTTTGTCACATGGTAAAGATGGAGGCGTTGTCGGAACGGACGGCGAGTTTCTGTCTACAAAGGATATCATGGATATGTTCCATGGTGACAAGTGCCCAAAGCTCATAGGAAAACCAAAGGTCTTTTTTATCCAAGCTTGTCAAGGAGGTGAGGTTTTTACTAGTTTGAATCAAGACTATATGTCTGATGTGTGTCAAGGTCATGTCAAATATAACGGCCATTCACATATTGAAGGATCACATTATGTTATAGGAAGTTTAAGACTTTTGAGAAAAGGTAGACAGAGGCAAAGGTCTTTGGTTAAGGTAGCTCGGGGCATGGATAAAAATTGGTATAGCATTATATATCTTTATCATAAGAAGGGATTGGACGGAAGCTCGAAGAGCAGATAACGTACAATATTACGGATCTATGTTGAAAAATGGAAGATTCAGCAATGCTGTTTTTGTGGTTGTTTCTTTTTAAATATAAGAAATACTAACTGTCTTTGTAGATCGGTATTTGCCGAGCCTTTGCCGAGGTTGCTATTTCCCACATAAAATTTGTTTAAATGTTATGGTACATTATGCGTAGAGATGCCGAAAAGTAAGTTCCAGCAGTTGTAGCATATTTTCAACCGTAAAGCGGCAATTACGACAATAACAATTCATTCTGAGGTATTCGTAACATCTGTGGTATAATTTCACAACTTTCGACATTAGAAGCAAGCCGTTGTCCCACTTGCGGGGCGTCACGATTACATTATATTCAAAGCAATTTATAAAATTCAAATTGTGTAAGTGCAGAGTGATTTGTAAGTTATTTTGACATTGAGAGCCTGGCTGTTTTACACATGCTTAATATGAGAGTGGATGTTCTTATTGTCTTTAAAATACAGTTTCTGTTCAACCACTGGTCGCAAGATTTAGGCAGTTCATTATTTGTCGAGAAATTGGTCACGAACATGCTGTCTCCAGACTGTATCTGTGACAGTCAACTTCAAATTCGAGACAGTCGCTCTGTAACTAGCTGGTTACCTTGGATTTCAATCTCTCAACACTGATTTGGGTCTCCACTTGAATCAAGTAAAACGCTCCAATGAGTCCATGTTGTTCCGCTGTTTGTATAAACCCCAGTTCACGTGCGCCGTTGAAAAAAGTGCTGTTTACAGTTATATAATTTTTATTCTTATCTCATTAGGGTATGACATACATTTTTCTATGTCACAGTCTTATATCATGGATAATTGTTAAATGATGAAGATATTTGTGCGTTAGTTTCATTCATCTGGTTTAGCTACGTCTAAATGATTCATAATTCTTGTTCCCAGTTGGAAAGTGGTTATGCGATGTTACATGTGTTTATTGCATGTTTCATCTAATACAGACACCTTTCTAGCTATTGTCCACAATGCCTTTCTGCTACGTTTTTAATCCTTGACACTCCACACAATACCATAACTATCCGACTCACCATATTCTCCAGACGTCACTCCTATTCACCCAGCAGTGAATGGGTACCCGGTAGGGTGAGATGACACCGTGGCTGTTAACCTTATAATGCCTAAAAGGCAGCTTGGGTTGCATACACCCCAGGGGATCTGAGCTGAGACTGATTGTTAAGTGAACACTGATCCAGTGACCGGGGTAACAATAGCGCTTTGATCATGTCCTGGGTGCAAAATAAATAGCATATCATCATCATCCATCATCATCATCATCATCATCATCATCATCATCATCATCATCATCCATCATCTCCATCATCATCATCATCATCGTCATCATCCAACATCATCATCCATTACCTCCATCATCATCCATCATCATCCATCATCATCCATAATCATCCATCATCATCATCATCATCATCATCATCATCATCCATCATCATCATCATCCAACATCATCATCCATTACCTCATCATCATCCATCATCATCCACCATCATCCTCATCCATCATAATCCATCATCATCCATCATCTCTATCATCATCATCATCCATCATCATCCATCCATCATCATCATCATCCATCATCTCCATCATCATCATCCATCATCATCATCATCCATCCTCCTCCTTCTCCTCATCATCATCATCCATCCATCATCATCCATCATCTCCATCATCTCCATCATCATCCATCATCATCATCATCATCATCATCATCCATCATTATCCATCCATCAGGGGCGGTCGGATAGCCTGGTGGTTAAAGCGTTTGCTCGTCACGCTGAAGACCCGGGTTCGATTCCCGACATGGGTACAAAGTGTGAAGCCCATTTCTGGTGTCCCCCGCCGTGATATTGCTGGAATATTGCTTAAAGCGGCGTAAAACCATACTCACTCACTCACTCATCCATCCATCATCCATCACCATCATCTCATCATAATCCATCATCATCATCATCATCATCCATCATCATCCATCAACATCATCATCATCATCATCATTAGTATGTTAAGCAGAAGTAATGATTCACATCTAGCAATTACCATTCATCACCTTTGATGATCAAGATTGTATTCTCTCATCGGAGTCAACACTGCCCCGTGGTTGTGACAGTTACTCTTGTTTTTTGTAGAAAATAAAGATAAAGGCTGTGAGGTGCCCGATGGTTGGACTATTAATGACGCTCTCCTAGATGAAATGGATGAAGGAAAGAATCAAACTGATGGCCCTGGTGAAAGAAGATCAGGATCAACAGACTTCTTTCTGGCGGTGGCAACAGTGTCAGGTAGGCTACATTTCAATGAATGTACACGTTACAGGGGTGTGGTAACGATTTTCCCCATATGAAATGGCCGTTTTTACAAAATCGTTCATTTTGCGAAATTCTGTAAATAGTTGATTTCATATTTGTCTTGCAGACATACGATTGGGTTTTCTTTTGCAGACATACATTTTGGTTTGGTTGCAGGTTATGTTTCTTGGCGGCATAAAGAGAATGGATCTTACTTTATTTCTGCATTGGTTAAGATCTTCAGAACCCAAGCATGCAAATGCGATCTGCTGTCCTTGATGACAGAGGTAGGTGTATCCCTATGAGTTCAAATTATGCTTTATTAACTTTCAATGATTGTATGAATGTCTCTTTTTTATCACCATGTTGTTTGTTGCAGGTGAACCATGAACTAGTCCTCAGCAGGCAACAGAAAGATTATGTCCAAGTTTCCCGATGGGGAAGTACCTTGACTAAGTACCTGAACTTCAATCCAGGCTTACCATCTGCACAGTGACTCCTGAGGTTAAATGGAAGCCTCTTATGTAGCTCTACCCTGTGACGTTCTGTGACGTCATGTCTATCACTTGACATTGATTGGGTAACCTTGTCTGAAGAACATTATGAAGTCGTACCAGTGTGCACGTTAGAGTAACGGAAATAATGCTAACATGGTTTCATAGTCTCACATTTATCGAAATTAAGTATTATGGTGATAATTATAGTCACTGATCTCTTAATTGGGCCATCCAAGTTATAAAAAATATTAGACTCGCCACGTAAGAGTCCGCGTGTATTTTCTCATTTTGTCATGGTAGACAGGCGACAAACCACCGGGGTAAACAATGAAAAAACTCTCGAACGGTGCGTTGTATCATATATTCATTGGGTGACGTTTTATCATATATATGTTTTTATTTCATTATTAATTAGAAATGTCAGTTGGTGTCGCTATGACTTTTGTTGAAAATCCGGCGGGAGTTTGCTTGATTGACTAAATATTTCTGCTAGTTAAAATAAAGTAAACATTGTGATGGCACCACAGGAAACCTAGATACTTGATGACTGCTTTGTCCAATTGTTAAAAAAGTTCCAACCGTTCCAAAAGTTTCATGCCCTTTTCCAAACGACTTCTCATAAACCATTGGTCGCATGAAATACTTCAGCACAGCCTCTATGATTTATTAAAACATTGCCTCCAACATAAAAGGAATCCAAATTGTTTGCAAAACCTACAACTTAAACCGATGAAAAAGATCTCCCATATCCGTTGATATAATTGTCATACTTATACTATTTTTGCGTGGCATATACTTTCTGACCTGAGCTTAATGAATAAACTGCTTTCGTAAAAATGTGTTTTCTTCAATTTGTAGGAAGGATGTAATCCCATCCATGCTTAAAGTAGAGCCTAATATAATGTGTTTGCAATAAAAGAAGCTTTCTTTCATAAGTTCATTTCCTTTTTCACCTACATAGTCAAAAATATTTTCCATTATCATGATCTAAAAACAGAGTCCATAGTAAGATTCCGCGATTATCCTAAGCATGTGTTTATGTCTCGTCGTCCATTAGTGATGATACCAGGAGTCCTAAACACATGCAAAGGAAAATCACTTGTCCTCCTGAAAAAAACTCTGAAACATATGATGCCAGTCAAAAGTGCGAATTACAACGGACAAGTGTCAATTCAGAAATGTTCTCCACACCTCTACCATTAACTTGAACTGAGGCCTTGAATGTTGTAACCCTGATCAAACAACTTTACAGAAAAGAGTCGTAAGACGCCCTTTGAAATCCTTGTAGAAAAAAACATGTTCGATTGTACCTCAAATGTTGACACCAAAGGAATTGGATTGTGTCTTATTTTTACTGGAAAACTTCCAGAATTCTCTTGGTGAATGTTTGATATTTTCCCGGGTGAGTGAGTGAGTATGGTTTGACGCCGCTTTTAGCAATATTCCAGCAACATCACGGCGAGCAACACCAGAAATGGGCTTCACATATTGTACCCATGTGGGGAATCGAACCCGGGCCTACTGGGTGACGAGCGAAAGCTTTAACCACGAGGGTACCTCTCCAAAGCATTGTATTTAATTCATTCATATACTGACGTATCCATGCACTTTTCATAGGCTTTGAGAATCTTGTCGATATTACGCCTCTTTTTCGTGTACTGTTAGATTTCTTGAGAAGTTTCTTCGATTTATTAAATTTCTTTCTAAACTTTCTACAGTCCTTTCTGAACCACGACTTGTGTTTCTTTTTCTTTTTCTTGAATACATAAGTTTACGGGCTCCAAATGTTTTGCGTGCAGCCTGCGTCAGCACGTGCGCTATGTCCTCGGCAAGACTGTTCAGAGCAGCTGAGTCACGTTGACTTGTTCGTGTGAGCTGATTGTGTTAATTTCTTTATGTGTTGGATATCTATATTGTGACGGGATGCATTTGATTCTTCCTGCTTATAACGTTTTGGATTTTGACATTGTTTGGATTGTGTGCTACTTGTTTCCCAACTGGGATTTTATAGGAATTCAAAGTGAACGTCACAGGGCAATGCCCGTCTGATAACAAAGGTGAGAACTCCATTATTTACAAGTCCACAAAGAGGAGTAAACACGATGGTGATGCTAGTGTATGATCTATAACACTGGCATCTCTACCAATCATTTTATCTTTACCGATTCTACCGTTGCATATGAACATATCTAAATTTCTACACATTTCAAGTAATTTAGTACCACAGCTACCTTCTCTCTCGGTAATCTGTGTACCTCGTACATGTGGCACATGACCCGTGTAGATCCGAGGTTGAATAGGTCTTCAACAACCCATGCCTGCCGTAAAAGGTGACCCTGCTTGTCGTAAGATGCGACTCACGGGATCGGTTGGTCAGGCACGCTGACTTAGATGATGCATGTCTATCGTATCGTAATTGCGTGGATCGATGCTGATGATATCAATCACTGGATTGTCTGGTACAGACTAGATTATTTACAAACCGCCTACATACAGTTGGAATATTAATGAGTGCGGCGTTAAACAACAAACAAACACCATGTGGCACATACATGTACCTGCATACAACTCGTCCAGTTCACTTTCAGGTCCTTCCCCAATATCGCTATTGTCCAATTCGAATTCTTTCATTATTAATTTATAAAATATCCTATAATCACTTAAATGTTTTGTCCTGACATAATCTCCGATAAGGGCAACAAGCTCACTCTGTGTCACATAGTTCATAATTGATTGTTCAGTTTCGAATAACGTATCGTTTGCTACATATTTTGAACCTTCCGGCGGTCGGAAAAAAATCCTCTTGTTCCTGGTCAGATAATGTTTTACAGAGTTTTATTCACAGAATATAATCTCAGCATCTATGTTTAATCTATTTGACCCACCGGGAGAAAAGGGAGCTTATGGCTGCTTGGATACATTTGTGCTGTGACGTCATAAAGAAAGACGTTTGATGCCAACTTTCTTCCGTAAAATTCGCCATGTGTGCGGACTGTAAATAAATATCGTTTTTCCTGTCGTGAGTTCGTAATATAATGAAATCAATAATTCAAAGCATTTCAGAATACATATCTCCTTTCAATTAATCATACATTAAATCTTAATATCGCAATTGTTACATAAACGGTCATAAGTCTGAAAATGGGACCTATATGTTGGTTAGTTGGTTGGTTGGTTTGTTGTTTAACGCCGCACTCAGCAATATTCCAGCTCTATGACGGCGGTCTGTAAATAATCGAGTCTGGACCAGACCATCCAGTGATTAATATCATGAGCATCGATCCACGCAATTGGGATCAATGACATGCATCAACCAAGTCAGCGAGCCTGACCACCCGATCCCGTTAATCGCCTTTTACGGCAAGGCGGGGTTGCTGAAGACATAATCTAACCCGGAATCTTTACGGGTCTCCAATATGTGTGGTGCCATGTGTCTCTGTAATAATATGAATTGAAGCTCATCAGATGTATTTGTGTGGTCCTAGGATACTGTAGTTTCAAAATATAATTTAAGAAGAAGTCGTCAAAATGCGATTTTTCACCCATAAGGTCCCTTATCTCATGGTTAGTCACTTTTGATCTTTATATACACAAAGAAGAAAGTTAAGCACACCCCTATTTCTGAACTATGACAAATGGCAAAACTCAGGGCATGGGATGAATGACCACAGGAGCTGGGCGATACCATTGTCATCGGATAGAACAAACATTTGACAACAAAAACATCATGGTAACACAGGTACTGTTTTTGACCTTCGACAATACCCAAAATAAGTATGGAGCTGCAGGATTATGTAAACGAGCTACGTTTGATGTTTCATGTTAAAATTAGGAGATAAACATACTGTGTTTTCAATGTAGAGCTAGGTTACCTGTAGATTTAACCCCGCTAAATTGAATTTGGAACCGAACGCGCAGTTAAATCTACAGGTAACCTAGCTCTACATTGAAAACACAGTATGTTTATCTCCATTCTACCATGACTAAATAAATTGCGAACTCTTTGGTGTTAGCAAATATACTGAGTAAAGCTGCATGGGTTGAGTCCAGTGTTTTGAGTGGGTTATCGATCTGAATTACGGAATCACCGAACAAAATATGGTGCTGTATATACTCAAGCAGTTTGTTTACACCGTAATACTTCCCTCGAACATATGACAGGCATTGAAAGCATAATATTATAAGCACGACAGCTTGGTAAACTAACATGAGGTGGGCATCCCTAATGTAAACAAAACAAGCTTTGCACGGCTTTCGCTCTACATCGCACGTCACCATTATGACGTCTAATCGCTCATTGTGACGCAAAAGATAAGACGTCACAGTTGTATATAGAAAAGCGCCAAAATTCCAAGCTCTCTGTTGTCTTCAAAACGTAAAAACATTCCCTTTGATGATTTTTGTCGTGTGTTTCTGCACGAAATGTATTGCCACACATACTTTGAATATTGTAGTAACCGCATCTGTGCATTTTGTAACCTGTAATTGTAGATATGATTATTTAAATATGCCTACCGACAATGACTGAAAATAGTACTATTCTATGAATATTAGCTTCCGCGGTGATGAGGCCGTCAAACCAGCTGTTTCAATCAGAGGGGGGTTTATTGTGATTTAATAGCCTCTGATTGACCAATCAGAATCAAGTAAATTACAAATTCATGGTAGAATGCTGCTTCCAATTGACGTAAATCTTGTTCAGGAGGATCTCGTGCCTCTCTGCGCCGCCCAAGAATATCCCAAACATGTTCAAGGGGGTTCAAATCTGGGCTCATTGCTGGCCAGGGTAGAGTCGTTATCGCATTGGCCCTCATGTATCCACGACTGCAAGCGAACGATCAGGCCTGGCATTGTTATCCATGTACTGAGGTCGAGTAGCAAGAGGGTGGTTGTCAAAATGAAGAACGACGACTGCCTCAAAACGTCCCGGATGAACTGAGCCCCTGTCAAGTTGCCCCTCATGGTGAGCAAATACAACCTGCAATCATGAGAAATACACCCCAAACCATTACCGAGCCCCCGCCGTGTGTAACAGTGGGTTTACTCGGCTAATAGTTGAATTTCGGAGCTGTCGAAATTCTTGTTTCTATTCCTAGGTTAAGGTGGATACGATGCCATTTTGACAGACGACCGGAAGTAACGCGTATGTGTTTACGTCAAGGAATTGTGGGAAATATTTAGGGGAAACACCGAATTTAATGGCAGGTTAATGAAGACACTTACATTAAGGCATCATTAGATAATGATATGCTAATAAACGTTTGATACAACCGATTTTAATGATGCCATTAACTAATCGTGCATTTAGCATTTAATGTATCACTAGGGTTTAATGTAGCCATTAGTTAATGAGGCTTTGATACAACCGGGTCCTGGCGTGTAGGCCATGTTCCGGTGCCTCAAAACAATCATTATTCCATCAGTGACTCTGCAGCACATCATTAACATAAAGCTTGTCGACATTCATAGAATCACTTTTGTTGGTCTTTCGAGCCTCTTTCCACAAGAGGTGTCTTGAAGAAGTATCTCCCTCCTTTAAGTGCTAATTTCTTCCGGAAACTGCTCAGCGATTGTAAATGATGTGTCTTTCAACTCTTCCAGCTCGCTTAACCATAACCATGAATATACTCAGCTGAGAAGGTACGGGGCCTCACTGTGTCTTCTGGGATGTTGTGGGGTGCGTGGACGTCCGACACGGCGTACCCTCTTGAACGTTATATGCTCGCTGTCTATGCAGTTCAGATTTTAAGAAACACCTCAAAATAGCTTCCGAACTTTCAAATGTATGAGTGGCCTCCTTTTCTAGGATGTTGCCAAACAACAAATTGTCCCTCACAGAACAACACTTCTGGTCAATGGCTGCTTCTTTCAGGTACAAGTTATAAGATTCCAACTGGTCAATAGTGGAAGCACTTTCCAGAACGTTATCTTTTTGTGTTTTCATTTATTCTAATTTTCTGTTTCATCAGTTTTCCAGTCATCAAAGGAATCCTTCACAAATTTCCTACTCTCCTCTTCACATGTAACACGAGCTTTTACCTCCCCAAATTCATGCACTTTAATCTCTAGTCTGGCCTCATTAGGTTTTATGTCAGTGATATCATTCTAAAAAAAGTCAAGCTCTGAGAGTTTCTTATTCATACTTTACAGTTTGTCCATGATAAGTTTAGTGCTGTCAGGGTCAAGGCCTATAGGAGTTGAGGGTAGTGGGACACAGCTTGGGTTAGGGTACGGGGTAAATACCTGTTGTGTCTGTTGTGTGGCCTGGTATTGTTGTTCCTGGTTGACGTGATTTGGTGAGTAAATCGGATCTGGCAATTGTCGCACCAGCTTGCACGTTCCGGTGTCCATCTTGTCTGCCGTGGACCAAAATATCATGAGCATAAAGATACAGATCAGCAAGAGGGGGAGCTCAATTGGTGTCCATGTGGATGTCTACGTCTGGTCTAAATGCCTTCCCCGAAAACTTCACAAAGATGTTACCAATGAGGAAATCCAGCATTTCACATATTGTTTTCTCAGTAAACTTCATACACGCACGCTCATGATATAGTCGGAATCTTACAGTCTGCTCTGCTTTTGGCAGAGATTTCTTATGAGTAAAAGTGGTAAACGCCTGAGACCTGCATCACTTCGGGCTGTCCTCCCACATTAAGCTGACACGCCGTGATATAACTGGAATACTGTTAAAAACGGCGTTAAACCCAACTCGCTCACTCACTCATTTTGACCAATTGTCCCGGACATCCTCTGAAAAAAAGATATGTATCGATGTCTATAGTCACCACGTTTAGTAACAAATGCCCCATGGATCAGTGAATGAAGTTTTCCCAAAAATTTGTTAAGTGGGATAGTGGTGTATAAAGCTGAAATATCATATGTTTTGACGGATGTGAACTCAGTACTTTTCTGAGATTGTAAAATTTCACCAATGTGGGGATTTTGAGAATTCACATGGTATTAATTCAATTTATCTCATATATTTCCTGTGATAAAAAGAAAGTCCTTCCTTGATAGTATTAAGGATTATGGTTAGTATTTAAGACATTGATTTGGTCGTACATTTGCTTGACCTAGCAATATATCTCTCTTTCAATGGAGCTTTGGAATCCAGTATCAGAGAAGAATAGACACAGCTTCGGGTTATGGAGTCAAGTCAAAAGTTGACAGTTCTGATGCAAGGTTTGGGCAGATTTCTTCCTCAGTTAACAACACACTGGCCTAAGATGTGGCATTATTTTATTTGTCACATTTCTATGATTAAACTATTAATGAAGTGATGCAGACATATAATGGTTTTGTTATTTGAGGGATTAACTACAGCCTTTCCGTGAAGAGCAGCCATTTGGATGATAACTTGCTGGGAAGGAAAATACGTACACAAAACAACATATGTTTCATTTTTTCGCCAACAATGACACTTCGCAATAACGTTTGCAATTCATGATTTTTATATCTGTTCATTTTGTACAAACAGATAATCCAGATTAATAAAGAGTCGGCCTTATTAATATACATATTCATTTCACCGAATATATTTATCATGGACTACGGAAGTCGCACGATCATATTAATACAGTGATATATAAACAATGACACTTCGCAATAATCTTCTAGTGTTCTCAAGGAATTGCACTTTCTGCTTGTCAAGGAATCCACTTTAAAATACTTGATTTAATGTTCAACGCAGCTCCAGCATATCTATCCGATCTTGTATAAAAGAACCAGCCATTAGCTCATGAGTAGTTTCATGTGACTGGAACATAGTGTGTGTGTGTCTGTGTATGCATCCATGCATTATGTTTGCACGCACGCATGCACACACATGCATGCACACACATGCATATGCACACACACACACACACACACACACACACACACACACACACACACACACACACACACACACACACACACACACACACCTGTATGAGAGATACAACACGAAAGTCCAGAGATCTCTATCTTTAACTCTACCGATTTCACGATTGTGATTTCCAAGAGTAATGGTAATATGTATTGTAATTCATAAAAAAGCTCACTGATATCCACATAGAGAAGATGCATTGCTAACATTGCGGTCTGTGCATATCAAAAGCCTACGATATATCATGTCAAATGAATGTGTGGAACAAATATCATTTGTTAGATATGATCACTGAATCCTGCGTTTGAGATTAAAACGTGCGCCACTTTACCGTTGAGACTGGAATGATTTTTAGTGTCAGCAGTATGTCTGTGAGAGCTTCACCGTGTCAACATTGTGTTTGTGACAGCTTCAGCGTGTCAACATTGTGTCTGTGACAGCTTCACCGTGTCAACAGTGTGTCTGTGACAGCTTCACCGTGTCAACAGTGTGTCTGTGACAGCTTCACCTTGTCAACAGTGTGTCTGTGACAGCTTCACCGTGTCAACAGTGTGTCTGTGATCACTTCACCTTGTCAACAGTGTGTCTGTGATAGCTTCACCTTGTCAACAGTGTGTCTGTGACAGCAGTATGTAGGTAGTATATACTGAATACATTTAATATCACTTAGTCTTATTATCTCATGTAGGCTGACACACAACTAAATATATTATCATAATATTATTTCTTGTTGGCTGACACATAACTGAATATATTACCACTATATTATTTCCTGTAGGCTAACACACAACTGAATATATTACCACTATATTATCTCCTGTAGGCTGACACACAACTGAATATATTACCACTATATTATCTCCTGTAGGCCGACACACAACTGAATATATTATAGCTATATTATCTCCTGTAGGCTAACACACAACTGAATACAGTATCACTATATTATCTCCTGTAGGCTGACACACAACTGAATATATTATAGCTATATTATCTCCTGTAGGCCGACACACTACTGAATATATTACCACTATATTATCTCCTGTTGGCTGACACACAGGTGAATATATTACCACTAAATTATCTCCTGTAGGCCGACACACAAGTGAATATATTACCACTATATTATCTCCTGTAGGCCGACAAACAAATGAATATATTACCACTATATTATCTCCTGTAGGCTGACACAAACTGAATACATTACCACTATATTATCTCCTGTAGACTGACACAAAAGTGAATATATTACCACTATATTCTCTCCCGTAGGCTGACACACAAGTGAATATATTACCACTATATTATCTCCTGTAGGCCGACACACAAGTGAATATATTACCACTATATTATCTCCTGTAGGCTGACACACAACTGAATATGTTACCACTATATTATCTCTTGTAGGCTAACACACAACTGAATATATTACCACTATATTATCTCCTGTAGGCTAACACAACTGAATATATTACCACTGTATTATCTCCTGTAGGCTGACACACAACTGAATATATTACCACTATATCATCTCCTGTAGGCCGACACACAAATTATCTCTTGTAGGCTGGAACGACGTTGGCTACCACAATCCCGACATGAAGACCCCCAACATCGACCGCCTGGCAGCGCAAGGTATCAAGTTGAACCAGTCCTACACACAGTCTATATGCACACCGTGAGTACAGTGACATAGTGATCTTGGTTTAACGCCACTTTTAACATTATTCAAGCAATACCATGGCGGTGGGAAACCAGAAGTCACCAAAGTTCACAGTGGGTTTGTGGAATTGACCCATTGTCCTCGACGTGTCGACCAACGTGAAAACTATGTATTGTTTGTTCATTTTTATGTTGATGGGTTGGGGGAGAACCCTGTGTATGCTTTTTAATGAATGCATTATGTTTCTCATTTGTGGGTGAGCCAACCCCGAGTTAAAAAGGGCACAGTAGAATCAGTAAAAGCGACAAATCCCGTTTTATATTCTGAGAAATCTCTGTAAATAGAAGAGTCGAATGTACGATGCTGGCTATGTCATGAGCATGTGTTTGTGAATCACACAGTTGTCAAAATTCTGATAACTGGTGATCTGACACTGATAACAAGGCACACTTTGTTTCCAGCACAAGATCAGCTCTGATGACAGGCAGATACCCATTTAAGACGGGAATGCAAGTACGATACATTTTATAGTCAGTTTTATTCGTATACACGATTCTTAACTTATTAAGATAAGGTTATCGACGGCAAAACGTCTCTCTTAAACATATACCAGTTCGGGGAACAGCTGACAGTCCTGTTGTTAGTTGCCTTGTATGGTTAAATCACACCTTGGTCAGCTTTGTAACCGACGAATCCCAGTTTTGTTTTCCTTGGTAAAAACACATGATATCATAACACTACCTTGGATATTTACAACTTGGCATCGTTGACAATCCTAGCCAGTATTTTATTACTTTGACTGGTGCAAATACACACTATGGAAACCTACTGCACTAATCAGATAGGCTGTATTTGATGTGTTTATCTTTACACCATTAATATTTTACGAGCATATGAATGTTCTCTAAAAATCAAGTCCAATGCAGTAAACTACGGTTATAACGAACTCAAATGGACCACTAATTTTAGTTCGTTATAAGCATATATACAACATCTATACAGCAAGAGGCAGGGACCAAAAATTAAGTTCGTAATATCCGTCAGTTCGTTATAAGCGTGTTCGTTATAAACGTATTTTACTGTATGTCGTATCTCATCCCATATAAGGGGGCACGGGTGGCCCAGTCGTCTAAGGCGCCGCGATACGCTGGGCAGAGTTGCGTCCCTTGGGCACGCCAGAAACCTATGATTGTGGGTTCGAATCCCGGTTCGCCCTGATTATGTTTCTAGGGTTGTCAGCACCATACCCGTGCTCATTGGTTTTACCGAAGTGGTAAACGTCTGAGACCTGCATCACTTCGGGCTTTCCTACCACATTAAGCTGACAACGCCGTGATACAACTGGAATATTGTTAAAAGCGGCGTTAAACCAAACTCACTCACTCACTCACTCATTCACTCACTCACTCACTCACTCATCCCATATAAACGAACTGGAATTATTTAATATCAGACATTTTACGGAATACCTTGAAGTTTACATTACTGACAAACCTGGGGTAACTTGGTATCCCCAGGGTTCTAGTTTGTATTGAATGAAAGTCATAGGGGAATTTGCAAGAAAAATAAACTCCCTTAGATTTATAGCTGTGACAACATCCAAGTCCCTCCCTTTATAAAACCACCCCTCACGTTTTGCTAACGCACGTCCGTTTTTAAAACAACTGCTTTTGAAATTTAGGTGTTAACATTTGAACAAGATCTGACTTCGTAATCTAGGTAGCACTCGATATCATCACACGTTTATCAGCAAATATACACCAAGATATTAATTCAGCACCCCCGGACAAAATAAAGAACACTGATATACCCGTTCATAAAAAATCAAGTCTCATGATACTCATTCACAGAATGGCTGTTGAACTCGAGTATTGTCATGACAATAATTGACAGTGTCGTCCAAACACAGAACGTGAAGGATGATACCCTCGAGTTTCAGGAAAAGCAAATTGATATTGATGCAAGTAAGAGTACTGTATATAAAGTGGCAATTATCCGATTGTTTAACCAGCACATGTAACCATGGCACGCATGAGGTTGTCAGGGACGCTTCGTTGGCAAATTATTGGCATGCATGACACAGGTATGTCATTCAAAGCCATTGGACGTCAACTTGGCTATGGTAATACTGTCATCAGCAGAAAACACAGACAAATACGTAAAGTAGAGGGTCGTCCATGGCCATGGCCACCCCGGAAGACAAATGTACAGGAAGACAGAGATCTTGCACGTCTTGTGAGGCGACAACCGTTTGCTACGAGAAAAGCTCTGAAAGACAGTAGCTTTCCAACAGGCATCTGTGCACCCGAACTGACCGGAACCGGATAAAATCATTTGGACTGTAGTCACAAGACGGTTTCACGCTTCTGATTTTCAGAATTGTGATTATCTTTGTAAGATGCCAATGAACGTTTTGGACAGTAATGGTCGTTCATACTTGATCATGGAACTTGCCAGATCCATACTTTTCGTGATTAACAATTCTGCCCAATTACAGTACAATAGCAACTGTGTTATTTATGCTATTAAAATATTGAACATTTGCCCCATTCAGTGTTTTCATTGGTCAATAGTCTCATCTAACACAAGACATTTAAATCTCCACCATAGTTCAGACTTGACGCGAATGATACAATGTACCATGCTGTTGAACAGACATGGTCGCAAAACCAGGGGGTGCTTAATTAATTTTTAGGTGTATAATAACAAAAATATCTTAACAACATCTGGGTGCAACTGTATGCCTCCTTCACACTTACACTCTGTTTCTTTTGCCAGTTAGTTAATAAAGACTCGTATACCAGCACAACTTAGTAATTGTATTTTAAAGCAGTACAATTTTGACATATGCCTGTGTTTCAGCACGGCGTGCTGCTGGCGACTGACAACGCCTGTCTTCCCACGCGACACCAGCTGCTGAGCGAGGATCTCCGACACCATGGCTGCTCCACTCACCTGGTCGGCAAGTAAGACACGTGACTAACAAGTGTCCCTAAATGGTCATCTAATATCAGTTCCGAAATGAACATAAGTGCTCGTAAAGATCTAAATGAATTTAAACGAGTCTAGACTTTTAAACGAATCCAGGTTGTGTTGTTTTTGCCAGAGTCCATATACCATATCTCTGGTTTCCATATATCATATCTCCGGTTTCCATATACCATATCTATGGTTTCCATATACCATATCTCTGGTTTCCATATACCATAACTCTGGTTTCCATATACCATATCTCCGGTTTCCATATACCATATCTCTGGTTTCCGTGTACCATATCTCCGGTTTCTATGTACTATATTTCCGGTTTCCTTATACCATATCTCTGGTTTCCATATCCCATACCTCTGGTTTCGCAAATGTTCAAAATAATTTTCGTTTCGTCTTGCAATGTTTCGTTTCGGCGCAACATGTTGAGGTCTGACACTATTACTTCACGCTCGTCTTCTATCACGTCCTCTATCACGTCCTCTATTACGTCCTCTATCACGGAACTCGCTCTTTCCTCAGATGGCACCTGGGGTTCTGCAAGTGGGCGTGTACTCCCACCTACCGTGGGTTTGACACCTTCTTCGGGTACTACTCAGGGGCCCACGACTACTACACCAAAACATGTGCGTTGCACCATGTGAGTTATTATACATGTATGTGAGTTGCACCATGTGACTTATATGTGAGTTGCACCATGTGACTTATATGTGAGTTGCACCATGTGAGTTATTATACATGTATATGAGTCCCACAATGTGACTTATATGCGAGTCCCACAATGTGACTTATATGTGAGTTCCTCATTGTGACTTATATGTGAGTTCAACAATGTGACTTATATGTGAGTTGCACCATGTGAGTTATTATACATGTATGTGAGTTGCACCATGTGACTTATATGTGAGTTGCACCATGTGACTTATATGTGAGTTGCACCATGTGACTTATATGTGAGTTGCACCATGTGAGTTATTATACATGTATATGAGTCCCACAATGTGACTTATATGTGAGTTCCACAATGTGACTTATATGTGAGTTACACAATGTGACTTATACGTGAGTTGCACCATGTGAGTTATTATACATGTATGTGAGTTCCACAATGTGACATATATGTGAGTTCCACAATGTGACTTATATGTGAGTTACACAATGTGACTTATACGTGAGTTGCACCATGTGAGTTATTATACACGTATGTGGGTTACACCATGTTACTTATATGTGAGTTCCACAATGTGACTTATATGTGAGTTGCACCATGTGGGTTATGATACATGTATGTGAGTTCCAAAATGTGACTTATATGTGAGTCCCACAATGTGACTTATATGTGAGTAGCACCATGTGAGTTATGATACATGTATGTGAGTTCCACAATGTGACTTATATGTGAGTTGCACCATGTGACTTAAATATGAGTTGCACCATGTGACTTATATGTGAGTCCCACAATGTGACTTATATGTGAGTTGCACCATGTGAGTTATTTTCATGTATGTGAGTTCAACAATGTGACTTATATGTGAGTAGCACCATGTGACTTAAATATGAGTTGCACCATGTGACTTATATGTGAGTTCCACAATGTGACTTATATGTGAGTTGCACCATGTGGGTTATGATACATGTATGTGAGTTCCAAAATGTGACTTATATGTGAGTCCCACAATGTGACTTATATGTGAGTAGCACCATGTGAGTTATGATACATGTATGTGAGTTCCACAATGTGACTTATATGTGAGTTGCACCATGTGACTTAAATATGAGTTGCACCATGTGACTTATATGTGAGTCCCACAATGTGACTTATATGTGAGTTGCACCATGTGAGTTATTTTCATGTATGTGAGTTCAACAATGTGACTTATATGTGAGTAGCACCATGTGACTTAAATATGAGTTGCACCATGTGACTTATATGTGAGTCCCACAATGTGACTTATATGTGAGTTGCACCATGTGACTTATATGTGAGTTGCACCATGTGACTTAAATATGAGTTGCACCATGTGACTTATATGTGAGTTGCATAAATGTGAGTTATTATACATGACTTACATGTGAGTCTCACACTGTGACTTCTAGGTGAGTTGAACAATAAGACTTATAAGTGAGTTGTACAATGTGACTTATATGTGAGTTGCATAATGTGACATATATGTGAGTTACACAATGAGACTTGTATGTGTGTAAAACCATGTGGGTTATGATACATGTATGTGAGTTCCAAAATGTGACTTATATGTGAGTCCCACAATGTGACTTATATGTGAGTAGCACCATGTGAGTTATGATACATGTATGTGAGTTCCACAATGTGACTTATATGTGAGTTGCACCATGTGACTTAAATATGAGTTGCACCATGTGACTTATATGTGAGTCCCACAATGTGACTTATATGTGAGTTGCACCATGTGAGTTATTTTCATGGATGTGAGTTCCACAATGTGACTTATATGTGAGTTGCACCATGTGGGTTATGATACATGTATGTGAGTTCCAAAATGTGACTTATATGTGAGTCCCACAATGTGACTTATATGTGAGTAGCACCATGTAAGTTATGATACATGTATGTGAGTTCCAAAATGTGACTTATATGTGAGTTGCACCATGTGACTTATATGTGAGTAGCACCATGTGAGTTATTTTCATGTATGTGAGTTCAACAATGTGACTTATATGTGAGTAGCACCATGTGACTTAAATATGAGTTGCACCATGTGACTTATATGTGAGTCCCACAATGTGACTTATATGTGAGTTGCACCATGTGACTTATATGTGAGTTGCACCATGTGACTTAAATATGAGTTGCACCATGTGACTTATATGTGAGTTGCATAAATGTGAGTTATTATACATGACTTACATGTGAGTCTCACACTGTGACTTCTAGGTGAGTTGAACAATAAGACTTATAAGTGAGTTGTACAATGTGACTTATATGTGAGTTGCATAATGTGACATATATGTGAGTTACACAATGAGACTTGTATGTGTGTAAAACCATGTGGGTTATGATACATGTATGTGAGTTCCAAAATGTGACTTATATGTGAGTCCCACAATGTGACTTATATGTGAGTAGCACCATGTGAGTTATGATACATGTATGTGAGTTCCACAATGTGACTTATATGTGAGTTGCACCATGTGACTTAAATATGAGTGGCACCATGTGACTTATATGTGAGTCCCACAATGTGACTTATATGTGAGTTGCACCATGTGAGTTATTTTCATGGATGTGAGTTCCACAATGTGACTTATATGTGAGTTGCACCATGTGGGTTATGATACATGTATGTGAGTTCCAAAATGTGACTTATATGTGAGTCCCACAATGTGACTTATATGTGAGTAGCACCATGTAAGTTATGATACATGTGAGTTCCAAAATGTGACTGATATGTGAGTTGCACCATGTGACTTATATGTGAGTTGCACCATGTGAGTTATTTTCATGTATGTGAGTTCAACAATGTGACTTATATGTGAGTAGCACCATGTGACTTAAATATGAGTTGCACCATGTGACTTATATGTGAGTCCCACAATGTGACTTATATGTGAGTTGCACCATGTGACTTATATGTGAGTTGCACCATGTGACTTAAATATGAGTTGCACCATGTGACTTATATGTGAGTTGCACAATGTGAGTTATTATACATGACTTACATGTGAGTCTCACACTGTGACGTCTAGGTGAATTGCACAATAAGACTTATAAGTGAGTTGTACAATGTGACTTATATGTGAGTTGCACAATGTGACATATATGTGAGTTACACAATGAGACTTGTATGTGTGTAAAACCATGTGACCTACATGTGAGTTGCACAATGTGACTTAGTATACAAGTTTGTGAGTTCCACAACGTGACTTATATGTGAGTTACACAATTACACTTATATGTGAGTTCCACAACGTGACATATATGTGAGTTTCACCATGTGAGTTATCAAATGTGAGTTCTACAATGTGACTTATATATGAGTTCCACAATGTGACATATATGTGAATTCAACAATGTGGTTTATATGTTAGTTTCACCATTTTATTTATATGTGAGTTGCACAATAAGAATTATATGTGAGTTGCACAATAAGAATTATATGTGAGTTGCACAATGTGACTTATATGAGTTACACCATGTGGGTTATATGTGAGTTCCTCAATGTGACTTATATGTGAGTTGCACCATGTGACTTATATGTGAGTTTCACCATGTGACTTATATGTGAGTTGCTTAATGTGAGTTATTATACATGTATGTGAGTTCCACAATGTGACTTACATGTGAGTTCCACAATGTGAGTTATTATACGGGAGTTCTACAATGTGAGTTATTATATATGACTTACACAATGTGAGTTTAAGCATGTAAGAAGTAGCATGTTAGTTAAATATGCTGACAGTTTGTAACTATCCACTTCAACATGATAGACCTGAAACAGAATTGCCATTCGTAGGTCCAGACTACTGCCTGATTGTGACGACACAACAGAAACACCCACTGAGAAGGAAATGATTTATTGAAGAATCATTTTGACTTTCAAATTTTGACATTTAAGAAAGCAACACCTGTGGTTAAAAAGACCCATTGAAAAGAAACCACACCCGTGAAGATCCGGGTTAGAATAGATCTTCAGCAGCCCATGCTTGCAGTACAAAGCGATAGTGCTTGTAGTTAGAGGCGACTAACGGGATCTGGTGGTCATGCTCGCTTACTCGGTTGATACAGTTGATCTTATCCCAATTGCATGGATCGGTGCTAATCATGTCAATCACTGGATTGTCTATTCCAGACTCGTTTATGGATATGGACAGATCATGAATAACTGGAATATTGCTGAGTGCGGCATAAAACAACAGATAAACAATCAAAAGAAACAAAAACGTAACCTTACACTGATGGATTATTTCTTAAATGATGCAAAACGTGTTTGCTGCAGATGCATCCGAGTTCACCAAGTACGCATACCTGGATCTGCGTGACGACATCCACCCTGCCTGGACGTATTCCCACAACACCTCCTACTCCACAGTAGCTGCACTTTTTAGATACTTTATTCCGACAAGGACCGATTATATTATATTTCACTGTTGTTTAAATTAATTTTAATATTTGAATTTTTCGATAATATTTGGTGATTAATCGAATTAGTATAATGCTTAAGTAATGTTCGATGGAAGCCAGTTCAGATGCATTCACTTATTAAAAATGACTGGACTCAGATTTAAAAGGGTGACACATATTTGAACTTCTCTTTCAGCACATGTTCACAGATCGGGCTACTGATGTGATTAATCAACACAATACTTCAACACCTCTATTCCTGTATCTGTCTCTTCAAAACCCGCATTTCCCCCTGCAGGTAGGAGTGTGTCACACCTAGAAATATGTAGTTGAACTGTAAATGTAAAATGGTTAATGGTAATGGGACACGAAGCGGTAAATACTGAATAGACATTCAGATCGTTACCGTGCATGTTTATTCTAATCATGTAAAAATGAAATCCAATCTTACATGCGAAAAGCGAATACACAGAGGAGGTACAATGGTGGCCCATTCATTGTGCAGAGTTACGTCCCCTTGATTTGCAAGAATTTGATGACTGTGGCTCACCTCTAAGCTGCAGATTCTCCCTGAATATGTTTCTTTAGTTGTCAGCAACATCTCCGTGCTCGTGGCTTCACCAAAGTGTAGACCGCCCCCGTGGTCTAGTGGTAGAGTGAACGAGAGAAGACGCACATATTGTGGTAAGACGTATATACACACCACACACACACAGATATACTGAAGTGAACGAGAGAAGACGGACATATTGTGGTAGGACGTATATACACACCACACACACAGATATACTGAAGTGAACGAGAGAAGACGGACATATTGTGGTAGGACGTATATACACACCACACACACACAGATATACTGAAGTGAACGAGAGAAGACGGATATATTGTGGCAGGACGTATATACACACCACACACACACAGATATACTGAAGTGAACGAGAGAAGACGGATATATTGTGGCAGGACGTATATACACACCACACACACAGATATACTGAAGTGAACGAGAGAAGACGGATATATTGTGGCAGGACATATATACACACCACACACACAGATATACTGTTGCAAAAGAGAGAAGACGGACATGATGTGGTAGAACGTGCATACACACCACCCATATAGAGATATACTGTTGTGAACGAGAGAAGACGGACCTATTGTGGTAGGACGTATATACACACCACACACACAGATATACTGTTGTGAACGCGAGAAGACGGACCTATTGTGGTAGGACATGTACATACACAACACATAGGTACATACAGTAAGGCTATTTCCTCAACAGTGATACATTTCCCTTGTGTAGGAATGGTGTCGGCGCTGGATGAAGGCATTGGGAACGTAACGGCGGCATTGGAGGAGCGAGGCATGATGGACAACACTCTCATACTGTTCTTATTGTGGAGATGATGTCGGGTCAGTTGAAGGGATGGGATGATGGTTGTTGTGGAGGCAGACTATGACAGGGTGAAGTGGGATGGTGGTTGTGGAAGTAGACAATAACGGGTCAGCTGATGGGGTGGTGGTTGTTAAGGGGATGGAGTGCGGTGGTGGTTGGTGTGGAGGTTGAGTATAAACTATTTCAAAATGACACGTATGGTTTCTTCAGTCTGCTGATGATATAACACTTATCAATAATCAGTAATGATGTGCATTTCTTGTTCAAAATCTCATGTATATTGTGTGAAAGTCAAGAACCCGAGGAAATATATTTTGATGACATCAGCAAAAGATATTCGGAATTGATTCACACAATTTAGCCAAGCAGTAACGTAAATGGTGGCAAGGGACTAGTCATTTATGGTCGTTAAAGGGGAGTGGTCATCGACGATAGGGATGAGGGTGTCAGGAAAAAAATGAAACATGTATTTTCCCCTTCATTCCTTGCCATTACAATAAACGACCAGTCCCTCAGTGAATGTACGGAACACGGTGCACGAACTATAAGATTTCCTTACGTCAGTCGTAGATGTAAGATCTGTGGAGGTTGATGTCGTTACTGAAGACGTCTCTGTTGCAGGTTGGTGCACGTCGTGGACTGGCGGCCGACTCTGGTGGCGGCGGCGGTAGTTAGAGGGACACCAGGTGAGGCAGATCGAGTTCTAGAATATGATGTCTTGCACGACTGTAGAATGTTCAATGGTTCTTTGTAAAATAGAGATGTTTGGTAGGGCATGACAGTCTCACACTGTTTGCAAACGGCAGGTGACTTATTGACTTCTGAGGTTCTACTGTATCTCATCTTTGTCCCAAGGAAATGAGTGAGTGTTGTTTTACGGCGCTTTTGACGCATTATTCACGGCGGGGGACACCAGATATGGACTTCACACATTGTACCCATGTCGGGAATCGAACCCGGGTCTTCGGCGTGACGAGCTTAGTCTTTAACCACTATGCTACCCCACCGCCGCTCCAAGGAAATGAGACCCGCACCGCGTGGTTTCGGTGACCTCAATTCTCGTGCCACCAGTGTGACACAAAGTTGTCTCAAGAACACTTTCACAAATCATACCCTGAGTTTGATCATAGTATCTCTACTGTATTGTTCCAAGAATGGGGCGGTCGGGTAGCCTAGTGGTTAAAGCGTTCGCTTGTTACGCCGAAGTCATGGGTACAATGTGTAAAGCTTATTTCTGGTGTCCCCTGTCGTGATATTGCTGGAATATTGCGAAAGCGGCGTAAAATCATTCCAAGAATGGGAAACAACGTTTGTATTTCTGATTGTTTGTTCTATTATGATTGGTCACCATGACAACAATATTGTTGCAGAAGCTGATATCGATGGGATGAACCTCTGGGAAAACATTCGGACTGGATCACTTTCCCCGAGAACATCTCGACGATGTTCAGGACGACTTCTTTAATGTTGGTAACGCGGCGTTAAGGTGAGGGGAGTTTATTTGAGAGTCAGATAATAGCTTGTCAGTAGCATCACATCATCAACATAGTTTGGGGAGAAAATATAAAGTTGTTTTTTGTTTTTTTTAAAAAAAGGATACCTATACAGCAGCCAGCAGATCAGCAAGTTTAAGTTCGCTACAGGTGTCCATCAAAGTTTACACATGGTGAAAACGGGCAAATATTTGCCATATTTATTAACTAAGTGTGAAGCTAAATCCTTACAAATTGGTTGTGTAAAAAAAAAATATATTAAAAAAAAATAAGATAAATAAAATACTAAAATACAAAAATACAAATAAAAGAAAAAAGAAAAAAAAGAAAAGAGAAAAAAAAAAAAAAATATAAAAAAATAAAGAAAAAAAAATAGAGACATATTAACTAGACAGTTCATTTGCCAAATCTTTCCATTTTCTGTCAAACTGTCTTATTGTAATGTTTTTGTGTGCATTTGATTTCTCTATCCGAAATATATCAATAAAAGTCACCAGAAACGTTTCAAGTGACAATTTGTTTTTCGTATATTAATACTTGATACATGTATATATTTTTTGCATGCCAGTATAATGTGATTTAACAGAATGTTAGAGTTGTACCCAAGTAAAACAGAGCATTTTGTAAATGTTTTGAACATTTTGTATTCAGAAAACATTCAACTTTAGCCCAAAACTCTTTAACATGCTTACAATCACAATATACATGAAGTAAGGATTCAGTATCAGTTTCACAAAATGAGCATAGATCATCATCGTGAAATTTTAATTTTTAACAATTCTTTCTTTGTATAGATGGTGCGATAAATAAATTTATATTGAAAATCAAGTAATTTTACATCTTTTGTACATTTTCTATATCTGATAAAAACATCCTTCCATGATATATCTAAGTCGAGAATGGTATCCCATTTTTCAGAGACTGTTGGGAGATTTGCTGTAGTTATAATCTTATCATAAAAATATCTTGAGCCTTTAGGCGCTACAAGTAAGTCCAGCAAAGTTGTATTTAAATGTTGATTATAAAAGAGAATGTGATTATTTCTGATAGTATCTTTCCAGGATTTTGGTATGTTTAATAGAACTTGGTAATAGGTTATACGGGGTCTTATAAGGATTGGTACAGGCCTCAAAATGACACAGAAGACGAACCACTGTGCATGGGGAGTTATATTGCGGGGGCCACCCAGACGAGCTGTATAACCTGAGAGGTAAGAGGGTTCGACACGGAGCAGCTGATTAGCCTGGAAGGTAAGGCGGCTTGACACGTCAGCTGTATGACCTGAGAGGTAAGAAGGCTTGACAAAACAGCTGTATGACCTGACAGGTGAGAACGTCAAGGCTTAAAACAGAGCAGCTGTATGACCTGAGAGGTAAGAAGGCTTGTCACAACTGCTGTATAACCTGAGAGGTAAGAAGGCTTGACACAACAGCTGTATTACCTGACAGGTGAGAACTTCAAGGCTTAAAACAGAGCAGCTGTATGACCTGAGAGGTAAGAAGGCTTGACACAACAGCTGTATTACCTGACAGGCGAGAAGCCTTAAAACAGAGCAGCTGTATGACCTGAGAGGTAAGAAGGCTTGACACAACAGCTGTATAACCTGAGAGGTGAGAAGGCTTAAAACAGAGCAGCTGTATAAACTGACAGGTGAGAAGGCTTGACACAACAGCTGTATGGCCTGACAGGTGAGAAGGCTTAAAACAGAGCAGCTGTATGACCTGAGAGGTAAGAAGGCTTGTCACAACAGCTGTATAACCTAAGAGGTGAGAAGGCTTAAAACAGAGCAGCTGTATAAAGTGACAGGTGAGAAGGCTTAACACAACAGCTGTATAACCTGAGAGGTAAGAAGGCTTGACACAACAGCTGTATGACCTGAGAGGTAAGAAGGCTTGACACAACAGCTGTATGACCTAACAGGTGAGAAGGCTTGACACAGCAGCTATATAACCTGAGAGTTAAGAAGGCTTGACACACAGCAGCTGTATAACCTGAAAGGTAAGAAGGCTTGACACAGCAGCTGTATAACCTGAGAGGTATGAAGACTTGACACAGCAGCTGTATTACCAGAGAGGTAAGAAGGCTTAAAACACAACAGCTGTAGCTATATAACCTAAAGCAAGAAGGCTTAAAACAACAGCTGAATGACCAGGGCCTAGATTTTCGAAACTATCGTAGCCCTAAGATATCTTAAGTTTGTCGTAAATCTAAGATAGCCCTATACCTGTCGTAAGTCTGTTTTATCTTCACCCAAGATGGCGGCATACTTTGCTCTGGACATTTTTCATGATGAAGAGGATGATGATTTGATGACAAGGCCGAGGATATTCCGAGACAGAACTCGTCGCCTCGATACGCTTGACGACTCCGAACTATTCTCCCGCTACAGAATGCATCGCCAGGCGATATTGAACTTAATTCAACTGTGCAATCCTTTTATCCAGCGACACACTGAGCGTTCCCGTCCCCTCACACCCGAGATCCAAGTGCTTGTGACACTAAGATTTTTATGTAAGGGTTGTTTTCAGTCGGCGGACATGCATGGCATCACACATTCAAGCGTGTCAGCGTGCATTCGTGACACAATCGCTGCATTATGCAGCTCTTTGAATTCCAAAAATGTCCCCAATGACGCTACCTCAAAAAGACGCGTGAAAGAAACTTTTTATAAAATAGCCGGCTTTCACAATGTTTTGGGATGTGTGGACGGCACACTCGTCCCCATCAAGCGACCTCCGGCAAATGAGGAAGTGGCATACGTCAGTCGGAAAGGCTACCATGCCATAAATATCCAAGGTATATGTGATGCTGAGCTACGGTGTGAATAAATAGAACAAAAATACATGCACAGTGTCATATACAGTGTCATACATTGAAATTTGATACGAAACATCCAAATTAGCGATGTTAACATAATAGGAAAACAATGCTAAAACACAATTTGTAATTGTGCCGTTCAATATATAAATACAGAGAGCATAGGTTATGAAATTGAAATCAATGAAGCCCCCCCCCCCCCCCCCCCGAAATACAGTGGAAGGAGCTTTTGGCCTCCTGAAATCACGATTTCGGTTAGATGACCTTATAGAAACGTTATAGAAATAATTCAATTAATTCAAATTATAGTTCGAATAAATAAGTTCACAAGCATTTGATGTGATACATTAAGTATCCAGGACATTTTTGGTTTCAGTTCAAATAATATTGCAAAGACATTTATAACTTGTAATTTCTCAAATAATTATGATCATAGGATTAATAAACATTGCTTTATACTATTTGCAGTTATCTCCTCAAATCAACTGGCAGTCTCTGGTGTGGGATAAAACAGTGTTACAGGATTGTGTATGTTGCATCCCAACTGCACAATTACTGTATTGACAAGCATATCCCCCACTCCCAAATGCAGATGATGATGATGATGATGATGATGATGATGATGATGATGATGATGATGACGATGAAGTGTCTCCTGGAACCGTGTGTCAGGATGCAGCTGATGATGGGTTCGCCACCAGGCGAAATATCATCAGTAGATTTTTCAAGTAGATTGAGACTCACTTGAACACAAGTACACAATGCAGTTTGTGAAGTGAGTGCTTCATCAGCACCTATATACGAGTATGTTCCAATCCTCCTGTATACATATGGAAGTCATCAAACCAGTTATTAAAGTTGGTTGTTATGTTTTAAGTTGAGCACCACATATCAATCATTTTGTTAGTTATAGTGCCCCGATACAATCAAAAGTTAAATGTTACAGAAAATGTCAGCTTCTCTTTTTTACATTTATATTATATTAAAATTTTAAACAAAACATCACCCACTTATCTTAATGGCATCATTTATTTTCAAAATAACAACAACTTATGAAACATATGTACATGTGATAGGCTGTACATATTTTACAAGTAATGCTACACACAGTGGAACCTGGACAGTGATCTAATAGAAATTGATAATGGGTGACAAACTTTTGTCGGCATAAATATTTCTCAGAATTGACATTTTTTCTTCTTCTAATTCCAACCTCCTCCCTTCCACATCAACCAATTCATTTTGCGCTCTCAAAATTCCCTCCAATACCTCCAGTTGTTTCTCCTCAATTTGGATGATCTGACCTTTAGGTTTCCCTGGGACAAGAATAATTTGATCAGTTGCAATTGTAATGAAATATTTAAATTAATACTGAAATGTTTATTATATGACACATGAGAAATAGCTTATGTTTACAATTTGTCTTACAAATCTTGAAACATGGCAAGTACAGAAACTTTAACCTCTCAATGTCATATTTCTAATACTACCCACCTGAGGCAACTGATTGTGGCAGACTTTTGGCACTTACTGCTGTTAGTGACACAGAGGAGCAACCACTCACAGGATCTTCAGTAACAAATGACCATCATAATCATGATAATAATCATCATCCACAATTATGGAATAGTATGTTGAAATATCATTGCTCACACCTATTCTCTTCCTTAACAGCATATTTGCATATCTTTCATGCCTTCAGCTATCCTTGACTGATCACGTCAATTGAATGTGTACAATTTACAACAAAATATGACTACTTTTTTCGTCATAAATGCTGCTGCGGTATAAACGTATTGTTCTGTTGTATATACATATCTCCACTGATTGAATATACTTGATTTATGTTTCGCATAACAAACTGTTTGAAATGAAGCAGTCAGACTTCAGAAATTACTGAAAAATACATAAAAAGTAAGAATAGTACAAAGGCACTGGAACAATGAAGTATTGTCAGCAATCTAAATTTTGACTTCTTATATCTATTACATATGTCATCAATCAAATATCCAAAGTTTTAAATATATAAGACTGTACCAAAAACATCAAAATGCTCGGCCATATTCAGCGGTTGGTCACCAGACACGGGAACACCTAAAATGTAGATTACAAAACAGTATAAATATCAATCCAGAGATTAATCAATAATAATAAAAACACCAACTTAAGTATTTACAAGTAGTTTATGCAACATTGTATGTCATAAATAGCAAATGGTTTTACTTTTACATTGTAAAACATAATACATAATGTCCTAAATAACATCTTAATGTACTTACATTCTTCACTTTCGATCCGCCCTCACATCCCTCTATTTGGCATGGTGGTATCAGTGACACAACCTTAAAGCCAAAATACAACATTTATTCTTTTCATGATTGTATTCTTTTTACACACATAACACATTTTGTTTCATACATAACCTTATTTAGGATGTAAATTTGAATGTTGTAAACTGTTTATCCAGTTGTTAATATCATATATAATAACATATACTGTATGCATTACCATAAAACAACTATTACATACCATTTGTTCAACATGGGTAAGTTCTTCCATTGGTGGAGGCCAACCTCCTGTTTTCGTCTTCTTTTTTTTTTGACTCGCTGCTCGTTTCCTTGTTTGACTTCTTGAAAAGTAACAATATGATTAAAATCGTTATACATTAATGTTTCATGTAATGAGTCAATAACAGCTGCAAGATCCAAAAATCATTATCTTAGTAGAAGTTAACATCAAAATCTAACATTGCATTACTTCATGCCTGTCCACTTCTTTTTAACTTCCATCCAATCCCTCTTGGAAGCACTGTTTGAGTTGATCCTGCAAAAAACAACATTTTCATAGGTCACAGTTCTGAGTTTATTTCCAATTACAATATTAATTTCTTAACAGTGTTTTTTGTTATATTTTATATTTATTTTTATTTGGATTTAGATCAACTCTCATTATAAAACACATAATATTTACACCAAAAAGATGTAAATCAAAGGATATAAAATACAATATTACAACCACAAAATACATGCATTTTCGGTGCACTTGCTTTTCTATCTCCAACACAAATTAGTTCTCTGTCAGAGTTACGATAGGTATCGTAGCTCTGAGCGATCTGCGACAGGTTAACGATAGTTTCGAAAATCTATCTTATCTTAACCTTAAGATATCTTATCTTTGAACGTAAGTTATTAAGATTAATCTTAGCTAAGATCATTTAAAAAATCTAGGCCCTGAGAGTGAAGAAGGCTTAACACAACATCTGTGTCATCTGAGGGGTAAGAAGGCTTGACAAAGCAGCTGTATGACCTGAGAGATAAGAAGGCTGAACACAACAGTTGTAGCTGTATAACCTGAGAGGTAAGAAGGCTTGACATAGCAGATGTATAACTTGAGAGGTAAAGAGGGTTATCACTGAACAGCTGTCGAACTTGATGAGTATACAGAGAGAGCTTTTAACCCATGGACAAAGTACTCCACATGAAATTGAGGGTCATTAGGTATACAGCTTTACTTACCCCAGACGCTTTGTCTTGTCTTGGAAACCATTCTAGATAAGCAGTACATTTCTGTGATGAAAAGATTCATTTGTATTGCAAATAACGTCCAGTTATTTACAGCGTTTATGATTGACATGTATCTACTGTGTTTTCAAGTTAACCTGAAACATCAACATCGCAGACACAAAGGGATTATCTCCTAATCCCCTCTCTTGAATCGTGCTGTTGTTTCAGGGGACCCCAAAAAGCGGAGGAACATAGCCCTGCAGGAGCCCGAGGTGGTCGCTAAGCTGAAACTCCAGATGAAAGCTCCAGATGACCTGGTTCCTGATTACGTATGTTCTTGGAGTCATCTGATATCCCCGATGTCTTCTCATGGCCTGCCACCTATAGCCCCAGATGACCTGCTTCCTGATGACGTATATTGTTGGAGCCATCTGATATTCCCGATGTCTTCTCATGGCCAGCCCCTGATGGCCTAACGGCCCTGGAAACCCCTGTTCATTATGCACTGAGACAAGCGTGGGCCTTCTGTTGTGCGAGATGAAGATGTCTATAGAGGTAAAATGGACCTACTGTGTTGTTTATCCCCGAATAAAAGCGATACTGTTTGAACATGAAAGACTTGCACGTTTATATCAAACAGTGGATCAGTCCCACTCAGGCGAGCCCCGTGTTCATCTTCCCCGTTTCTGTGGTCATGCACGCACGCACGCACGCACGCACTCACAGTCACACGCAAACGCACACACAAGCTCTGTCACCGAATGTGGGTCAATGAATGAGTAAATGATCCATCTTGCAAAACTCCAGATTCAAGACACGGAACACGAACGTAATACACACGCTCTAGCCTGACAAAGGTGTAAGGATCTATACAGAAACGACGCATCATTATGGAATAAAGTTGCAATCCCTAAAATATCTTGTCTTTACTGATATTTACAAACTTGCTAAAAATGCCAATCAAACAGTTCAAGAAGAAACACGATAGAGATCGGACTGGACATAGAACACAGCTGTGTATATTAATACATGTTTTGCTTGTTTGTTGTTTAACACAGCACTCAGTACATACACTGTCAGCTCAGAACACAGCTGTATTTAAGAAATAAACGACGAGTGGGGGTTCATCATTCTCCCTGTAGTGTTTTACAACACGAGTCGTTTAATTCTTTATATGAGATATGAAGATTATGTACACTTTCTTCAATGATGATGATAACATGTGCAAGCTTTAAAACTCTTTACCCGTATTTAAAGAATGATGACTCCCTCAGTATATACAGGTGGGTATTTCCGGATATTCTCACAATCCTCTGGTCGATTACCTGTACCTTTTCTCCCATACCGATTGTCATATCTCTCCCGCTAATGGATGCGCTCGGTCGGCCATGGCGTTTACCTGCGTAGCCCAGCTACATCGAAGGGAAACAACTCACTTGACACTCCCCTCTCAAAGGAACGTCCAATATTGACGTCATCAAGTTGCGAGCGCATGTTCGAATCTCAAGAAATGACGTCATGAAAGGACAATGTTTTATCGTTCCTCATTGGCCTTTGATATATATATATATATGTGTGTGTGTGTGTGTGTGTGTGTGTGTGTGTGTGTGTGTGTGTGTGTGTGTGTGAACACACGGTGTCAGTTTAGAACACAGCTGGGTGCGTATGCATCAGGAGAGCAAGTCGCCGAAAAGTCCTCAAATGCTGTGGATTCGTGTAAACATATCATGAAATCACAAAGGTTTTGCTTAAATTCAGACGTCCTAAATGTGTACAAATATTAAAAAGAATTTACAAAAGTATACCATTGCAGATTGCCCGAGTGTCCGGTGATCAACTAACAATGGGTAGCCCAAGCAGAGCCTGTGAAAAGAGGAAGACAACTTTGGATGCGCCACAACACAAAGCGTGGATAATCGAGACCAGAACATTTACAATGAAATACACAAACGGCTTGGACAACGTGATCAAATGTTTGTTTGAAAATGAACTTTTGGAAATATACAATGACGATGAAGATAACTGAACGAAGACGAACACAACCCGCCCAACCAACGTGGAGACAGTTTGTTGGACACCCATCAGGTAATGCTCACTTTACCCCAGTCTATGACACGCCACGTGGTCATTCTAGAAACTCATTTGTCGAGAAACTCTCTCAACTATGGCATATCTCAATTAAGAATTGAACGTCAGTTTCATGGGTTCATTGAAATGCGAACCATTTAAAAGCGCTGGTCGAACTGTGTGAACCTCCGAGCTTTACGAACATGAAAGTTTAACCAGCGCTTTTAAATGGTTCACACTTCAATGAACCCATCGAAACTGACCTTCAAATCTTACAATTTCATACTTTGTAGTTGACTGGTATCGCTGAATAATATCGTAACGTTTGCTTAAGTTTGAAGTCATCAGGTTTCGCTGGAGAACATTGCAACAATATTATTTTGTCACTTGCATTTCCCCATCCATACTCAGTTGCGCAAAGAAAAATAGTTCTTTTTATATATACAACATAATCTGAATATATGTCAACATCAACATAATTTCAAATTGACAAACAATATTTGGGATTAATCAAATCTTAAAAATAGGTGATAGGAAAGTGAACACAAATATAAACATGACCTCTATGCACCGAGGCGAGGTCAACCTTCAAGCGCGGATTTATATATGACGTCACATAAGTTTGTAAAAACATGCATTTCGAGTCGAACTGGAGCATGAGGATGAAATTTATACTTACTGCTGCTGAAAATGAAGTTTATTGAACAGTTACGGGAAACACCCCGACTCGTGAACCCTCCCATGGCACTAGCAAATTGGGAATATCACTGATTTATGAATGTGTTGCTTGTGTTTGGATAATCGGTAACCAATTCGGACGATGTGGAATGGACTGGTGTGGATTGAACGGAGTGCTCTGAAACTTGTGTTTTGTGTTAATTTTCAACGTCAGGGTGCGCTATATTTGGAGTTTGGGATTTGTCGCGCGTGCTGTTATACTTTGCGTAGCTGGTGTTTCTTGTCACCTGAGATGGACCTACTGTATGTCCTGATGCCAGCTTCATTTCTGTGCCCCGTTATTCCTCAATTGCCGCCGCATCTCGGCCAAGAATGCACGGAGAAGGTCGGCCTACTCAGAAACCGGAATAGTAATTCCGTCTACATATATATTCTCGTTTCCAATGACCAGTCGGCAAAACAGGTTGTTGTTTTTTGTTGTTTTTTTGTTCAAGTTTCTTTCCTTACCTTTTTATGTTTTACGGTTTCTCAAAATCTTGGATTTTTTTCCGAATCAATAGTGAACCGGGTCGTATCGGCGGCCACGTCTGACAAGGTACAACACTGTTTTCATTCGCATATTGTCTTGGTGCTCGATTCCTGTCACTTCCGAAAACAACGCATCAAGTCAATATCGCTCAATAAATCAATTTCGTTCACCTCAGTAATTTTACAGAATTCATTTTCTTCACATGCGTTATTTGTATTGATAGATAGCCATTTCATATCCAAATCACCGTAAGGACAATCCATTTTCTTTCATCTAGATGAAATGTTACAAGATCAGGCAAAAATACCAAATCAATCATATTGCTGATAAATGCAGGGATTAAAAAGAAAATAGAAAAACTAGTTGATTGTAAACGCCGATCGATAATTCGGGGAAACTTTTCTTTCCGTTCACAGTTGTGTGAACTCCAAATATCAGATCACGTGACTACCCCTTCAGCCACTCAGCATGAAAGAAACAGTGTAAACTTTAAAATATGAAATTATTCAAAGATATTTACAAAATCCAACACAATGTTTGCATGGGTTCAAAATGAAGAAGGAAACCGATTCAGGATAGCTTGGCGTGTCACTTTACCACTTTGCCGCAACATCGAATGGCCTTGACATGCATTTGCAGCAGTGTAACATGTTTGCGTGTTTTAATATACGGTCTGCCCATAAATATTGTTTGTTGCTTAACGCCGCACTCAGCAATATTCCAGCTACATGACGATAGTCTATATATAATCGAGTGTGGACCCCACGATTCAGAGATTGACCCCATGAAACTATATTTAAGCAATAGGGATAAGACATGCATTAACCAAGTCAGCGAGCCTGACAACCCAATCCCATGAGTCGCCTCTTTCGACAAACATGCGTTGCTGAAGATCAATTGTAACCTGGATCTTCAAGATCATAAATATTGAATGCCAACTGCTTAAAAAAATACGAGAAGACAATGTCTCTACAGGAATCCTGATTGCTTTCTATACATCTGCGGTACAGTAGTTTTTCACCAACCAGTATCTCACAGAGATGTTGATTCGTCGACTTTTGGCGTTTTTTTGTTCTGAAAGTAATTTCACGCACATCCACAACTATACCAAATTGGATGATTTCTAACGTGAACCTGAATCAATTCCATGGAGTATTCTTTTTCAGATGACTTTGTTGTGTATCGTTCAACCGTGACAAATAACATGACTAAGTTATTATCATAATCACATTATTATTTTTTGTTATTGCCACCAACTTGTTTGTGCCTTTGTAACTGTAATGTGTAAGACATAGTGCTCGAGGGAAATGTAATCTCCATGACCTAAACAGGAAGTTAAGATCTATAAAAGGGACGTAACTCTATAGAATTAAGCTTGCGTGTTTACGTGGGTTGAGCTGGCGACGGTCGATCTTGCCCTTTGCTACACGATATTGGATTGAGATGAGTTTCATGTCGCGGAGGTGACCGTCTTTTAAAACACCGCAATGTCAGTGTGTACACGCGTGTCTAATGTTTCTTTATGTAGAAGTATGAAGAACTTGAAAACATGGATAACGATTTCCTTTTGCTTTGTCACGTATATTTATCCACTCCGCTCCACTCCACTCCACTCCACTCCACTCCACTCCACTCCAGGGATGATGGGGGTAGCCTACTGGTTAAGGCGTTCTCTCGTCACACTGAAATCCCAGGTTCGATTCCTGACATGGGCTCAATTTGTGAGGCCAATTTCAGGTGTCCCCAGCAATGATATTTCTGGAATATTCCTAAAAGCGACGTAAAACTCCACTCCACTACATTCCACATTTTACACCCGGTATCAATCAATCAATCAATCAATCAATCAATCAATCAATCAATCAATTTATTCGGTAATAAGGCCTCAGGCCCACGTACAGATATATACAATTTAGTTTCACATCAAATGCTGCATGAAATAATATTTACAGGTAAGAAGACCGAAGACAGATAGCATCTTTAACATAATTGGCTAAGTTCTCAAGACAGTTTAGATCAGAAGAGTTCAACATTCTAACTAGTATGTCTTTACGATTATTACCAGTAATGAAGTCTAAATATAGTCCATATTTTGAGCGATTATCTTCATAAATAGGTCAAACAAGAAAGAAATGAATTTCATTTCCAAGTGCCCTCAAATTACACAATGGACTAAACCGGAGTGTCTTATCGATGGTATCCCCCCTGCCTATAATATGCATAATTCCCAGTTCTCCAATACGTAAAAGGGTAAGCATACGCCGCTTTTCTTTTAATAATACATTGGATAGAGACGGTTCAAGTGATAATGATGTCTTAAATGATGAATACAGTTCTAATTTCGAGCATCCAGACACTTCAGAATACCATGTTTGTGCATGACAGTCCTTAACCCTCAGTATAAACTCACTTATAAAATATTCAGGATTATCAGCACCATGAAATACCTACACATGTCAGAAGCCATGAGAATATAACATATTCTTAATAGCAGAAACCCATGTATTCCTACCAACAGCATCATACATATCTAACATATCGTAACACCGTTTTAGAAAAACTATCTTGAGACATATTAAGAAGCTTAAACCAGTATCTTAATAATCTTGTGTAAGAATCAACATAAATACCATATCGACCACATTCTCCGATCACTGCAACATTTGTAGAATTGGAACTAATACCCAAAACAGATTTACAAAACTTGGCTTGGAAATGTTCGAGAAACAACTATTTATGAACACCCCATATCTCTGAGCTATATAAAATAATAGGTTTAATCAGAGAGTCGAACATTTTAAACAACACTTTAGGAGCGATATTTCGAAGTATATAAGTGAGCTGTTCGACCAACACAGCCTGTTTGAAAATGTAATACCCAAATCACTGTAATATGTAGAAACCTTGACAGGTATATGCCCGAGTTTCCATGTCTCGAAGTTCCTGAACTTACCACCATTACCAAGAACTAAGAAATCAGTTTCATCCATGTTAACTTTAAACCCCATTTGTGTAATACATCAATCTTTTTCTGCAGTTCAAGAACTGAAACTTCAAAAATACACAGGTCTTCCGGTATCATTACTACTATCATAAACTACGTTTATAACGAACACGCTTATAACGGACTTCTGAATATAACGAACTGTTTCTTGGTCCCGTCCATTTTGTGTGTATATGTTGTACATATGCTTATAACGAACTACGGTTATAACGAATTAAAATTAGTGGTCCCTTTGAGTTCGTTATAAACCATAGATTCATAAACACGTGCTTATTATTGTCGAGCCGTACAATGGATTTTTAGCAGATATTTTTTTTATGATAACGGAGGGGTTATAACCGCTTTTACTTACAATACTATATACTGCTTTAACCCTCTCATTAGAATCAGCCAATTTGTCTTTTAACTATTTTCTTTTCATGACTTTGATGAAGCCTAGAAGTCTTTGTGTTCTAAAATTTATTGACTTGCCGCACCCATACACACTCGCATTGGGAATATATCAATTTGAATTAATGGATACCTTATCTGTTCAAATCTATCCACTAATCGTAAGATCTGCCGGATCAGTAAGTGTCTTTGTACTGGATCAAGTCTTCATATATAATTAACTGCGTGGCAAGTCAACCCGTAGTGAAACAAATTTTCGTTTTTAAAAAAAAGAAAACAACCATGAAGCATTTTTCCATCTTGTGACTTCATCTTTGATGATTTCAAACACTATTTTCGCTAACTTGCGCACATATAAACGTAACAGTAATTGAGCCAATCAGGCTTTAGGTATAAATGTACGATGACATGCTCATCGTACAATAACAAGCTCATCGTATATTTTGTGGATCCTGAAAATTATTAGATCAAATATACGAGTTTTCGTATAATTTGTCGTTGTAGTATATGACAGAGACACAAAGAAGACGTTCATTACCCAGTATATTGTGGGGGCGGTCGGGTAGCCTAGTGGTTAAAGCGTTCGCTCGTCACGCCGATGACCCGGGTTCGATTCCCCACATGGGTGATATTGCTTGAATATTACTAAAAACGGCGTAAAACCATACTCACTCACTGTATATTGTGCAGAGACGTCATACGTTAAATACGTGCATCCCCAACACGTTTACCGGCTATTAATAGACTGATCCGAATACAATCAACAAAGGGAGGCAAACCACAGCAGGTGATATTCACACTCCCCCAAAGTCCGGCCTACCAAACATGTGTACATGCAATTTATACACCAAAAGACCAATTAAAAGAAATATAATACATTATATTATAACACATCTTATAGATTTCCATTGGTGGTATTCTATGCAGGAGGGGCGTAGGGGAAGACGAGTGGTTAAAGCGTTCGCTCGTCACGCAGAAGGCCCGGGTTCGATTCCCCACAGGTGTACAATGTGTAAAGCCCATTGGTGTCCCCCGCCGTGGTATTGCTGGAATAGTGCTAAAAGCGGCGTAAAACCACACTCACTCACTCACTCACTCACTCACTCACTCACTTATTGTATGCAGGAAATGGAGCCAAGGTGTTCGGAGTGCCAAGCCTTTAAACACAAGGCTACCTCCCAACCAAAGGAGAAGCTACTGTTACTCTTCAGCTCGTCATGCCGAAGACCCGGGTACAATCTCAACATGGGTACAATCGCGACAGCGTAATGTTGGATTAATGCTATTCCGAGAGCTTTGACAGGGTTCTGTTGTTCAAATCGCCAAGTGTTCCGATGGTCATGTCTTGACATAGACAGCATTGGGTTCCCACGGTTAGATATCGCAGATGTAATCGTAAACGAGACACGACACGAGACATAACAATTCAGTTGGAACGAGGACAAAACCACGATACATCACCTGCTCATATGACCTTAGTGATCGCGTCGTTTGATTTAAATAATCAATGAACCTACAAGTATCTGTCTATTGTGTGTTTGCTGTTAAGTGTGTGTACTGTACCGTTTCCGATGCATGATTCTTACCTACAGTGACGACGTTTAGATGAACATATGTTGCAAAGCTCTCCTGCGGTTAATGGGGATGGATCTCCGAAGACGCCTTCACATGTATTTCAAGACGGCGCTGAAGGATTTGGTAATCTTGCTGTTCCAGGTACTACCTCTGTGTGGTGGACATACTTGCACAGACATTAACAATATCAGTACTGTTCAGACAGACACTGCTCTCCTGGGCTCAACGTTTCTTACTATACCGAACATTGGTGTCATCGGCTGTGCAAGGCAGTGTCTGCTGAGAAGACGGTGTAAGTCCTTCAACGTCGCCCTAAGCAGTTCAGAATGTCAGCTGAATGAGTTGTCTACTTCCGGCAGTGTGGCCAGCAACATTGTCGGTGTTCAGAACAGCGTGGTCAGTGACATTGACCAATGGTCAAGAAGAATCGCCGGAGCCTGTCAGAACCACGCATGTCCAAACAACTCTGTGTGTAAGGTTTACGACAACGGAACTTTGTTTTGTCAATTTGAGTGTAGTGATCCGCCAAGATTAACTAATGGTGTCATCTCACCCAACACAACCCAATATGACATTGGGACAACTCTGAGCTACAGCTGCGCGGGTGGGTATCTAAGGAGCGGTGAAGCGGTCTGCCAGTCTGCAGGAACATGGTCCAACTTCAGCTGTCAGATCGGATGCCAGGGTCTCCCAAGAATCCTCAACTCCGTCACTGGATCAATCGGTAACCTTGACCTATGGCAAGTCGGCTCCAGTCCCGACATCACATGTTCACCTACTGAAGGACAGATCGGGAAGGTCAGGTGTCAAGCAGATGGGACATGGTCGACAATGAAATGTGTTCGGGTGCTGCGGTCTTGCTCCGAGGTCAGAAATTGCAGTTTGTTTTATGGTGACGGCGAGTACTGGCTATTTCCGGAGATATTCAACAACACGGCCGTCAAGATGTTTTGCAGCGGAATGAACTCTACGACTCCAAAACACTATGTTACATTACCTCGTGAAACGTTCTCCAATTATTCAGACACCAGCTGCCGAAGTGACCAGTTCGCATCATGTGTTTCTCTCCGTTACAACAAGATCCGAATTGACAATATTGACACAATGACAACTGGATACGAAGGACTCACGGACCATACGTTTGCTAACAGCAGTGACTGCGAAGTAGCCGAATACGCTGGGGCATTTGACTGTAGCTTAGACCCTTCCTGTACCGGAAACGAGGGGAGACAATTCAAAATAGACATTGGTCAAACCGGCCTAGTTATCTCCCCTGAAACACAATGGCTTGTGAAAAGTGGCTACGGTAATGTGACGATACAACGATCCGACAATAACCGAATCATCAACGGAAACTGCGTCACCAACTGCAGCTTCTGTTACGTGAAGGACGACAATTTATCCTACATCCTGGATGAATCCTTCACCCCGAGTCCGAGCAGCGCTCGTGTACCGGTCTGTCTGGCTTCCTCATTTTTGTAGATTTAAAATGGTGTGCCTACTTTCAGATAAGTGCCTAAATTCAAGGAGCTACTTCAGAAACGCCAGTCGTTCAAACTATCGTCAGAAGAAACGACACTGTAAAACTTAAAATAAATATCAAAAGATATTTTTGAAACAAAGAAATGAAGACTTTGAAAGTGCAGATGGACATCCCGCAGACATCGTCTAACTTAAGGAAATATCAAAGACTATTTAAAAGTAGGTCCTTTCTTGACCTCTGACTATTCGTTTACCTAAACTGTGTTTAAACCTATATCCGCTTGTTAGTATTGATCTCTGTCTCCTGAAACCAGGTTCAGTTTTGGCCTATATTTCGGAATAAGAAGAATTCACACACAGATATGAAAAGGGATTTAACTTTTCATGATGTGGAACTTCGATATTCGATATCCGATATTCGAAAAGGGCACGGTGGCCCAGTCGTCGAAGGCGCCGCAATTCTCTGCGCAGAGTTGCGTCCCTTGGGCACGCCAAAAGCCTGTGGTTGTGAGTTCGAATCCCGGTTCGCCCCGATTATGATCTAGGTTTGGCAGCAACGTACCCGTGCTCTTGGGTTACAATGACACAGTGGCTATGGCACCTGTGTACCCCTGGACTGTTCTCTTCATATTCAAGAGCATTAACATATAAATGGAATGCCTGCTATTAGCCAAGCAGCATGATCGACATTCGTTGGTCAAAGATGTGATGAATTGACGCTTATCAAATCTAGTCCCTCACACACTGGATACCTGTACATGTATGTATATATAACTCCAAGGTTTTCAAAATGTTACTTCTTGCATAAGTGTTATCTTTTATCTCAACTTTTGACTTTTACCTAACCACGTTAGGGATTCGCTTTCCTTTGTAAGAATTAAGACAATGGCGTAATTCTGCATAGCGAAATCCGACTCTTCAGACAACGTTGCTATGTTGTGTTGCCTCGAATCGTGTAAAGCCTCGCGGAATAAGAAACACATTATTCAAACTTTCATTGATAGTGTAGGTCACTGTAAATTGCGTGTAGGGGCAGAGTTACGCCAGTAAGGCGTGTCAGAAACCTGTGGGCGAAGGTCCTATTGACTTGGTTTGTCCGACAACAGTCGCATGTGGTCTCTACGACCTTCCAAAGAGGCTTTCTTCCTACGTCAAGCTGACACGCCGTGATATAACTGAAATTATGTTCAAGAAGCATTAATACAAAGTCATTCGCTCACTCACCCACTGAGCTAAGTGTGTTTCTCTTGTCTTGTTGGCTATGCAATACAATTTTATTAAATGTGTACACCTGTGTATATTATATTCTAATATTGCATCTTTAGGATCGTGGAGCCTAAAATACTTTGTTGAGGATATGTAGATAATTTGAATTGTAGGAGAAATACAGCCTTCGAGGGTTGCCACGTCTGTCAACTCTGGATGTAACGAAATCGGCTATGTAGCTAATAGTCTTTAATAACTGCACAATAATATCCCAAAAGCAGACAGTTCCCTCGCTGAATATCGGATCAAAAATCTTAAAATGTGGGCTGGTAGGTTAGGAGGTTTGTAAACTTTTGTAACAGCATAGTCAATATTCACTCCCTAAAATACAGTAAGTGACTGTGGTTTACGCCGCTTTAGCAATATCCCAGCAATATCACGGCGGGGGACATCAGAAATGGGCTTAACACAATGAACCCATGTGGGGGAATCGGCGTGGCGTGACGAACGAACGCTGTAACCACAAGGCGACCCCGGCGGACACCCCCCCCCCCCCCCCCCCCCTCCCCCTCCCCCCCCCTCCCCCCCCCCCTCCCCTCCCCCTCCCCTCCCCTCTGAAAATGAACAACATTCCTGTTGTAAATATAGCGCAAGGACAGCTCGTGCCAATTCGACAACAATTCATGCGTGGTGTTCGTTTAACGTGTTGCGCTGTGTATGCACTGGTAATATTACTTGTGCGATTTTCTTACCGAAATATCTTATCTCCGCACATGCTTGTTGTTCTTCGTCCATCAATCACCGTTAGCAGCATAGAGTTTAAGGAATACAATTTTCTTTTGTAATTTTGCGGGAGGGGTTAAGTGTAAGTGATACGTGTATATAGTAAATCAAACAGAATTATCGGAGTGTTAGTGTTGTGGTGGGAGGATCACGAAAAGGTCTGACACAGACACAGGAACAAGTGTTTGATATAGGGAGCAACATCCCTCAAGCCACCGACCGTTACAGTTTATCTCTATATATACTACTGATACAAATTAAGGGAAATAAAAATGTCCAATACCGTGGCGTTGCATCTGAAAACATCTGATCACAATAAAATTTCATTTCATGCATGAACAGCACGTGATACACGTGCACGGAAGCCAAAGTATGTGAGCCTTCAGGGGAACTTACAATCACTAATGTAATTGATTTTTTTTTTTTTGATTTAAACATATTTATTCACAAGGAGTGAGCGGGATTGGGGGACAAGTTCTTCCAACTTAGAATGCCCTCTCCCTGGTATTTACAAAATATTCACAATTTCAAATTCAATATATATGCATAAAACATAAAACACTATAGATGAGAGAGAGAGAGAGAGACAGACAGACAGACAGACAGACAGACAGACAGACATTGTTGAATGAACAGTTCTTTACACAAATCTTTTAGTTGTACATATATAATGTTGTACTGCCTTAAATATAGCTTCATTTTCTGTAACAACGTGATCTGCATTGCCGTGTAACAGTAAGTGTACATCAATAGGTATGTTATGAACAATATGTTTAAGGCTGTTTAACATAATTTCACGCTGATGACTAAAGAATGGACATTCCATGAGATAATGATATGCATTTTCACATGTATTCGAACATGTACAGTTCGGGTGATCTTTTATACCAATTCTATATAAATCATAATTCAATTGACTGCACATGTATCTCAGTTTTGTGTGTAAGATATTATATTTTCTTTTTCCATAAGCGAAGTACGCAGGTGACGTGGGGTGGTGCTTTTGTAGCGAATTTTTAAAACAAGAAATCGTAGAATTTCGATCTGATAACGGAATAGAGTTCCACAATCGGATAGACGATGGGTAAAAGGATTCACACGAATGTCTTAGTCTTGTGACAGGAACACTGATGTTTTCAGAGTTTCTGAGACTGTATGAGTTTTTTGCTGCAACCGTTTTGGGTAGAATATCTGTTAGATAGGAAGGGGCCATGTTATGATTAATTTTGAAGAAAAGACAAAGTTTACGTTTCTTTCTACGCTCAACTAAGGGTTCCCAACCGGTTTCGTAATATAATGAATGCCGGGGGGCATATTTAGGTAGACCAGTTACAATGCGTGCAGCTTCTAATTGTAATTGTTCTAATTTCTCACTTTGTCCTTCGGTGCAACCATCCCAAACCTCACATGCATATTCAAAGTGTGGTCTTATGAACATTTTATATATATTGTTAATAGTATTTCTGTGAAGTAGATGTTTGAGTTTTCTCATTGAGTAAATCATCTTGGAAGTTGTTTTAATTATGGTATCTATATGACAAGACCATTTGCCACTGGCTTCAAGTATAACACCCAAGTGCTTATGACTGTTTGCAGAGCTGATTTCTTTTCCGTTGAAATATAGTTTTAGACCTCCGTTGTTGTCTTTGCGAGAGAATAGAACCGATTTGGTCTTATCGGGATTGTAAGTTATGAGCCAAAGTTTCGCCCATTCACTTAAGATTGCTAAATTTGTGCTTAAGGAACGTTCCAGTACACTGTTATCATTGGATGACATGCCAATCGATGTATCGTCGGCAAACAGTCTTGTCATACAGTCTAATTTATCAGCAATGTCATTAACATAAACAATAAAGAGTAAAGGACCAAGCACGGACCCCTGTGGCACACCAGCCTTCATGTATCTTGGTTTGGATATTTCCCCATTCACAAATACGCTTTGGCTACGATTACTTATGTAACTGGTGATCCATTTTAACAATTGGCCTTTTATACCATACCTCTCTAATTTATACACAAGCCCACTGTGCCATACACGATCAAAGGCTTTTGATACATCACAGAATACAATACAATAGTTTTCTTTGTTATCTAACGCTGTACAAATTTGGTGGTAAAGTTCTATTAGTTGATGGACAGTTGAGTGACCAGCCTGAAACCCAGATTGGTACTTATACAACAATTTGTTCTCATGAAAATAATTATATAAATGTTTGAACACTACTCTCTCAAACAATTTTCCTAAACAACTAATGAGTGATATCGGTCTATAATTAGAAACGATAGTGTGATCACCTTTCTTAAATAATGGTATAACGTTTGCTTTTTTCCACACTGATGGAAATATACTTGATTGTAGTGACATATTGAACAGTAAACACAATGCTTCGCTTATAGAATATACAGTTTTCTTTAATAATTTATGACAAATTTTATCCGGTCCGGAGGCTTTATTAAGAGGCAAACATTGTATTATGTCTTCAATTTCCTTTTTAGATATGATTATGTTGTTTATCTCTGTCTCTGTACGAAATGTGAAGTCGGGCATAGTTGTTCTTGTATCGTGGACATCAGATATAGATTGAAAATATTTATTCAGTTTCTCTGCCTTTTCAATATCAGTAAAAATTGTCGGGTGTTCGTCCGTATCATACATTTTAAGAGCGGCTATGTTGTTAGCTGAGCCAGAGTTCTTCACAACATAACGTAAAACTTTCCAGTAAGAGGGTTTGTTTTCTGCATGCAATTCTGATAGCAATTCATCGAGGTTTGAGTAAAAATGTTCTTTAGCGTGACATTTCATGTTATTTACTTTGTTCCTCTGATTTTTATAGGCCCGAATGTCTTTTTCCTTTTTACTTTTTCTAGCCTTCTTTTTTAATCTATCTCTTTTCCTGGATTCTCGTCTTAAACTGAAGTCATACCAAGGTTTGTCATTTGGACGAATGGTTACTACTTTGGTTGGAATGCATATTTTAACATATTTATTCAAGTATTTATAGAACAGATTACATGCTTCATCAACATTTGAATTTTGACTAAATAATTCATTCCAGCAAGTATTTTCAATGAGCGAATTGAGCTTATCATAGTCACCGTTTTTGAAACATGAAATTTCTCTTTTATATGCTAATTTTGTTCGCAAACCAGTGTCTATTTCAATGTAAGTTCCCCTATGGTCGCTAATTTTACTATCAAAATCAATTACACCACTGTCGATGACTTTTATATCTTCACTGATAATAATAGGATCCAATAAACTACTGGTATGGTTCGTAATTCTGGTAGGCTCGGTTATGATATTTTGTAGATTTTTCCTATTTATTAATTCATTTACGTTTAAGCTCCTAGACAATAACATGTTTTCATTTATGTCACCAACAATAGTAATCTTGCACGAAATATCCAGGGCATTTTCAATGCTATCATCTAAGCGAGTCCAAAAGTTCACTGAATTATGTTCAGGTCTGTAGACAGAGCACAATAAAATTGAGCTTTGAGGTAAGCATATTTGAATCCATATCGATTCGTCTTGCATGTTTTCTAATTCGTGTCTTCTTTTAAAAGATAACAGCTTATTTACATATATCATAACACCACCACCGAACATATTTCTGTCTTTTCGTACCGGTTCGTAATGTAATTGAGCTCAGCACACGCTTAATATACCACCGAGATGGTATAAGATGTTTGTCGAGTCTTTCCACATTTATAAGTTGCAACCTGGAACCCCAAAAGAGGAAAGTAAAGAGTCAGATTCTAGTGTCCGTTTCTGTGAGAACACGCTTAGGATTGTATCAACTGCAATATCACGGCGGGGGACACCAGAAACGGGCTTCACACGAGTAAACGGTTTAACCACTAGGCTACCCTACCGCCCCTCAACTGCATCGAATGCAAAGCGCAAGAATAAAAATAATTTTGCCCAAGCTTGTCTAATGATTTTGGCTATTATTTGTGATGATTACGAATTCACATAACCCATACTTGTACAAGAGCACGTACAGAATTGAATGGAACTTGGTCAGATTTACCTAATTTTGTAATCATATAGAAAAGAAACTGTGGGGTTAGGGTATAGATAGACATTTTGTTCATATATGTAGATACTTTCTAACGGTAAATAAACTGACCGACTCAGTTTGGGATAAATCTTTCCATGAGAATTAATTTTATAACTCCCGATCCTTGGCGAGAGGCTTTCAATAGAAGTTGACAAGGCACAAGTTGCGAGTCGGTGAATTAGAGTTTCCCACTGTCTTTATTTTTAAAAAATGTAAAAGTTGATGATTTCAGGTGGAGATGTCTGCACAGTCAGTCATTTGTTGACGTCACATAAAAACTAATGTATGACGTCAAGTTCAATTATTTTCCAAATTGCGCTGATACGAAGCAATCAATGAAACAAGTCAATCAGTATACTCAGTAAAAATCTCTGAAACTACTTTCTCATATATCCATGCCTCTAACGGCAATATCACAATATCGTAATATCAGGTCTTCAGGAACCCATGATTGCCGTAAAAGGCGACTATGCTTGTAAGAGGCGACTAACGGGATCGGGTGGTCACGCTCGCTGACTTGGTTGATGCATGTCATCGACCCCAATTGCGTGGATCGATGCTCATGATATCAATCACTGGATTGTCTGGTCCAGACTCGATTATTTACAGACCGCCGTCATATAGCTGGTATATTGCTGAGTGCAGCATTAAACAACAAACAAACAAACAAAAATCATTCATACATTGTTTCACACTAAAACAACCTTTTTTTTGTACCGTTACCTTCTTGGTGTCTTCAAAGTGCTGATTGCCATATGTGATGTCATGTATCTCTGTAATAAATATGAATTGAAGCTTCTGAATTGTATTTGCGGAATTAAATAGCTTCATAAGATAACTAAGGTAAGTTCAGATCACGGACATTGGCTTATTTTGCCATATCTTTTCTTTGTTTGAAGTGCTGGTCTGTCAATTTGATGACTCTGTTTTGCCAAATGAGAGGCTCTATCTATACTTGGCAACAGTTGACAGAAGCCAGCGAGGAAATCTTGAGTATATACATGTACACTTAATAAAAGAGAAATTTTTTTGGATACTTTTTTGTAGCATTCCCTAACTCGCTTTGTTTAGCGTATGTAAACAAGATACAAAAATGTATTGTACGCAGTCATACAGCAAGCAGATTTGTTCCTTGGTGTGGTTGAAAAGGGCATACAAAATATTTCCAATTTATTTTTGCTGCAATATTTTTTGCCCGTTTTGATTTCTTTATTCTCAATAGACATACTTTGTTGCTTTGTTTGTTTCAACAACATTACTTTTTAAGAGCTAATGTAATAATGATATTTGTAATAACCGACTTTTGATAAAATCTATTATATCCTTCATCTTGTGCCCGATTAATTTGGTCACCAGCAAAGGTTCCCTGGAACCTGTATTCTAACCCAAAACCCCACGAAGCATTTGGCAAACAGGGGCACGTGTGGCTCCAAGGCGCCGCGATTCGCGGTGCAGAGTTGCATCCCTGCGGCACGCCAGAAACCTATGATAGAGGGTTCGAATCCCGGTTCGCCCCGATTATGTTTCTAGGTTTGTCAGCACTATACCCATGCTCGTGGGTTTCACTGAAGTGGTAAACGTCTGATACCTGCATCACTTCGGGCTTTCCTCCAACATTAAGCTGACACGCCGCGATGCAACTGGAATACTGTGAAAAGCGGCATTAAACCCAACTCACTCACTCATTCACTCACTCACTCAGTAGGCAAACATGCATGAATGGTCCTAAAATCTTTTGTTGGATCAAATCAGTAACGCCACCCGTCAACTCTATGATTTTGGAAATCTTTTTTAACATATTTTTCACACGCTGCTTTTCGAAAAAATCTAAAACTAAAAATTGTGAAAGTGATTTTTGATATTATTTTTAACAGCTTCCCTGCTTTTCATTAAACTTCTCATATCTATAGGGAAGCTTTGCAATTCCAGTCAGGCAGAGGTTTTCTGAAGCTACCCTGAAAATCATTCACGGTAGCTTTGAGGTCATCGTTGTCGTCATAGCGCTTTAAGAAGGTGTTCTTTCAGTTTAGGTAACAGGTGGAAATCACTTGTTGCCAGGTCTGGCGAGTATGGAGGGTGAGGAAGCTATTCGAACCCACATTGTCGCACAGCAGTCTTTGGAAGTCGAGAGGTGCAACAAGAGGCATTGTCATGAAGTAGTAGAAATCCAGCAGTCAGCATTCCTCACCGCTTTTCTCTGATAGAATCTCTCAGGCGATAAAGCAAATCAGCATAGTAGGTACCGACAGTCGTCTTTTGACTTTCTAAGTAATCAACAAGGTTCACACCCTTTGCATCCCAGAATACAGTGGCCATAACTTTCTTCACTGAACTAGAAGAATTTAATTTCTTTGGTGTCGGAGAAGTGGAATGGTGCCATTCCAAGGATTGAGGTTTTTACTCGGGATCATCGTGGTAGACCCAAGTTTTAATCTCTTTTTGAATTTGACGAAACCCTCCTCAGTTAGCTCTAAACTTTATCTGGCAATGTCAGTTCCTTTCTCCTTAAGATCAGAATTTAGAAACTTTGGCACCCAACGAGCAGATATCTTATTCATCTGTAAATATTCATGAATAATAGTTTCAATGGATCCATGGCTAAGACCTTCGTCTTCCTCGTCTTCCTCAAGTTCAGCAATGGTAATACGTCTTTCTGACAGTATAAATGTTTCTATCTCCTTGGTTGAATCTTCATTGATGGAAGTTGAGGGACGTCCAGACCTAGGGTCATCATCAAGGCTTGATCTACCAGCTTTAAACATTGCTGGCCAACGTGTGACATGCGGTCACGAATTTCTTGGGGAATACTTTTCTTTGAAGTAAAAAACCTCATGACTGCTCTGTACTCGTTCTTTTCCATTTCTATGACCATAAGGACCCCTAGCACGTTCAGTTGGCTGTCGCTAATATACAAACTGCCCCAACACACCAAATACATTAAGAATGAACTACTCAAACAATGTACTACATTGACTAGTTTACTTTGTTATGGCCCATAGTTCAAAGTTAGTCAGGCTTAGACAAACTGTTGTTTGAATCGGACATTGTACTTCTGCGAACAGTGCACTTCGACATGTTGCATGTGGAAGGTTTGTTTAAACAATGTACGACCTCGTGAAAATGTGTCTTATTTACTCATATACACCTGTCAATATACATGTAAACACAATTTATCATCCCAAAACTGGTTTGAACGAGAGATATTGCTCGGGTGAGATCCTTGGAGATGTCGCTGCAATGAAATTGTAGCACAATATTTTGCAGAACAGTGTGATGTCATCGGTTACCATGGCGTCAGAATCAAATGACATCACAAATCTCTCTGCCACTGAAGCTGGTTAGCTCTTTTTTTACACTTGTTGTTAATGTTTATAACCACAATAGTTGGGCTTATGATTTTGAATGATCAATAGAATCTCACTCTTGTGTCTTTTGATATCAAATATATCAACCGTCATCGACAAAAGATTAAACGATTTTACAATGTTATCGACTTGTGTTGATATATTTGACACCAAATGACACTCGGATGAGTTTATCTGTATATGGTCAGAAAACAAAGTAAAGTCAGCATACTGTGTCTGAGTGGGTTATTAATGTTAAACTGCGGCATGGTATATCACTGGACCAGCAATAAAATCGGCAATAGCCCCGAGGAGTACAAGCACCCAGGCACGCAGGCACTCGCGCACATGCATGTCGCTCTACAAGTACAGTAAACTACGGTTATAACGAGCAAATGCTCTATTCGTAATTATGATAAATGATTCTCTCCTGTGATTGTAGGCTCCTCATTGTTTAAACCATTTTACAGTAAATGTGTTTTAGCTGCCCATGTACATTCTATGATGATTTCATATTTTTCTCCTAGCCTTCTTGTCGGAATAACAACACTTAAGATCTAATGTTATAATGTTATTTGTAATAATCGATTTTTTTATTTTATAATATATCTTATACCCGATTCATTTGTCACCTTTAACGACCAGCTAAGGTTCCTTTGCATCTGTTTTCTAACCTGGAACCCCACGAAGCAGTAGGCAAAACTGCCAAAATGAGCTTATGATATTTTGTTGGATTAATTAAGTGTTGCACCCGTCAACTCTATAATTTTGGTAATCTTTTTTAACATATTTTTCACACGCTGCACATTGTGAGGACATAATCGTTGATGAGTTGGATAAACTGTTGTTTAATAAAAAAAAAAAAAAAAAAAAAAAAAAAAAAAAAACTTGTTTGAGTCGAACCTTGTACTTATGCAAACAATAACTTTGACATGGTGCAAGTGGAAGGTTCGTTTGAACAATGTTCGACAGCATGACAAATGTCGTTTCTACTCATATACGGTTCTCAATATATAAACCCAATTTATCATCCCAAAGCTTGCTTCTACGAGATATTGCTCGGGTGCGGTCAAGCGATATCTCCTAAGATTCTTTGCAGACCAGTGTGAAACAACCGGTTGCCATGACGTCAGAATCACATGACATCACTTATCTCTCTGCCACTGCAGCACTAGAATATCCATTTTGCAAGCGATATGATTGCGTTTTCACCAAGTTCGAGATACACGCACTGCTAATACAGCCTCTCGCAGTCACCTGTCTGTCGAGCCACACCCGGATTTTAACCATGTGGTCAAAATTCAATGGAAATTGTTTGCCATTAGCAAAACGGATATGTATTGAAAAGCGCACAAGTAATTTCATCACTGTAAGTAATATTCCTTATCTCCTGAACATTTGGTTTTCACTTTATAAGTGTTATCACACATGCATCTGTCCTCGTTAATTAATCATCGCAGTATTTTGTTTCAAGTGGAGTGGACTAATTGTTCCAACAATGCAAAATCCCCTTTTCCTTCTCAACAACATGTTAGGTCTTACTATTAATGTAAAACAATGACCAAGGAGGCTAACATTCTTTATTCTTTCCCCAGAACATTAAACTTTCAATGACAAAATGTTTAAAGTAACAATCAAAGTCAAATATTCGTTAAGAGACATACAGTTGACAAATTCAATTTTAGCTTTTTCAGGAACATGACAGTTTCAGTGATTTATTCTTTCTGTCTCTGATGATCAGGGTAATTTCGGTAAACATTGTGTATGTTCTTTTAGAAATGTACCAATCTAAGTGATATTACTAAATGCGGTTCATACAGTTGTGTTTAGCACAATTCTCAGATGTAATTATCCTTTAATAGTCATGTGTAACCCCTTTTTCATCGGAATCACGACAATCCCTTGATTTTTCATTTCAGTGAAATGACAATAACACATTTTGTGTCATCGTCACCAGGTTCACTTTCTCTTACATTGCCCTTTGTCACACGAATCTCCTTTCTGCTTGTTGAATCTGGGCCATTCGCCTTGGAGCCTTGCAATCCCGTCCACGTAACAGTGCTCTGTGCACTCCTGGCACGGGTCACGCACGTAGTTGTACGTCAGGGATCCGGTAGAGGCCTTTCTAATGTAATCATCGATGTCTTGATCTCCGGAGCAGTGATCTCTCAGACGTTTTCGAATATCTTTAGATCGCCCGACATAGATTACTTTTCCGCCCTCTTTGATTGCGTAGATTCCTTCCACTTCATCTCCTGGCCACTGAATCTCCCTCAGTGGGAGGAATGTACCTTCAAAGAGGGCTTTGCATTTCTCCATAGTTGAAGCCTGCAATGTATGAGAGAGAATCGTACATGAAATGCTTCGTTATTAAAGCGACAAAATATTTATGAGACCTAATTATGACATATTTGCTCGTATTTACACACGATTCATTTACATGTTCAAAATCCGTCATGTCGTTCAGAGTTATATAGATCGTTGTTCCGTGTTGTCGGTGTGGGATAATCAAATGCAATGTACTGAGCAATTTATGGCAAAATGTTTTTCTTTCACTAACGATTAATATTCGATATTTCGATCACATGGTTCAAGAACAGATACAAAAAGGTACATTGAGTCTTGGATGCTGTGATTAGTTTGCCACAAGTTTGATAACGTCATCCATGATACACTCCTCCCTTGTACTAATAATGAGTAAAAATGTAAGTTAAATAATAAGTTAAATGTAAATTCCCTTCAGCTTTCAAATTTAATAAAGGTAAAATGTAAACTTCCCTTGAAGTACTAATGAGTACATTGACTAACCTTTCACTAATATACCCTTAAAAATGCAGGGCATACTTGGAAATAACTTACGACTTCCAAAATTGTAAGAGATATTAGTTTTTAGTAATAGTTGTAAAATAATGAACGTATTGGGAACACATTACAACCGGCATTGAAGTGTGTAAGTAGATGACCGCCAAGCATCTTAAAGGACGATAGAGTTAAGATGGGAAATTTCAAAGTTGATTTTTTGTCAGTTGTGTGTAATACTGCCACGATTTGTCAAAAATGCATTCACTCGACGTCTCGAGTCTCCTAATGGCGATTTGGTGGAGTCCCACTCCTCTTGTTCAGGTTCAGCCACCGTGGTCGGAGGCCTATAACATTGACGCACACGTCATAGCAGACACGTGACCAAGATGGCAGCAGCAGGTCGGTTTTCAAACCCAGTGAAAAAAACTCTTTCATCAAACGCACTATAAATGGATACTAGGTCCCAAAATTCTCCCAACACCTCCCTGGTATGCAAGCCGAAATGTCTACGCAGCTGAATTCGAACCAGTGCCTCCGAAGAAGAAGTCAAAGCGTAAGAAGAAATCCTCGTCAACAGACTCTGACGCAGCGAGAGACGACACCCCACTACCGCTGCCACGCACAATGAATACAGACGAACTGGTAAGACAGTCGCTAGAAACAGTGTACACTCCTCAAGCTTACCCCCCCCCCCCCCCCCCCCCCCCCCATACACCCGCCTGCACTTCTGCCATATCCACCACAACACACGCCTCAGCAGTCTACCCCTGCCATGGAGATGGCGGCCATCATGGCTAAACTGGATAAACTTGACACGAAACTTTCTAAGCTAGATGTGATTGAAAAGGATGTGTCAGATGCAACGTGGCTAGACTTGAAATTAAAGTTCAAGAGCTTGACTCCTTAAGATCACGAGTTGATGAAATGGACAAATGCACTACATTTCTAAGCGGAACTTTCAATGAATTCAGAAGTGAGAAAATAAAGATGCAAAGTGACATAAAACTACTACAGGACCAGATGTCCAAATGTGCCCCTGTCCTACACGACATATAACAAGAAAAAATGAAGCTAAAAGAAACTGATTGATTTGAAATGTCGCTCCATGAGGGACAACCTCATTTTCTCAAATATTCCTGAAACAGAGGCGTCCCCTTCACTTGAAAACTGCGAAAAGGTGCTGAAGGACTTCATAAAAACAGAATTAGATATCAATAGTGATCGTCTACACTTCAAACGAGTGCATAGGATCGGCCGACCCAATCGACGCACAGAACACAACAGACCTCGCCCACTTATAGCAAAATTCATTTACACACAAGAGAGGGTGATAGGCGCCTGAAGGATAAACCCTTCTCTATATATGAACAGTTCCCTGATGAGGTAAACCAGTACAGGCGTGATGTATTGGTCCCTGCACTAAAAGATGCCAAGAAACAAAACAAGATGGCGTTCATCAGTGTTGACAAATTGTATGTCAACAAAGTTCTCCAAACATCGGTAGCCCCACCCCCATATCGCCCCACCCAGGGTAAAACAGGACCCCGCTGAGGACACGACGGTGGTGAAAAGGCTAATGATGGGATTATATTGGGCGGACCTGATCAGGGTGTTAATTCTGATAGCCCTGTTCCTAGTTACCAGACAGTTAATGATGTTGTCGATACTCCCTCCTGTGCACCTTATGCTACTAAGAGCCATACCTATTGCGATGACAAATATCTGTCTGAATATATTACTCTAAATAACATCAAGGAACTTACTGCTGTCTCAATCTGTGAAAACAATAACATTACGAAGGTTTCCAATCCTAAGAGCAAATGGGCTTATACTTATGATAATGTCCCATTCGATAATGTTGAACACATAATTGATACTGATGACAGTGATGATGATAGCGATGATGATGATAGCGATGTTGAAGACGATGTAGATGATAACGATGATGACAGTGACGATGATGATGATGATACTGATGACAATGATGATAGCAATGATGATGATGATGATGATGATATGGTAAATCCTTTTGACAATTATTCAGTCTCACAAGGTTTAAATAATTTAATCTCCTAAGTTTAAATGTTTGCGGGTTGAGAAAGCGACTATTCTACCCAGAATGTGTTGAACTGCTCCAGGGACAAGATATTTTTGGTTTACAAGAAACTAAAACAGGCTTTTTATACGATTTAGAGATAAAAGGTTACTTTCTATTTACTCAACATAGAGAAAATGCTAGAAGATCAGGCGGAATCGCCATTGCTGTCAAAAATTGCTATTCTAAGTACGTATAAGTACTTGACAAAAGAAATGAGTATATCCTGTGGGTTAAAATATCAAAAATATTGTTTAGTACAGACAAGGATTTCTTTCTTGAGGTTGTATGTATTCCCCCGGACGGTTCAAGGTATTATTCTTCCGACGCTTTTTATGAATGTGAAAAAGATATTCTGGATCTGCTTAGTGAAAGCAAAAATATTATTTTATTTGGAAATTTTAACGCAGAAACAGGTTCTTGGAATGATTTGATTAGTTTCGATGAAAAGCTTCTGAAAGAACTTGATACGGATCTGGTTGAATTGTCTAGTGAATTTACACCGGAATATGTTTTTGATGGAAATTTTCCAAAATTAAGAATATCTCAGGATTTAGGTAAAATTAATAATCATAGATACAAGTCATGTGTAAAAACCTGAATTTGTTTATTTGCAATGGAAGAATAGGTGATGACGGTTCGGAAGGCAGAGTAACATGTTGTGACAAAAGTACAGTTGATTATGTTTTGTGTAGTCAGTCATGCTTATCTTTACTTACAAACCTGAAAGTTTTAGACCATAACCCTTTGTACTCAGATGTTCATTGTCCCATACAATGTTACCTTAAATCTTCCACAATGAATCACGAAACCCCAGCTAACGATAATCAACATTCGGATCAACTTACAAATGCCCCAAATCGTTATAATACTGACAAAAAAGATGATTTCATCCATGATATTGACTAGACGGTAATTGATAAAATAACAAAAAGGGCAGAGTCAGCGCTAAAAGGTCACGGTGACCCGGACAAGAATGTGATCGCACACTATGCAATTCATCTGCTGTTGGAGACGAATTTCACTATCTTTTTAGGTGTGAAGCACTTCTCCAACAACGACTTCTTTACATCCCACAGAATTGTTATATCTGGCCAAATATGTGTAAATTGCGTAAAACGTTATCACCTAAAAATATATACACTTTGAAACATCTGTCAAGATTCATCGTACATTTGAACTCATTATTGCGTTAAGGTGTCTAATTTTATTTCTTTTGATTTTTATTATTATTATCATTATTATTATTATTATTATTATTATTATTATTATCATTGTTGTTGTTTAATTTTTATTTATTTATTTATTTTTTTATTTTAGGCTTGTTACCATCTTGATCTGCATTGTATATTATACGTTGTATATATATATATACTCTTGTACCACCGTTGGTGGTTTTTCAGAGAAATAAAACTGAACTGAACTGAACTGACACCGCGCACGTGCTTTGCGAGGCCGCACGCAATACTTTCCGTTTAACTTTAGACAACATGCCAAATCATACAAGAAAATTATCAACAAATCCAGAAATAAACAGAAACTACATCAAGTCAGGTGTTACGTGATCGTTCTAAACATTCCCCAAAAGAATATTGGAGTCTGTTAAACCCAAAATCTAACGAAGATACTGAAATGCAACCCAATGCAGACGTATTTTATGAATACTTCTCTAACTTGAATACTGATCTAGATGATACACAAAATGACTTTGAAAATGAAAATAATGATCATTTTCAGAACTATGATATCAGTACTGTCAAAGCGACTGATTTATGACTACCATTGTCTGAAGTACATTTGACTCCAAAGGCAAATTACCCTGTAGCCATGTCTCCATTACTTAATTGCCATTACGTTTTAGGCGCTAATCCCCGTTGTTAATGAAGAAGAAGAAGAAGAAAAATGGTTTATTTAAGTGTCCAGCGGTGTATACATAAAATTACATCAATTTATACAGGAAGTAAAATATATTAAAAGATATACATCGCTCGGCCAGCCTGGGCCTATTAGATACTAATGTTCTTAAAAGCACTGCAAGTGCTAAAATAGTTATAGTGGACAGTGATGAATTTATTAATGGTGCACAAAATATGTGATAAAAGTATAATACTCGTACATTTATAACAAGCATTGCTATATAATGACATGTTTTATAAAATATACAGAGGCATACAATACTAGAATGGGTTTATGAAACGTTGTTATATAACCTACTTTTGTACATTGATTTAATTAGTGCAGCCACAGAATAGGATAAATTATCGCACTTCATAAGGAATGTGGTTTGATCTATAGGGGTCATGAGACAAAAATTTGGGCAAAGAGACGAGGCATAACCCCAAACATATTCTCGTTGATCTCCATAAAGATTACACGTTGTTAAGAAATGAACCTCGTCTTCGATACTGTTTGTATTACAGTGTTTACAAATACGATTATGTTTTTTGGTTTCAAGAAACGACCGAGTTCAATTTCCAGAGGGAGGGTGCCACATCTAAATTTAGCAAATATACTACGATGTTCTCTGTTGGCTAAATTAATGACATATTTGGAGGTACTTACAGACTTTTTAAACAGTCGATATGTTCTTAACTTAATACCATTTGTTAATCCTCTGTCATCCCAGAGCTGTTCCAACCATAATTCCTTATCCTTATTGATGAGTATATTTCTAGCATGGTCGAAGTCACAAGATAATAGATTAGTTATAACAGAAGTAATTGATTTCACATCGAATAATTTCTTAACTGAATTATCCCATGACTTACGAAATTTAGATGACCATATTTGCACTATATGCATTAGCCTGTTTTCATCTACCAAACTCAGCCTTTTCCAGAAACGTACTATCTCAAGTTTTTGCTTTGTATAGTTAAATGACCAGCCCATTTCCCCTCTTACTGCCAAATTAGGTGTTTTGTTGCCTACTCCCAGGAAAAAGCGGCAAGCTCTATTTTGGATAGCGTTAATACAACTAAATTCTTTGGTGCCCCAAATAGCTGAACCATATGATAAAATTGGTTGAACTAGGTTATTGTATAAAGTAGTGAATACATCATAATCCATGCCGCCCACCGCTTTAAACTTACTGATAATTACCCCAAGTGCCCTACTGGCTGATTTAGATATTTCTTTTGCTGTATAATTCATATCTAAGTTTTCATGTAACCAAAGCCCAAGATACTTATATGAATGAACAATTTCTATATTTTCCGCACCACAAGTAAAGTGATAGGATGACTTAACAGAGGATATGTTACGATAATGAACAATTTTTGTTTTTTTGCTATTTATTTGAAGGCGCCATTTCTTGCACCAATTGCCGACACAGGTTAACATTGATTGTAATGACTTTTCATCGGGTGCTAAAAGAGCGATATCGTCAGCATACAATAAAATACTGATTATAGAATTATCAATCTTTATTCCGCATTTAAGATCATTAATTTCTTTAACTAAATCATTAATAAAAACAGAAAAGAGCATAGGCGACAGAACACAACCTTGTTTTACACCGCTAAATACAGCGAAGCTGTCAGTCATTTTACCATTTATAAAAACCCGAGAGCTATTATTTTCATATAGCGATTTAACTGATCGGAAGAACTTTCCGTTTATTCCCAATCTATGTAATTTATACCACAGACAGTCGCGGTTCACACGATCAAAGGCTTTCATGGCGTCGATACAACAGACGTAAGTTGGGAGTTTAACAGATTTACGGTTTTTGATCATGGAGAATAAAGTATAAATGTGTTCCGTTGTACTTCCTTTACTGCGGAAGCCGTTTTGCTCTTCTGCCAAAATATCATTAAATTCCAACCATCTAGAAAACCGAGTATTTGCATGGAGGACCTCCTCGCGTGTTATAGATGCATCTAAAGAGCCTGTGTCCACAGTGCTGGTACAAGTAACGGAATCAGAAGATACACACTCCACTACGTGATGGAAGTGGTTATCATCGAACTGATCATATATGTCGCCATTGTATAATTTACAATAATCAGATTTCCACTTATCCAAGACTTTGCCCTTATCAGAGACAACCGTCCCATTTTCCACAACTTCCCAGGGGATAGAAGTACTCCTATCATTAACTATTCAGATTTTCCCGATGGCCTTCCAAAATTCCCTGGAATCCTTATCCTTATATTTATTAAGAAGTGTTTGTTGTTGTTGTCTCTGGTAAGACCGCTTCCGAGCCCGGAGCATTTTGCCAAAAGTTTTACGTTTAGATAAATAGTCACTTTTGAGTGATTTTCTACGAAATGGCGATTTACATTTTAACCAATCACGTTCGGCAGTAGAGACTGTATCCCACTGAGCTTGTAAGGCGTCACAACAGTAAGGTTTGTAAACCGAGTTACCCTTTTTACAAAAAGGCTTATATCGGGACACTTCCCCAATCTTATCCAGCTCTGTATACATACAATTCAAAAACTCGTCATATGCAGCGTCAACATCACGCTGGTCACCAAGATGCGATTCAATCATAAAAATTGTATCATTTAGGCGTGAAACGCAATCTTCATTTAACAAAAAATCACCATGAATTTTGCATTGATCATAACGCTTATATTCTTGCTCACTGTAAACAGACAATGGCTCACCAATCATATCATCCCTGGCTGGCAAAGGTAAAGCTATTTCGGCCAACAGAACAGAATGGTCGGGTACAACGTCAGGCACATTCGGCCCGGTAATAAGTGATGACATCTTAATTACTTTAAAGTCTTTAAATCTGGCCAAGTCCTCGTGTGCTGTCACCATGTAGTCCACAACTGAGCATCCGTTTTTAATGTAGGTAAAATCCTGCTGACCCAGACGGCCATTAATCAAACATAAATTCGCGTCCACGAGAAAGTCTATGAAAGATGCGCCTTCAGCGTTCAGTGTAGTGTCAATTATATCACGTTCTTCAATATTGTCTACTCCTTCTATGTAGTCTTTCCCGGATCCAACACGAGCGTTGAAGTCGCCACATATACATGGTGTTCCATAGTTTTGATATAAGTAATATTTCTCAAGTAGGGTATTGAAGAAAGCTTCTGCATTGGTGGCTCGCGTAGAGCCGGCTGGAGGCAGATAACAAACGCACAACACAAGATTGACGTCTCTTGCCGAGTTAGATGAAATCTTGAACCATATCACCAACCTCACCAACATTTCATTGTATATTGACTGACAGCCAAACTGGGCTACTTTGTCACTTCCCGTTAATTACTGTTATTTATAGAATGACATTTATTGCCTTAATTGTTCATCCCCTGAGTTGTGTCGGTACGTCACCCCGGAAGTCCCATGTCCAGAGCAATGGCATTGTATTTCCATTGTTCAGTACTATATATGTGCTACCATTACACAGTTACCAAGGTGTTAGTCAGGCTTGGTATTCCGAGTGCTGGCATAGGGACGACCTCGAGCAGGATGTGCCGCTCGTAGGAAACGCCCTGAGGTGAGCTGGAGCTCCGCTCACCTCTTGTACGCCTGAGCTGGAAGGTCCGTTCATCGCTGTGTTTGTGTTGTCAGAGCAGGTATTCCGCTCATTGTGCAATTGTTGTTTATTGTTAACAAGTTGTGCATAAAGCGTTCCGGGACAGTAATATCGATTTTGTTCTTATTCCCCCCAAGAGCTAATTCCCCGTCAACACAAGCCCGTTGACAGTACGTTGAATAATGAAATGACATTGCATTAAAAAACTAAAAAGGAACAAAGCTACAGCTCTTGATTTCGTTGACAACAACTATCTGATCGATACTATAGATTCTTTGGGTCCTCTTTATGTCTTGAATTTTAACCATATATAAGAAAAAAGGAGATAGTTTGACCCAAACTTTTACCGTCCAATTACTATTCTCAGCTGTTTCGGGAAACTATTTACGAGCATACTTAATGAAAGACTTACTAAATTTATTGAAAACAATAGAATTCTAAGTCAAGCACAAGCCGGATTTCGTAAGGACCACTCAACCATGGATAATATATTCTTTTTACACATGCTGATAAATACACTTAAACAATCAAAGAAAAAGCTATTCTGCACATTTATCGACTTCTCAAAAGCGTTTGACAAAGTCTGGAGAGTCGGCCTATGGCATAAATTACAAAAACAAGGTGTAAGTGGAAAATGTTTGAATGTTATCAAAAATATGTTCCGAAATATTAAATCATGTGTTTGCTCAAAAAACAACTTGTCAGACTATTTTGTAACCGCTTCCGGTGTGCGACAAGATGAAAACTTATCAACACTTCTATTCTCGCTTTACCTGAACGACTTGGAAAATTACCTATCCGCGGATAATTGTAACGGTGTAAAGCTTGACATACCAGAAGAACATTTCGATATAATTTTACAATTCCTTATTATCCTGTACGCCGACGACACAGTCTTATTTGCCGACAACGCACCTGAACTTCAAAAGTCCCTTGATTCATTTCACAAATATTGCAAAAAATGGAAATTATAGGTAAACACCTGCAAAACTAAAATATTAATATTTGGATCAGGAAACAAAATACCCAAGAATTTGAAGTTTTATTTTAGCTCCGTTTATTTAGAAATTGTAAATAGTTATGTCTATCTTGGTATTTTATTCCATCGAAACCGTCGTTTTGTATGTGCAATTAAAAACCTCGCTGACAGAGCTACAAAAGCCATGTTCTGCTTATTAAAAAGAGCACGGGATTTAAATCTACCCGTTGATTGCCTTCTCAAAGCCTTTGATGTTCGAATCTTGCCTATTCTAACCTATGGTTGTGAAACTTGGGGATACGAAAACCATTCAGTATTGGAAAGAGCACATTTAAAATTCATTAAACTTGCCTTCAATCTTAGGAACTCAACACCCGATTATATGTTGTATGGTGAATTTGGGAGATTTCCAATAAGTATACTCATATATAAGAGAATGATCTCATTTTGGCACAACCATATAAGCAATAATCGACCTGTTATAAAATTTTCAACCCTAATATTTAAATACTACAGGGGCGGTCGGGTAGCCTAGTGGTTAAAGCGTTCGCTCGTCACGCCGAAAACCCGGGTTCGAATCCCGACATGGGCACAATGTGTGAAGTCCATTTCTGGTGTCCCCCGCCGTGATATTGCTGGAATATTGCTAAAAGCGGCGTAAAACCAAACTAACTCACTCACTCACTCTTTACTACAATTTTAAAATTAAGAACCCTAAATAATAATTTACCGATTGAGACTGGCCGCTGGGAGGGAATCCCACGCGAATATTGCACATGTAAGCTTTGTACCTCCCCTTCCATAGCCGACGAGTTCCACTACCTCTTTAGATGTGAATATTTTGACCAGCAAAGAAAAACATTAATTGATAATAGATATCTAAACTGGTCAAACATTATTTCCTTTAAGCATTTGATGTCAAATATGAGAACTTACAATCTTAAAAAACTTTTTAAATTGTATTTTTGTATATATGTATGCTATTATGTTGCTCATATACCACCGGTCGGCGGTTTGAGTTAATAAAGAACTTGAACTTGAACTTATCATGTCCCAGGCTGTTCAATCTTGGAAAGGTCTGAGCCCATTGCTGGCCATGCAATTTTATGGATGTCGTGCTGCTGGAGGTGAACATTGAGGATTCGTGAAAACGAACGTCGACCCATACGCCTTTCAAACGGGACAACAAAAGGTGTCAGTATGTTGAGCCTTCCTTCTACAATATGGAGTGGGGTTCGTTCAGTCATAGTGATTCCATCCCACATCATAACTGATCCAGCGTCAAATCTCCCCTGAGGTCTCGGGTTGACATTGGCATGACATTGATTTCGACGTCGCCAGACACGACCACGCCTGTCAAGGAGTATTATAGACGATGGGGGTACTTGGGCACCATACCGGGACCAGTTCCAGCTCCTCAAGATGCTTCTATGGAGGTATTTAGTCTACCAATTATGTGACGACGATCTAATTCGCTGTGATGAGATGCTTCCCTTTGACACGCCAGAAATCTATGATTGTGTGTTCGAATCCTGGTTCGCTCCGTTATGTTTCTTGTTTTGTGTTTAGTTTTGGCTTTCCAAAGTGGTGAACATCTGAGAACTGCATCATTTCGGCCTTTCCTGCCTCAGTAAGCTGTCACGCCGTGATATAATTGGAACACTATTAAAAGCGGCGTTAAACCCAACTCACTCACTCACCCACTCACTCACTCTGGTTCAGCTGGTACCCATTTCTAACAGTAACGCAAACAATAACATCAATTACATACGTTTCCTGATAAAAATGACATTGAGATTTTTTATATTAGTTTAATATTATGAATTGGGGGGCAAAAGAAAGTATACTGTGCTTATTTTCCTTCATTCCTGCAACAAGTTAAAAACAAATAAATCTGTGACTGGGTTAGATTGTGTTAATTTGCAGCCACATGAAGCCTACCATACCGTCTTCTATATTACACGATACCATCACTTTTCTTGGAAAAGTATAAACGTGTACACGTATATAAGTATATACCGTAAGCTGTCAACACCTCTTCGGCTGTTGTTAGGTTAAATGTAAATCCCTTTGATCTATTAATAACTTAAACCCGAATTTTTCAGCTATCAAGCGAAGCGGTAACATTTTTAACTTCCCTTCATATAAGTAAGTAAGGTGTCAATTCCTATTGAATTATAAATGAGTGGCATATACAGGGCTATTGGGAACAATGACGTATCGACTTCGGAAAAAACTCTCCGAATTATTGTATTATATATGTGCAAACGTCCTTCAGATAAAAATGATTCAGATACCTAGTTATGAGTAAAAATATAACTTCTCTGTCGCTGCTAATAAGTTAAGAGTAAACTTCTCTTCAACTTATATTGAGTAAAATATAAACTTCTCTTCAACTAATAATTAGCAAAATGTAAACTTCTCTTCAGCTGGAAATGAGTAAAATGTAAACTTCTCTCTAACTAATAATCAATAAAATGTTAACTTCTCTTCAGCTAATAATGAGTAAAATGTAAACTTCTCTTTGGCTAATAATGAGTAAAATGTAAACTTCTACCCATGTAATACGATGACGGGCAGTTTGATTGACCTTCACCGTGTTTCAAGTGATTCTCGTTAGCGCCCCTCAAAATATCAAGTGATTCACTCTCAACTCATCCATAGGGACGAACACTTGTGACTGTAGTTATACATTGATATCTTCTGTGAAAATCAGACTCAGCAGAGAGAGACAGAGAGGGGGAATGGTACAAGTGTTGCTTACATTACGTTTGTGAACCGATACATTTTAGACATATTCTTTACATGGGTAGTGCGTGCTCTGTTTTCTACTGAATAAGGGTGAAGGTCGTTCCGTCGTATAAAATGCGCGGCACTTTGCTGTACAGAATGCGTCCTACTGAACTTAGCTACATGAATGAATTTAAATGTTTAAGAAATCGTTATCGACGTATGTGCAGAATAAAGAAGGAAGCCTTGAAAGAACATCTCATATCAGATTTATCTTTGTCTGATAATGAGTAAAATATAAACTTCTCTTCAGTTGATAATTAATAAAATATAAACATATCTTCATCTGATAATGAGTAAAATGTAAACTTCACTGCAGCTTTCCTTGTTTGTTTTCTGTTTTACATATATACCACCACACACTATGTAAAATATAATACAACATATGAGAAATAAAGGTGTCAGTGTTATGCCGTGATCACAACAATAAATGTTTACCATTAATGTTTTATGTAAATCTGTTTTCTCCGTTGAAATATTTGTTGGTTGGTTGGTTGGTTTGTTGTTTAACGCCGCACTCAGCAATATTCCAGCTATATGACGACAGTCAGTAAATAATAGAATCTAGACCAGACAATCCAGTCGTTGACATCGTGAGAATCGATCCACGCAATTACTAATAGGTCTTTACTGGAGCTATTAATGAGTAAAATTTTAACTTCTCTTCAACTAATATTAAGTGAAATGTGAAATTATCTTTAGCTGGCAATGAGTATAATGTAAACTTCTCTTCCCTTGGGTTTCACCAGCAGGTTCAACACTCTGGCCTTGGGCCTTCCTCTCACATGAAAACCCCATGTAGTGATATGACTGAAGTACTGTTCAAAACGGAGTTGGCCTGACAAGCTGACTCACAGACCTGTTTCTTAAAGAAAATTCAAATGAAATATTGAATACTTACCGAACACTTATCAGACATTCTCGAAATATCAATGCAATGCAATGCAGGTATCTGGGAACGGAGCTTGAACACAGCAATGGCGCGCAGTCAGCTTCTTGGAAAGATGGACTTATATATCCACCACTTGTGGGAGGAGCGCTACTCATGCGCATGCCACAAGGCATTATCCAACAGTATGCAGAGTCATGTCACGTGATACCCATGTGATTGCGATGACGGCCAGTTTGATTGACAGGTCCTTGCAAAGAAATCCTTCCCCGAGTGTCATGTTATACTCGAAACCCTCCTCAAAATATCAAGTGATACACTCGTCAAGTCATCCATATGGATGAAGACTTGTGATTATAGTTATGCACTGTGCATGCACTGTTTAACAGGGGTGCGGGTGGATCCGTCGTATAAATGCGCGGCACTTTGCTGTGCAGATTTGCGTCCACTGACTGGTGAATTTAGATACATTAGTGAATTTAAATGTTTAAAAAATCGTTATCCTGCAGAATCAAGGAGTGCTAAAAAGAACATCTCAGATTTATCAAAGACATGTAATAATTCAAACTGTTCTGGAGAGAGTTAGAGGAACTTAATAGTACCTCCAGTACATCTGAAAATCTATATCAAGAAAAGAGTGGGTGTCATATTTTGAGAACATTTAAAATATTAATAACATTGACACAGATCAAGAACATTTAGTCTGTGTTGTATACATCATGTATCTGATCATGCTAAACATTTGTGTAATATGTGTAAGGATAATGAGATGAATGCTAGTTAAATAGTAATATATCGGGAATGAAATCCAGCATGCATTCGATAATCACAAAGCAGCAGGGTCGGATGGAATTACTCCTGAGATGATAAAGTGCCACAAAAATGATCTTCCTCCTGACCTTCATACTCTGTACAATACAGTCCCGCAGAGTGGTCACTTCTCAGAAGAATGGGCAAAGAGTTTACTTGCTCCACTTTATAAAAAAAGGTACTAAAACCGATGTTAATAATTACAGGGGTGTCATTCACTGAAAAGTATAACCTATAATCTGAATAAGAGGCTTTCTTTGTTCTTAGGTGTATATGATATAATTCCTGGCAGGTTTTAGGGCTGGTTACTGCACTATGGATAATATATTTATTTTAGGGTGAATGATACAAAAGTATTTATCAAAGTCTAACAGTAGATTTTAATGCGTATTTGTAGATTTCAGAAAAAGCATTTGATTGTGTAAATAAACACTCCTGTGGTATGTTATGTTAAAAATGATACACATAGTGAACTCTTCAACAGTTTGCAGAACATATATTCAAAAGGTAAGTCTGTTGTTAAAATCTGAAATTGTTCCATTTCTAATTACTTTAAAACATTAAGTGGAGTTAAACAGGGATGTTTTTTGAGTCATTATTATTATTATCCATGCTAATCGTAGAATTGGAAAATCTGCTGCAAGACATTAGTGCTTTGGGTATATTTATCAGTCAAGAATTTATAAATGCTATTTTAACAGGTGGTTATATATTTGACAAATATTACAAAAGTTTTCAACATTAAAATGTCCATAGTCTTGACTGGTTCAAAATAAGTGTTCGAAACAAGTCATAGTTTCTCAAAAAGAATTTGACAAATAACCCTTCAAATATAGTCCAAAGATATATGTTATAATTTCATCGCAACCTGTTGTGCACTGCTTGGACTAACCAAGTCATTTCTTTGAAATCGAATATGTCATTTTCCATTGTAGGGGTGACAGGTTGTGGAAATAGCTTTTAACATTCTAAACAAATATATTTCTCCAACAAACTTTATTAATTAACATTCTGCTATTTATTTTACATGTGTAAGTCTTATTAGTTGGTTAGCAATCACCATGGATAAAGTTTTCTCAAACACTTTTTATCATGTGATCTTTTACATTCAATGGAATATTGATACGTTTTACATATTCATGAATATATATGTTTGCTATCGATGTGTTCATAAGCATGGTTTTGTGTGAAAAGGTTAAATATATTTAAAAGGGGTTTCCGTAACCTTTCTACTAAAAGAATCTGTTGAAGTGAACTTGCGTCCGTTTGCCATATCAGCATATTGTGGTCGAGTGGTCGAATCCCGTATTTGCCTTGACAATGATCATTGCACTGTTAACACAATACCCTGCTCGTGGGTTTTACAAAAGTGGTAAATGTCTAAGGTACACATTACTTCAGGATTTCCTCCAACATCAATACAAATGTATTGACAAAGGATAATAGCAATTTCAATAACATATTCTTTCAGGGGTGTAACAAATGTTTCTATAGGATCGTTCAGAGCAGTGTTACGTTCTCACTGAGTTGTATTTAACACAAATATCAAATGTACATTTTATTCAAATGAGCTATAGGTGCGCCAGGAGAATATCCAACGGAGCCATGCCAGTCCCCTGATATTTCAGTCCAGAGAATCACACATTTGTTTCCTTGTCACCGAGTTCACTTTTTCTTACATTTGGGTTGTCACAGGTATTTCCTTTCTGCATGTTGTACTTTGGCCATTTACCTTGCAATTGACCAATGAGGTGTACGTAGCAGTGATCATTGCACGGCTGGAAGGCGTCATGCACGTAGTTGTATGTTAGGGTCCTGGGATTGGTACCACGAATGTGTCTGTCGATGCGTTGCCTTTTTCCGTAGCAGTGTGACTGCAGACGTTGTCGTATGTTGATAGACCTCCCAACGTAGATTACGAATCCGCCCTGTTTGATTACGTAGATCCCATTGATCTTTCCTTTTGGCCATTTCTTCCAGTGTAGGCCTTGAGTATGAGTATTGAGTAGAAGGTATTGGCAATTCGACCTTGTTGAAGGCTACAACAGAGATAGGGAGACCTTATAACGCTTAAAGTTCTTGGCATATTTGCTCCCTCTGTAATTACTTAGATTCCATTGATTTTTCCTTTGGCCATTTTTTCCATTTTTTGCCACGAGAACGAAGGAATTGACACATGGCCTTAGTTGACTTCTACAATATATGAAAGTGAGTCATCACATGAAATGGAATTTTTTAATAAAAGACAAAATATATGTCAGACCTTATACCACGTAACGTATCTGACGTGTCAGGATCTTCTGGTCATGGGTTCGAATCCAAGATTGGTCCTTTACCTGTCAGCGTCATAACCTTGCTTTCACAAAATGGTTTAACAGTCTGCCCTTGGGCCTTCCTCTCACACGAAGCTGCCACGCCGTGATATGACTGAAGTACTGTCCTAAACGGAGTTGGCAAATTTCAAATGAGCCATTGAATACTTACAGAACACTTAGACATTCTTGAAATATCAGTGCAAAGCAGGTAATTGTGAATGGACCTCGTACAGTGCAATGGCGCGCAGTCAACTTCAAATTTGGGTATTAGCGGGGTTACAGGTTATATACAAGTTGGGTGTTTTTGCAGGATGACAGTCCCTTTTTTCTGAAAAGCTCGCTCACAGACCTGTTCCTGACACACATTTCGATAGAGATATAGAACATACATACAGAACAGTTAGACATTCTAATTAAGTCAAAAGAAGCAAGTAATTTTGCAGGACCTCGTACCATGCATTGACACACGCTCAGTTTCCTAGAAAGAATACTATTCCGGGTATTACCTGGGTATTCCCAGTATAATTTAAACAATGATACTGTGGACGTATATAACGCTGACGTGTCTCAGCCTATTTTTCTGCACCCACTGAACTGTATCACTTGTCCAAAAAAGGACACATTTGATATCAGATTTGATCATATAGTGTCATACATGAGGTATTTTGCATGTGCGATTATCACGGGGTGTGTTGTAACCAGACCCGTATTACACACCCAGTCGAATCATGTCGGACTGACATGGCTTGTCAATGGATTTTGAATGTGCGATCAATATTAGCCCATGCAATTACACACGCTCAGTTTCCTAGAAATAATACCTTTCCAGGTATTACCTGGGTAATCCCAGTATAATTTAAACAATGATACTGTGGACGTATATAACGATGACGTGTCTCGGCCTATTTTTCTGGACCCACTGATCTGTATCACATTGTCCCAAAAAGGAAACATTGTTATCAGATTTAATCATATGACGAGGTATTTTGCATGTGTGATTGAGCTGACATGGAGACGGTCTATCACGGGGGGTTTTGTAACCAGACCCGTATTACACACCCAGTCTGATCCTGCCAGCTAATATGGCTTGTCAATGGATTTTGACTGGGCGATCGATATCAGCCCGGGTGGAAAGAAAATCAGCCCTCAGTGCGTCGTGTGCTCGGATAGTTGTCTTGTGACATCGCATTCACTTTCAAATAGAATTATGGAACTAGGTGCTATCTTGTACTAAACAGGGGAAGCGGAAGGTTTTGTGAACAAAATGAAAAGCAAAAGAAAGCAAGAACAAGACGTAAAAGAGACACGAGAGCCTGCAGAGGTGGTACCCATCCATCGATGTTTTATTAATGGATATATTTTTCAAAATATGTTATGGTGTACAGAAAGGTTATTATATGGCAGTTCATATACCCCCATCAGCCCTCTGATACGGGAGGACGTGTGTCGTACAAGGATGACCTCGTTCCATTTATTTTGATTGGACAGCCGTGACCTCGGTCAAACCGGAACTACTTTATTGATTATAAACAATAACGAGACGTCATTTATTTTCTAACATTTTACTTCAGCGAGACAGAACTTAAGGAATTTCATGAAAACGAGAGACATTTACAAACACAAAATTTAACCAAACAGGAAAGTCCCAGATATGAAATTCGCTTGGCATGGAGCTAATACATATAACATATCATCGACTGATCTTTTACCTGTCAGCGTCATACCCTTAAATTTCACAACGATAGTTAAACAATCTTGGGCCTTCCTCTCACATTAAGCTCCCACGTCGTGATATGACTGAAGTTATGTTCAAAACGGAGTCGGGCTGAGAAAATTCACGCACAGACCTGTTCCCAACTCAAATTTCAAATGAGCCATTGAATACTACAGAACACTTAGACATTCTTGAAATATCAAGGCAGGTAATTGTGAAAGGGCCTTGTACAGTGCAATGGCGCGCAATCAACTTCTTGGAAATAATGCAATTCCGGGTATTAGCGGGGTATACTTAGTCTAAAGTAAGCAATGACGCCGTGGACTGATACAACGCTGACGTGTCTCTACGAACACGTGTGATTATATTTACACCTTGACATATTTATATGCAAACAGAATTATCTCTACAAGGTCTTTTTTAAGGTTATCTTACATGTACAGGTAAAATACAAGTGGGGTGTTTTTGCAGGATGAAAGTCCCTTTTTTCTCAAAAGCTCTCTCACAGACCTGTTCCTGACACACATGTCGATAGAGATATAGAATATACATACAGAACAGTTAGACATTCTAATTAAGTCAATAGATGCAAGTAGTTGTGCACGGAGGCCATGCAATGACACACGCTCAGTTTCCTAGAAATAATTCATTTCCGGGTATTACCTGGGTATTCCCATGACACCGTGGACTAGAATATCGCTAACGTGTCTCCATGAACACGTGTGATTATATTTATTGATATGCAATCCAGAATTATCTTTACAAGGTCATTTTCAAGGTGAGTGCGTGAGTTGGGTTTTAACGCTGCTTTTAACAGTATTCCAGTTATATCGCGGCGTGTCAGCTTTATGTGAGATGAAAGCCCGAAGTGATGCGGTGAAACCCACGAGCACGGGTATGGTGCTGACAAACCTAGACACATGATCGGACCGAACTGGGATTCGACCCCACAATCATAGGTTTCTGGCGTACCGAAGGGACGCAACCCTGCACAGCGAATCGTGGCGCCTTAGACGACTGGGCCACCCGTGCCCCCCATTTTCTAGGTGATCTTACATGTGCAGGTACAAGTGGGGGTGTTTTTGCAGGAAGATAGGATAAGCCAAAAGGGACTACTCTCTCACATTTCGCCAATGTACATTTTAGAGTAACTTTGTTCATACACTAACAGAGGTGCGGTTGACATAGTCGCCAAAGGCGCCACAATTCACTGTGCAGAAAGGTGTCCCTTTCACGTGCTATGGTCCAGTGTTCGAATCCCATTTTCAACTTGATAACGATCATTGCTTTGTTAACACGTTCGAGGGTTTTTACAAAACGACTGGACCACCCGTGCCCCCCGTTTTCTAGGTGATCTTACACGTGCAGGTTATATACAAGTGGGGGTGTTTTTGCAGAATGATAGGATAAGCTAAAAGGGGACTACTTTCTTACATTTCGCCAATGTAATATTTAAGCAACTATGTTCATAGATAGTGCGTACACTAATAGAGGTGCGGTTGACGTAGTCGTCCAAGGCGCCACAATTCACTGTGCAGAAATGTGTCCCTTTGACGTGTTATGGACGAGTGTTCGAATCCAATATTCGCCTTGATGGCAATCATAGCTTTGTCAACACGGTCGAGGGCTTTGTAAAAGCGATATTGCCACAATATACCAATATTTTGAAGAGATGAAGGTTTATTTTACGTTACTTTGGTAACCATGTTAACTACAGCATGTTGATCCTTTGTCAGTAGAGATGATTTGTTTATGGAAACGTCGAATCCATTCATCAGCATTTTTCATTCTTTACCATTTTGTTATCATTTTCATGTTGTCTTTACTTCCTTGGCTTTACATCGGGAGTTCTTCACACATAAATATATTTTTATTGACTAAGGATCATGGCAATTTCATTGATATATTTAAAAAGATATATGATATTACTAAAATGCCGTCAGAGCTGTGTTATTCCACTTCACTTACAAAGTTGTGTTCAGCACAAATCTCAGATGTATATTTCATTCAAATTAGCTATAGGTGCGACAGGTGAATCTCCAACGGCAAGATGACACTCCCCTAATATTTCAGTCCAGAGAATCACACATTTGTTTCCTTGTCACTGGGTTCACTTTCTCTTACTTTGTTTCGGGCTGTCACATGTATTTCCTTTCTGCATGTTGTACTTTGGCCATTTACCTTGCAATTGACCGATCAGGTGTACGTAGCAGTGTTCATTGCACCTCTGGAAGGCGTCATGCACGTAGTTGTATGTTAGGCTCCAGGTATTGGTACGACGAATGAGTTTATCGATGCGTTGCTTTTTTCCGGAGCAGTGTGACTGCAGACGCTGTGGCATGTTTACGGACCGCCCCACATAGATGACGAATCCGCCCTGTTTTATTGTGTAGATTCCTTCGATCTTTCCTATTGGCCACATCTTCCAGTGTAATCCTTGAGTATTTAGAAGGTATTGGCAATTCGACCTTGTTGAAGGCTACAACAGAGATAGGGAGACCTAATAACACTTAAAGTTCATGCCATATTTACTCACATTTACTCCTATTTACACAGGATCCCTCGTCATACCTCAAACTTAAACATGTCACTCGGATTTACACACATCTTGTCACCACTTCCTCCAGTTAATAATAAATAAAATGTACACGCACTTCTGCTGATAAGGAACAAACGTGTACGCACCAAAGCTAATCGTGAGTAAAATGTAAACTATTCGTCAACAAATAATGAATGAGTTGGTGAGTGAGCGAGTTTGATTTTACGCCGCTTTTAGCAATATTCCAGCAATATCACGACGGGGACACCAGAAATGGGCCTCACACATTGTACCCATGTCGGGAATCAAACCCGGGTTTTCGGCGTGACGAACGAACGCTTTTTACCAAAAGGCTACCCGACCGCCCCGAATAAATTAGAATCAGATTTTAACATGACTGTGATATGACTGAAATACGGAGCTGACTTAACAAGCTCACCCACAGACCTTACAAAAATGTTAAATGAGATATCGAATACTTCCAGAACCGATTCATTCGGCCGATGTTCATTTCAAGCAAGTAGAGTCATAGGTAGTGAATTCCTGTTCCCTATCTTTTAGGGGCACAGGATGACGTTACAATTCGCTGTGCAGAGTTTCGTGCCTTTGGTGTGTCATGAACCTATGCTTTTTCATACATTGTGAGGTTTACAAAAGTTGTAAACGTCTATGGCATGCATTACTTCGGGATTTTCTCCCTCATTAAGCAGACTCATCGTGATTTGAAGATTGGTTCAGTTACATCATGCCATCTTCATAAAGACAGAAAAAATGTTCAACGTGGCGCAGGCCATAGATGATTGCCCGGACAATGGATATCGCGTTGACCAATCATGGCTCACTATTTAGTACAGAGCTTCATTTCATTGCTTGAACTGACGAAGTATATTACGCCGCATGCATGCACTTAATTTATTCTTGTGAGTACATTTGTTCATAATTTACTCACCTAAGTAATTTTATTTATTTTTCATGATTTTGCGTTGATTACAACAAATATGTATATATTATCAGTTATAAAGGCAATCATGTTCGTAAAATTTCTGATGTCTCTCTAGATTTCATGATCGAAGGTTGTTATCTTACAATTGAAAAGATAGAAGGTACCTGTTCTTATAAATATGTGTAACATGAAAATATTTGCTAAAACAACGGCAATCAATGTGGTCGGACCAGACCCATATTAAAAACCCAGTCGGATCCTGCCTGGCTGATATGGCTTGTCAATGGATTTTGAATGGGCGATCGATATCAGCCCGGGTGGAAAGAAAATCATCCCTCAGTGCGTCATGTGCTCGGCTAGGTGTCCTGTGACATCACATTCCAAACAAGATAATATGTATTGCATTCACTTGCAAATAGAATTATGGAACTAGGTGATATCTTGTACGAAAGAGAGGATAGCTAAACGGGCGCGGAAGGTTTTGTGAACAAAATGAAAAGCAAAACAAAGTAAGAACAAGACGTAAAAGAGACACGAGAGCCGGCAGAGGTGGTACCCATCCATCGATGTTTTATTAATGGATACATTTTTCAATTTGATGTTATGGTGTACAGAAAGGTTATTATATGGCAGTTCATATACCCCACATCAGCCCTCTGATACGGGAGGACGTGTGTCGTAAAGGCTGACCTCGTTCTATTTATTTTGATTCAAACAGCCGTGACCTCGGTCAAACCGGAACTACTTTATTGATTATAAACAATAACGAGACGTCATTTATTTTCTTCAGCGAGACAGAACTTAAGGAATTTCATGAAAACGAGAGACATTTACAAACACAACATTTAACCAAACAGGATAGTCACGGGAATCAAATTCGCTTGGCATGGAGCTAATACATACAACATATCATCGACTGATCTCTTATCTGTCAGCGTCATACCCTTGGATTTCACCACGATAGTTAAACAACCTGATCCTGGGCCTTCCTCTCACATTAAGCTGCCACGTGGTGATATGACTGAAGTTCTGTTCAAAACGGAGTCGGGCTGAGAAAACTCACGCACAGACCTGTTCCTAACTCAAATTTCAAATGAGCCATTGAATACTTACAGAACACTTAGACATTCTTGAATATCAAAGCAGGTAATTGTGAACGGACCTTGTACAGTGCAATGGCGCGCTATCAACTCCTTGGAAATAATGCAATATCCGGGTATCAGCGGGGTATACTTAGTCCAAAGTAAACAATGACACCATGGGCTAGACGGTGACGTGTCTCCATGAACACGTGTGATTATATTTGTACCGTGATATATTGATATGTGTCCAGAGTTATCTGTACAAGGTCATTTTCAAGGTGAGTGAGTGAGTTGGGTTTTTAACGCCGCTTTTAACAGTATTCCAGTTACATTGCGGCGTGTCAGCTCAATGTGGGAGGAAAGCCCGAAGTGATGCGGGTCTCAGACGTTTACCACTTCGGTGAAACCCACGAGCACCGTTATGGTGCTGACAAACCTAGACACGAAATCGGGGCGAACCGGGATTCGACCCCACAATCATAGGTTTCTGGCGTGCCCAAGGGACGCAACTCTGCACAGCGAATCGTGGTGCCTTAGACGACTGGACCACCCGTGCCCCCCGTTTTCTAGGTGATCTTACACGTGCAGGTTATATACAAGTGGGGGTGTTTTTGCAGAATGATAGGATAAGCTAAAAGGGGACTACTTTCTCACATTTCGCCAATGTAATATTTAAGCAACTATGTTCATAGATAGTGCATACACTAATAGAGGTGCGGTTGACGTAGTCGTCCAAGGCGCCACAATTCACTGTGCAGAAATGTGTCCCTTTGACGTGTTATGGACGAGTGTTCGAATCCAATATTCGCCTTGATGGCAATCATAGCTTTGTCAACACGGTCGAGGGCTTTGTAAAAGCGGTATTGCCAAAATATACCAATATTTTGAAGAGATGAAGGTTTGTTGTACGTTACATTGGTGACCATGTTAACTACAGCATGTTGATCCTTTGTCAGTAGAGATGATTTGTTTATTGAAACGTCGAATCCATTCATCAGTATTTTTCATTCTTTACCATTTTGTTATGTTCATGTTGTCTTTACTTCCTTGGCTTTACATCGGGAGTTCTTCACATATAAATTTTATTTTATTGACTAAGGATCATGGCAATTTCATTGATATATTTAAAAAATCATGTGATATTACTAAAATGCCGTCAGAGCTGTGTTATTCCACTTCACTTACAAAGTTGTGTTCAGCACAAATCAAAGATGTACATTTTATTCAAATGGGCTATAGGTGCGCCAGGTGTATCTCCAACGGCATCATCCCAATCCCCTAATATTTCAGTCCAGAGAATCACACATTTGTTTCCTTGTCACTGGGTTCACTTTTTCTTACACTGTTTTGGGTTGTCACATGTATTTCCTTTCTGCATGTTGTACTCCGGCCATTTACCTTGCAATTGACCAATCAGGTGTACGTAGCAGTGTTCATTGCACGACTGGAAGGCGTCACGCACGTAGTTGTATGTTAGGCTCCGGGGATTAGTACCACGAATGTGGTCATCGATGTGTTGCTTTTTTCCGGAGCAGTGTGACTGCAGACGTTGTGGTATGTTGATAGATCTCCCCACATAGATGACGAATCCGCCCTGTTTGATTGTGTATATTCCTTCGATCTTTTCTGTAGGCCACATCTTCCAGGGTAAGCCTTGAGATTTTAGAAGGCATTCGCAATTCAACCTTGTTGAAGGCTACAAGAGAGAGACGGAGACCTAATAACACTTAAAGTTCATGCCATATTTACTCACATTTGCTCCTATGTACACAGGATTCCCCGTCATACCTAAAACTCAAACTTGTCACTCAGATGTCCATATATCTTTGTCACCACTTCCTTCAGTTAATGATAAGTAAATGTACAAGCACTACTGCTAATAAGGAACAAACGTGTACGCACCAAAGCTCATAGTGAGTAAAATGTAAACTATTCGTCAACAAATCATGAATGAGTTAGTGAGTGAGCGAGTTTGATTTTACGCCGCTTTTAGCAATATTCCAACAAAATCACGGCGGTGACACCAGAAATGGGCATCACACATTGTACCCATGTCGGGAATCAAACCCGGGTTTTCGGCGTGACGAGTGAACGCTTTTACCACTAGGCTACCTGACCGCCCCGAATAAATTAGAATCAGATTTTGACATGACTGTGATATGACTGAAATACGGAGCTGACTTAACAAGCTCACTCACAGACCTTACAAAAATGTCAAATGAGATATCGAATACTTCCAGAACACTTAGACATTCTCGAAATGTCACAGGAAAGCAAATAATTGTGAACGGAGCAGGTAGAGTGCGATGGCACACAGTCCGCTTCCCAGAAATAATTCAGTTCTATTATCAGGGTATTACCAGTCTAAATTAAACAATGATACTGTATATATAACGCTGATACGTCTCTTTATCATCACTCTCCGTCAACACTTGTGGTTATATTTATACCTTGATATATTCGTACACAAATAAGGAGTGGCTTCCCTTTGAAGATACACTGCATTATTTTTTTACATATCCTAACTTCAATATTTTAAGAAACGAAACGTGTTTCTTTTTGAAAGGCTACAGTTTCAATTCAGTGATTTACTGGAATGGAAATTCGGTCCATAGGTACACCATGTGTTCTGAAAGAATTGGACTGATGTAATAACTTTAGATCTAATTAAGATTTTGATATAAGTACGAAGTATTAAATAGTTAAAGACTTGCTTTTCTTTATAATTGAACACCTTTCCATCAACTGCACTAAACTGAAGGTACCTGCCCTTATAAATATGTGTAAAATGAAAATATTATTTGCTAAAACCATACTCACTCACTAACAGCGCATGACTGATACATTGAACAGTAACGAAATTTTATTCCACACATCATCCTTCCACGAATTATTAGTCAACAGTTTTTTTTCAGTTATAGTATAATTGGTTGATCCCTTGGTGTTTGACTCTTGGGTCAGTCTGAGTCGGATTCACATGTTCGTCTGTGATTGACGGGTAATCTCCAATAGTTGCCCATCTTGTGTTTTCATGAATATGAGTACATCGCTGGTCCACGTACCTGGTATTTTACTCTCCAGTCTCAGCTGTAGAGCTGTGGCAGCTATGCTTGATCTGTCGTTAGTCAAATTGTCGTTGATGTATATTTTCCCTTCGACTGATTTGAGCTTGGATCGTTGCTTGACGAATTCCTTCTTGTTGCGCTAGGACAGGAACTGGAGAAGTATTGGCCTAGGTTTGCTGTCAGAGTAGAAGGCCGGACCACCTGACCTGTGACCCTTCTCTTTTTCTCTCAGGTCAAGACTTTCCTCTATCTATTCAGTCAAGTTTAGCACCAGGGAATCTGTATCCTCACCGTCCACGAAAGGGATACCAAAGATGCCGACGTTATTGCGTCTGTTATACTGTCTCATCTTATTAATCTCTATATGTTTGATCTCAGCTTCAGCTTCAACTCGGCGATGGCACTTTCATTCGCTTTAATATGGTGAGGTCGATATCGTTCTAAATACAGGTGAACTGTCAGGTTTACTTCTGCGCGGTTGTTGGGAAAAGATGTTTCGTTCATAATAATAAATGTTTAAATTCTATATTCAAGTATGATTTTGATGGAAACTTCAACGTTATGAATTAGATAATCACCTGGGTATGACGGGATATTCCTAGGTATTGCGGGGTATTCGTGGATATTGCTGAGTAGTCCTGAGTATGAAGTGGTATCCTGGATATTACGTGGAAAAGGGGGTATTCCTGAATATTGGGGGGTATTCATCGACATTGTGGGGTATCCCTGGATATTCCTGGGTATGAAGGGGTATTCCTGGGCACGACAGAGTATTCCTTGGTTTCACGGGGTATTCCTGGGTGTTGCGGGGTGTTCCTGGATATTGCGGGGAATTTCTGGGTATGACGGTGCATTTATGGATATGACGGGGTACTCCTGTGTATAACGGGGTATTCCTGGGCGTTGCGGGGTATACGAATTCCTGGATATTGCGGGGAATTTCTGGGTATGACGGTGCATTTATGGATATGACGGGGTATTCCTGTATATTGCGGGATATTCCTGAGTATGAAGGGTTATTCCTGGGCATGACAGAGTATTCCTTGATTTTGCGGGGTATTCCTATGTGTTGCGGGGTATTTCTGGACATTGCGGGGAATTTCTGGGTATGACAGGGTATTCCTGGGTATTCCTGTGTATAACGGGGTATTCCTGCATATTACGGGGTATTTATGGGTTTGACGGGATATTCCGGGGGTATTCCTGGGAATGGCGAGGTATTCCTGAGTATTACGGGCTATTCCTGTTTATTACGGGGTATTCCTGGCTATGACGGGGTATTCCTGGAGATAACGTGGTATTCCTGAGTATTGCGTGTTTTTTCACGGTAATTGCTGGATATTCCTTGATATTGCAGGGTATTCTTGGGTATAACGTGATATTTCTGGGTACAACTTGGCTGTTATGGGGTCATGAGCACTGGTATGTCAGAAAGGATATTGTTGGAATAGGGCTGACTGTGGTGTTCAAGATTCATTAACTGATTGATTACTCATTAAATAAATATCTCAAGGTTTTATGGCTGTTGATTCGGCAACGAGATGGAAGTCAAGCGATCAAACTTAGCTGCCTCTAAAAATGATTTACACGAACAAGAGTGAGTGAGATGGATGTAACGCCGCTGAGGCAATATTTCAGTTACTTGACGATGTGACAGAAGAAAGCCAGAAGTGATGCTGCTGTTTTACGTTTACCACTTTGGTGAAACCAAAGAACACAGGTATGGGTGCTGACAGACCAGGAAACAAAATCAGGGCAAACTAGGATTCGAACCCACTGATTCTGACTGCGACTGCACAGGGCTCAGTACCTACCTTGGCTGCCACGAAGAGATTATCTTTACCCGCGAAGGAACACGGTTGGTCTGCTCGTCTGAGGCACTGCAATGTGAAGAGTTGCATCCCTTGGGTATGCCGGACACCTTTGACGGTGTGTCAGCGTCATACCTGTGGATTTCACTTCTTATCAATGCCCAGACTTTGTAATAAGTAACTTGGGGGAAACTGAGAAAAACTATCTGTGTAATTAGAGTTATTGTTACCTGCCAGATATATATGTTTAATCAAATCTTCCTAAGCTGATACAGGCAGTCATGTTTCAAGGATGATAATTAATCACATTGGTCTTCAGCAACCCATGCTTTCGTGAGAGGCGACTAACGGGATCGGATGATCAGGTTCGCTGACTCGGTTGATGCATGTCGTCGTATCCCAACTGCATAGATCGATGCTCATGATGTCAATCACTGGAATTCCTGGTCGAGATTGATTATTTACAGTCCGCCGTCATATATGGCGTCAAACAACAAACATGATGTACAGTAGAACATGGAAAAGCGAGCTACAAGGGACCAGAGAAATCAGTTCGTTATACAGTAAAGTACGGTTATAACGAACTCAAAGGGACTTCTAAGTTTAGTTCGTTATAACCGTAGTTCGTTATAAGCATATATACAGCATAACTACAGCAAATAGTCGGGACCAAAAAGTAAGTTCGTTATATCCGTCAGTTCGTTATAAGCGTGTTCGTTATAACCGTAGTTTACTGTATACATTGTTCGTTATATACGTTGTACGTTATACACGTTTTCGCTCGGAAACGTCCGCCATCTTGGCTAAAGCAAAACACAATACACATACACGTTTATATACGCTTCCTCCCGCATCTACACGTGATTCAGTTAAAAAGGACCCAATGATACAACTTCAAAACATTTTGATCCAATTGTAGGATCAATGTTTGTTTTACAGACAAGATTGGTCCAAATTTCAAGATTGACATAATGCAAGTTTAACAAGAATCGTCACCAGTGACTATGTTGATTCGCCGCTGATTGCGTACAGCCAATAGTGAGTGACACTTGACACTGAGTGAGATTTCTCAGTTCGCTTTTCACGTCTGATCACCAATGTCATCTAATTATGTCAGAAACATTCCAACTGAGGTTAACTGGAAGTCTAGCAGACGAGAAGGGGGGGGGGCTAGGGGTGTAACAAGCTTACATTTCCGCATTAAGATGTCTGTGTCCATCTATTGTGTATGTAAACATTATGACAGGGTCACTTCAAATAAAGCTCTGTCCGTGGGCCACAGCACGTGACAAGATAGGCCAATCAGGGCCGAGTATGGTGAACGGGTCGTCCGCGCAGCATGTGCAGATCAGCCTTGTCTTCCGTCCTGTGTGGTCGATCTGAACAAATGTTTAGCGTGTCGTCTGGCAGCCTTCCTTTTCAACACTTACATTCGGTGACAGGTGAAGAATGTTTGAATATACAACAAATGAAAATCCAACTGTAAGTAAAAAAATGACTTTGTATTCCATTTTCATCACAGTTTTTGTTGAGTGTGTCACATTAGAGTCAGGCCAGCATGCCCGACGCAGAGTGAGAGAATTCGGGTGGCTCTGGGAACCCCAAAGAGTAAGCACTTTCGGGGCAGGTTTTAAAATGCAAGTTAAATACTCTGAGCAAATAACACTTTCTGCATACATCGATAACTTTTACGAAATTAAAGCCTTGGGATTTGGTTCGAGTTTAAAACGGAGCTTCGTGGTCTTGTACTTGTTTCACCGCCGACTGACTGTTAAGTGTTTTGGTCTATCTCCGTGAATCAAAGTCTGGCTTCGAAACTGTCAAGGAGTATTTGACAGAGGAAATTGACAGAACTACTGTACGTAAACAAAATGCAGCCACTGATTTCCATACTTTGGCTCAGAAAGCTTTTCAAATCATTGATAAATTTGCGCAAAAGTACAGGAGGCTTATCTTTCATTCGCGAAGTTAACTAAGGAAGAGCTTTGTGCTGAATGTTTCTATGTTCTGTATTTCAAATCTGTCAAAGATCATTCACAAGTCACGTCGTTGAATAAGTGCAATAATATTGGACGCGACGTTAAACCCAATATCACCTCACCTCACCTCACCTCACCTCGGCAGATCGATCATAACGGAATATATATTTACATCATTTATTACATGAGCGTATGAGGACGGATCGTCAGCCCAACTTCCAAAACTGGATGTATTACATATACAAATTACTTTCTTATGACGGCACGTCAGCCAAAGTAGACACACACGTATATCAACCAACCCGACAGGGGCGTTACTGCTCAATGAAAATTCGAACACTTCAAATCTTCCCCCCGATCACGCATTCCTCGTCAGAATTGAATCTGCAAACAGAAACATACAAAAATATTTTGGTAAATTATACATATTGATAATGGATTACAAGTGTTGCTGCCGTGCTGACTAGCGAGAGACGAGCTACTTTACACGCCCCTGATCTCAAGACCCTTAACACACCCAAGCTCATAACCGCAAAGGAGAAAGCTGTTTCTCTCTTTTTCATCACGAACCCAGCCGAGAGAAACATCATTGATGTATGTCTGTATTTATGGGGGGCACGGGTGTCACAGTCGTCTAAGGCTCCGCGACTCGCTGTGCAGAGTTGCGTCCCTTGGGCACGCCAGAAACCTATGATTGTGGGTTTGAATCGCGGTTCTCCCCAATTATGTTTCTAGGTTTGTCAGCACAATACCCGTGCTTGTGGGTTTCACCGAAGTGGTAAACGTCTGAGACCAGCATCACTTCGGGCTTTCCTCCCACATTAAGCTGACACGCCGTGATATAACTGGGATACTGTTAAAAGCGGTGTTAAACCCAACTCACTCACTCACTGTATTTATGATACCGTCTATGGTTGTATTTTCCATTGTATTGAGAATGTCCTGCTTGGTTATAATTTCTAATCAAACTTTGACAGTGTTTCTCTTTCCCTAAAGATGAAGTCAAATTGGGTAACAAGAGTCGGTTGACAGGGTTGCAACAGTACAATTGACTGAATCCGTTATGGCACCAATGTGTTGTGAAATGGTGTGGACGTCTGTCGGAAACTGTGATGAACGGAGTGGGTATTTTCAAACCAAGACAGATGTGTTTTGTTGCCAGGTTTGTCAGCTCAGGGTATCTGTGTGTTGGTGATGATCGAGTGTCAGGAATATCTATATTGAAATATACCTTCATTTTCATCCTTCCATGTTACATTAAGTCTTCAGCAACCCATGCTCGTCTTAAAAGGCAACCATGCATGTCGTAAAAGGCGACCATGCTTGTCGTAAAAGGCGACCATGCTTGTCGTAAAAGGCGACCATGCTTGTCGTAAAAGGCGACCATGCTTGTCGTAAAAGGAGACTACGGGATCGGGTGGGCAGGCTCGCAGACTTGGTTGATGCATGTCATCGATCCCATTTGTGTAGATCGATGCTCATGATGTCGATCACTGGATTGTCTGGCCCAGACGCGAGTCACAGACCGCCGTTCTTCTGCTTTTTAATACTCAAAGCAATGTATCTCATGTATTCAATTGTTACTGTAAATCCTCCACACTATATATATATATTTGTACCATGTTCATTTTTCAGCCCCATGACTTGAGCTCAGAGGCCAGTAAAACGGGTGTACCTTTGCAGAATGATCCTGTTTGTCATGTTTCAATAAAGTTGTCAATAATGAACCAAATTATTCCACTGAACATAGGAAAGCTTTCGCACTTTTCTGGGCAGTACAACTAGGAACTTTATAGTCAAAACAGATCACAGGCCTTTGACATCAAAATCTAAGTGCGCAAGATCAGTATATATTCCTGTGGGAAAGACAACATTCCAAGTGACATTCTGTCCAGATTTCCCGTCGAAGATGTACCTAGATTTTTGTTAACATTTTTATTTGATGTTGCTTTATTTACATTCAGATGGTTCACCGTGGCTATTACATACTTGGCGTATCTGAGGTCGTTGGGCTCGGTGCCACACACATGGTGTTATGCATTCAAATTCTGTCCTGTGGCTAAATGTAATCATGGTCAGTTTTATATCACCTGTGTGTGTCAGTACATATGAAAAATCGTGTGCATGGAGGCCGATGACCCTTAAACACGTCAGAAACCTTGAAAGTGGGTTCGAATCCCGATTGTATTTCCAGGTTTGTGGGCACCATACCTATGCTCGAGGGTTTCATCAAAGTGGTAAATGTCGGAAGAACTTCATCACTTCGGGCTTTCCTCCCACTTAAGCTGACACACCGTGAAATGACAGGAATACGGTTAAGGGGTTAAACCCAATTCACTCTGGTTGCCGGCATGTTGTTGATGGATCAACAGGCGGCTACACATGTTTAAAGGTGGCTAGATAAAAAAATAAAATAATAATAGTAATTATGTGATCAAAAAGGATTGTGATATTCTAAACATAATGCTGTATGCGTATGTTGTATAACTTAGCTCTGTAGGGCCTTTCATCAGTCTTCCGAGCTAACGCCATCACTATCATCTTAAGAACTTAAACCTGTGTTTTTTTGGGCGGTCGGGTAGCCTTGTGGTTAAAGCGTTCGCTCGTCACGCCGAAGACCCGGGTTAGATTCCCGACGTGGGTACAATGTGTGAAGCCCATTTCTGGTGTCCCCCGCCGTGAAAATTGCTGGAATATTGCTAAAAGCGGCGTAAACTAAACTCACTCACTCAACCTGCGTTTGCTATTCCATCAACCAACTACTCTGGTTACTTTAGATACACTGTACAGTTTTAGGCAAGATGCATGGCCATACATTCAGGCTTACGCTTAAACCGAATTTAGACTTGAGCAAGGTAACGTTGATTATGGCGTCTTTGGGTTGGTATATGGATATCGTAGGTATCGTATAGCGTTTCTCAGATGGCGTCGGTCGCCCACGGAAGTAAGGGTCCAGAATTATGCCCTTCCTGTGAGTAAGTTTGCTTTGGCGATGTTGCTTAGTAGTGTCCCCAGTGTTTCCGATTTGGCTTTGTCACGTGGTCGCATGGTTGAATCGCGCATGTGTGGTTGCCATGAAATTCTATACTCACTGAGGCGCAAGTGTTAGCACATCCTGACTTGAGCTCAGAGAGGCCAGTAAAACGGGTATTGTGGGTGTTCGTTTGCAGAATATCATCCTGTTTTGTTTGTCTTCAATAAAGTTGTACCAAATTATTCCACTGAACGTAGGGAAGTTTTGGCACTTATCTGGGCATTACGGAAATTTAGAGAGCTAAGCCTTTGACATAAAAAAATCTGTTAAGTGCGCAAGGTGGTATTTTGAGCTTTCATATGTTTGATGTGGAACATATACCTGTGGAAAAAACATTCCAAGTGACATTCTTACTTTGTTTTTTGCTTGGTAATATGGTTTCTCATAAGGACCGGCACCGAGCCTGATGATGGCAAGTTGTGCACCATGACTTTGTGCGACCTGCATGTTATATAATCTGACGCGTTTGGGGTTTCCTCGGTGTCTCAGACGTATGCACTAGAGAAACTGTTTTGTCTTTCGACCACCATATCTAACCCATCAGGATCTAAAGCCTCTCATGATTGTCGTAACAGGCAACAAACATGATTTCACATTGCACCGATTCTTCTTTGTAGTCTGCTGCATTTTAAGAATTCATGGATCATTGTGCTCAGTTAAAGGAGAAAGCTGTGTGGCTGTTACACACAGAGGAATATGGATAATTTAAATTTAGCAATATCTTGTGTAGCTGAGCAGAATAAATGTTGTGTGCCAGGGACCAGTCTTTGTTATCCATTACACACCTTTGGGATCCGGGTAAGAAGTGGTCTTCAGCCAACCGTGTTTGTCATAAGAGATTGGGTGTTCATGCATGTCATCGTATCCCAATTGCAAAGACCATGTTTCACTGGCGCAGGCTGCTGTCATAGCTGGAATATTGCTGAGCCAGACATCGTAGATGATTAAAACAGACACTGAAAGACCGCAAAAGCAATTTCAAGCTAGCAATAACTTGCTCCCCCAAAATCGGGTTCTGGGGTAGAATAGGTCTTCAGCAACCCATGCGACTAACGGGATCGGGTGGTCAGACTCACTGACTTGGTTGATGCATGTCATGGATCCCAATTGCGTGGATCGATGCTCATGATATCAATCACTGGATTGTCTGGTCCAGACTCGATTATTTACAGACCCCCGTCATATAGCTGGAATATTGCTGAGTGCGGTGTTAAACAACAAACAACATTAATTAATTATCCCATTGAAGCGAGAGACACCGTGATTTTGACGAATTCAGTCAAACCAACCAAAACCGGGATATGAGTCAACCATCTGATCCCAAACAGCACTTTCCAATAAGATCATAAATAAAAAAAGAACACATTGTTTTTGTATGACGGTTTATAAATGCATGGTCAATAAATGTCCATTATATTGGACTACATCCAGACAAAGCATCCAAGTACCACCATTGCTTTAGAATGAAGGGCGAATGTAAAGAATCTTCATTTTAAACCTGAAACAAGAACTGCGATAAAACAATACCACTGAGAATCGGCACAGAACAAGCGTTGGAACACCCCAAAATTGGTCAGACTAGCTACAAATGTTACAAATTGCTGCCATGTCGTCTAGGAACACAAATGATTGCTAGCTTGAAATTGCTTTTGCGGTCTTTCAGTGTCTGTTTTCAGCATCTACGATGTCTGAGTCAGCAATATTCCAGCTATGACAGCAGTCTTCACCAGACAATCCAGTGACAATGACATCCCGATCTGCACAGATGATGCACTATATGGTATCCGACCTTGTGTCCTGACGGTTTATCTTAACTCAGGATGACATCTGAAAATATGCCCCACCGCAGTATTGTGGGATCTTTTTTCACATTTGTACACTTATCCTGCATTGCTACGTCTAAGGGCCAACCTGTGGCCGACCTGTCTCCGGATGAAATTACGTGTGACGATTCTGTGACATCACTTCCGGTTTATCATGTGGCAGATGTGGGAGGTTGGCCTTGCAATTGGCTTCGATTTCTGTCAAAAGGAAAAATGCAGTTAAAAATGGGTCCATAACATGTTGAAACTGGAACTGCCGCGTGACTGCTGCCGTCTGTTTTGAATGTTTGTCTTCTGATCCAGTTGCCCACATTATTAAAGTAAAAATAAGTGTGTGATGTTTGTTTGTTGTTTAACGCTGCACTCGGCAATATCCCAGCTATGTGATGGCAGTCTGTAAATAATTGAGTCTGAACCAGACAATCCAGTGATTGACATTGGGATACGATGACATGCATCAACCAAGTCAGCAAGTCGGACCATTTGATCACATTAGCAATGGTTGCTGAAGACCTATTCTACTCCGGATCTGTATGAAAACCATAGGAAAGAAGAATTAATTCCACCAATGAGTTGGTTCCAATGCTGCTGTAGTCAAATCTTGTTGCTATTTCACTGATTTGTGCACCACTACTTTTCACCAACAAAACAAGCGATGGCCTGGTTCCAGACAAGGAAACCAGCACGAACTCACACCAATCAGCCATCGCATTACATCAAATCTTTAGTGGCTGCCAGCTCTCCTCACAGATGTGATGTCAGACAAGTGAAGGGTTTGTACAAAGTTCATGCACAGTTAGTGCAGTTGACATCCATGAGTTATGAATGCTTCATTTCATTAGTTTCCAAAAGTAGACATGCATCAGTATCACACCACATAGTCGCCATGTGTGTTCACGAGTGAGATAAATGCTTCATTTCATTAGTTTCCAAAAGTAGACATGCATCAGTATCACACAACATAGCGACCATGTGTGTTCACGAGTGAGTGAGTGAGATAAATGCTTCATTTCATTAGTTTCCAAAAGTAGACATGCATCAGTTTCACACAACATAGAGGCCATGTGTGTTCATGAGTGAGTGAGTGAGTGAGATAAATGCTTCATTTCATTAGTTTCCAAATGTAAACATGCATCGGTATCACACAACATAGCAGCTATGTGTGTTCACGAGTGAGTGAGATAAATGCTTCATTTCATTATTTTCCAAAAGTAGACATGCATCAGTATCACCAATATAGCAGCCATGTGTGTTCACGAGTGAGTGAGTGAGTGAGTGAGTGAGTGAGATAAATGCTTCATTTCATTAGTTTCCAAAAGTAAACATGCATCGGTATCACACAACATAGCAGCCATGTGTGTTCACGAGAGAATGAGTGAGTGAGTGAGTGAGATAAATGCTTCATTTCATTAGTTTCCAAAAGTACACATGCATCAGTATCACACAACATAGAGGCCATGTGTGTTCACGAGTGAGTGAGTGAGTGAGATAAAATGCTTCATTTCATTAGTTTCCAAAAGTCGACAAGCATCGGTATTACACAATATAGCGGCCATGTGTGTTCACGAGTGAGTGAGTGAGTGAGATAAATGCTTCATTTCATTAGTTTGTAAATGTAAACATGCATCGGTATCACACAACATAGCAGCCATGTGTGTTCATGAGAGAGTGAGTGAGTGAGATAAATGCTTCATTTCATTAGTTTCCAAAAGTAGACATGCATCAGTATCACACAACTAGCAGCCATGTGTGTTCACGAGTGAGTGAGATAAATGCTTCATTTCATTAGTTTCCAAATTATAAACATGCATCGGTATCACACAACATAGCGGCCATGTGTCTTCATGAGAGAGTGAGTGAGTGAGATAAATGCTTTATTTCATTAGTTTCCAAATGTAAACATGCATCGGTATCACACAACATAGCAGCCATGTGTGTTCACGAGTGAGTGAGTGAGATAAATGCTTCATTTCATTAGTTTCCAAAAGTCGACAAGCATCGGTATCACATAATATAGTGGCTATGTGTGTTCATGATTCAGTGAGTGAGATAAATATTTCATTTCATTAGTTTCCAAAAGTAAACATGTATCGGTATCACACAACATAGCGGCCATGTGTGTTCACGAGAGAGTGAGTGAGTGAGTGAGTGAGATAAATGCTTCATTTAATTAGTTTCCAAAAGTACACATGCATCAGTATCACACAACATAGAGGCCATGTGTGTTCACGACTGAGTGAGTGAGTGAGATAAATGCTTCATTTCATTAGTTTCCAAAAGTAGACATGCATCAGTATCACACAACTAGCAGCCATGTGTGTTCACGAGTGAGTGAGATAAATGCTTCATTTCATTATTTTCCAAAAGTAGACATGCATCAGTATCACACAACATAGCGACCATGTGTGTTCACGAGTGAGTGAGTGAGATAAATGCTTCATTTCATTAGTTTCCAAAAGTAGACATGCATCAGTATCACACAATATAGCAGCCATGTGTGTTCACGAGTGAGTGAGTGAGTGAGTGAGATAAATGCTTCATTTCATTAGTTTCCAAAAGTAAACATGCATCGGTATCACCCAACATAGCAGCCATGTGTATTCACGAGAGAATGAGTGAGTGAGTGAGTGAGATAAATGCTTCATTTCATTAGTTTCCAAAAGTATCACACAACATAGAGGCCATGTGTGTTCACGAGTGAGTGAGTGAGTGAGATAAATGCTTCATTTCATTATTTTCCAAAAGTAGACATGCATCAGTATCACACAACATAGCAGCCATGTGTGTTCACGAGTGAGTGAGTGACATAAATGCTTCATTTCATTATTTTCCAAAAGTAGACATGCATCAGTATCACACAACATAGCGGCCATGTGTGTTCACAAAAGAGTGAGTGAGTGAGATAAATGCTTCATTTAATTAGTTTCCAAATGTAAACATGCATCGGTATCACACACCATAGCAGCCATGTGTGTTCACGAGTGAGTGAGTGAGATAAATGCTTCATTTCATTAGTTTGCAAAAGTAGACATGCATTGGTATCACACAACATAGCTGCCATGTGTGTTCACGAGTGAGTGAGTGAAATAAATGCTTCATTTCATTAGTTTCCAAAAGTCGACATGCATCAGTATCACACAACATAGCAGTCATGTGTGTTCACGAGTGAGTGAGAAGGTGAGTGAGATACATGCTTCATTTCATTAGTTTCCAAAAGTAGACATGCATCGGTATCACACAATAAAGCAGCCATGTGTGTTCACGAGTGAGTGAGTGAGTGAGATAAATGCTTCATTTCATTAGTTTCCAAATGTAAACATGCATCGGTATCACACACCATAGCAGCCACGTGTATTCACGAGTGAGTGAGTGAGATAAATGCTTCATTTCATTAGTTTCCAAATGTAAACATGCATCGTTATCACACAACATAGCAGCCATGTGTGTTCACGAGTGAGTGAGTTAGATAAATGCTTTATTTCATTAGTTTCGAAAAGTAGACATGCATCAATATTACACAGCATAGAGGCCATGTGTGTTCATGCGTGAGTGAGTGAGTGAGATAAATGCTTCATTTAATTAGTTTTCAAAAGTAGACATGCATCGGTATCACACAACATAGCAGCCATGTGTATTCACGAGTGAGTGAGATAAATGCTTCATTTCATTAGTTTCCAAATGTAAACATGCATCGGTATCACACAACATAGCAGCCATGTGTGTTCACGAGTGAGTGAGTGAGATAAATGCTTCATTGAATTAGTTTCCGAAAGTAAACATGCATCAGTATCACACACCATAGCAGCCATGTGTGTTCACGAGTGAGTGAGGGCTCTGTCAAAAGTAAACATGCATCAGTGTTACACTGCATTGCGGCCATAAAACTATTCATGTGACAATACTTTATTAACTGCATTGCAGAAAGACAGTTTCGGGGGAATATCGGTGTTCATGCAAGTTTCCTGTAAGTGGTGCATTACAATCTGATCTCAGTGATATTTTATGCATTTAAATAATTTGTAAAGAAACTTTCAAAAATTGTAATTTGGGGAGAAGTGTAAAAGCATAATTTTAGGCTCAAATGCGTTTTTACGACAACAGCGTAATGGTTGGCATCCCTGCATTTGTGGCAATGCGAAATAACTTACTCTGTCATTTTAGTCTGTGACTTGTTGACCTGCTCAGTGTACTGCAGTGTGTGGTCCTTGTTGCTGGCTGCGCCATTGCTGTCTGCAACATCATCAAATGAGTTCTGAAACAACAAAACCTACATCACTCCGACTTCTTACATAGACTTGGAAATAAAAAGACTTCAAATTTCCAAATTAACAATGATAAATATCAGCTAAGTTGTCATATAATACTGAAACATTTTGTCACTGGGATCAGACATGTAAAGCCCCATTGGGAGCCTATGTCAGAACACATCCCCTGTGTCCCATGCTTGTTGATGTGTGGAATCATTTGCTGTGGGGAGTCCAGGTCAGAACATATCCCTTGTGTCCCATGATTATTGCTGTGGGGAGTCCAGGTCAGAACACATCCCCTGTGTCCCATGATTGTTGCTGTGGGGAGTCCAGGTCAGAACACATCCTCTGTGTCCCATGCTTGTTGCTGTGGGGAGTCCAGGTCAGAACACATCCTCTGTGTCCCACGCTTGTTGCTGTGGGGAGTCCAGGTCAGAACACATCCTCTGTGTCCCATGCTTGTTGCTTTGGGGAGTCTATGTCAGAACACATCCCCTGTGCCCCATGCTTGTTGCTGTGGGGAGTGTATGTCAGAACACATCCCCTGTGTCCCATACTTGTTGCTTTGGGGAGTCTATGTCAGAACACATCCCCTGTGCCCCATGCTTGTTGCTTTGGGGAGTCTATGTCAGAACACATCCCCTGTGCCCCATGCTTGTTGCTGTGGGGAGTGTATGCCAGAACACATCCCCTGTGCCCCATGCTTGTTGCTGTGGGGAGTGTATGTCAGAACACATCCCCTGTGCCCCATGCTTGTTGCTGTGGGGAGTGTATGTCAGAACACATCCCCTGTGCCCCATGCTTGTTGCTGTGGGGAATGTATGCCAGAACACATCCCCTGTGCCCCATGCTTGTTGCTGTGGGGAGTGTATGTCAGAACACATCCCCTGTGCCCCATGCTTGTTGCTGTGGGGAGTGTATGTCAGAACACATCCCCTGTGCCCCATGCTTGATGTGTGGAATCATTTCAGAAGAGGTGCCCTGTACCCCATTCTTGTCTCTGTGAGGAGTCCTGTTAGAACAAGTGTCCTGTACCCCATGCTTGTCTCTGTGGGGAGTATGGGTCAGAGCAGGTGCCCTGTGCCCCATGACTGTCTCTGCGGGGAGTCCTGTCAGAAGAGGTGTCCTGTGCCCCAAGATTGTCTCTGTGGGGAGTCTGGGTCAGAGCAGGTGCCCTGTGCCCCATGATTGTCTCTGTGGGGAGTCCTGTCAGAAGAGGTGCCCTGTGCCCCATGCTTGCTTCTGTTGGGAGTCATGGTTTCTATTGAACTTTGAAATATTGATGGAAACATTCACACAGTCAAGCGGGACATGCTTGACGATGATTCTTTCACCACAATGGATTCAGAATGGAAGATCCCTACATGATATTGCATTAATACCTCCCCAGATCAGGACTGACAACTGAAGTAGGTTTGACTGATAGTGATAATTGGTTTAATTTCATGTGATGTGGATGCAATAAACCATAAGATGTTATCATCCAGAAAGTTGTATGTTCTCTTATTATCTATCAAGACAAAGCTAAAACATCCCTGGTTGCATCATAAAACACTATTCAATCACGCACTCATTTGTCGCATCAATAAGCATTTACAAACTATTTGTTTAATTAGGAGATAAACATACTGTGTTTTCAATGTAGACCTGTAGATTTAACCCCGCTAAATTGAATTTGGAACTGAACGCGGAGCGTGAGGTTTCAAATGTTAAATTTAGCGTCGATCCAGGCAATTGGTATCGATGACATGCATCAACCAAGCCAGCGAGCCTGACCTCCCGATCCCTCGTTCGACAAGCATAGTCGCCTTTAACGGCAAGCATGGGTTGCTGAAGACCTATTCTGAACCGGGTCTTCATGGGTAAATTAGTGTGGTAGTTCATGATACTGTATAAAGGTGACCAGTAGGACATCGATCATATGTATGAGCACTTTGATATTAATATTGCTCAATTTCCATCCCCTCGCTCACCCGATACCTAACCCTACTCCTCCACACTATCCTATCCTCGCTCACTCTCTTTCCATCCCTACCTAATCATTATTCCTCTACATAGTTTACACATCCTCTCTCCCCCTCTCTCTCTCCGCCCACATCCATCCACATTGCTTCCACATTCGAAATCTTTGCATTCCTACCTCAGAGCTAATTTTCACTCTTCACCGCTTTCATTTCCCCAGGAATGGACCATCGACTTATGAAGATAACTAACAGATCAGGTTCAAACATATAGTGATAATAAAAGCTCAGGAGAAAAACAACAACATCTCTTAAAGCAGTGGATTCAAGAGAAATAATTATACTGTGTACATACTATGGGTAACTAGTTTATGAAACAAACAACAACTAGTGATGAAGTTGAAATCGGGATGATGGTGGTGCATTTCTTTATCGGTCATACTATTATTTAACATTCTAAAACTGCTTGTGTTGAGATTAAAGGCGCCAATTCCTAGTTATTACATAACAAAGAAAGAGCACATTGTGCAGACAGCATGAGAAGCCACAACGGCCAAGTTCGGGTGCATTTAAAGAATATGTAATTACTTCATCAAGTAATAATTAATTTGTGAGTGTGTTGAAAATGTGTAATGAAGTAGAATAATTTGAAAAAGAAACCAATACATCTTTAGAGGGGTAGTTTAATAAAGAAAAATCATGCCCGGAACTAGTGTTTCATCTTCCAAGATAAAGTGCTTGTGAGTGCGACTGAGGGTAGGTGGAGTTACTCCCCTTATATAACTTATTAACAATGGCATTTCCATCCACTATTTCACAATCAGTTGACGAAATATGAAATAGCCCAAGTGTCGTGTGTATAATAAGACTGCGTAGGAGAGAAATACTCCAAGGGAAGTAAACATGCTGACACTGTAATTCGTGTTCTGTGTATGCAAATAACTTGTACTTATGTGCTGTCTTTTATTTCTAACCCTCATATATAAACCTGGATCATGAGGAATATCTCGAGGTCCGGAGGGTTCTGGGTTATCGAATGTTTTTTACCTAATTCACCCATCCCGATATTAGACCTTTTTAAAAAAAACCCGATTCGAATCAATATATTTAATGAAATAGTATTTCAAAATAGTCACACATGCTTTATCTATTAGTAGTGATAATTTATATTATATGATTTTCTGAGACATTTTGATCGATTACATGTATCAGCAGTGTGATATTGATATCTCTCTTGCACTTTCCATCCCATCGTTCATCCCATACCTAACCCTACTCCTCCCCCTATCCTATCCTCGCTCACTCTTTCCATCCCTACCTAATCACTATCCCTCTACATAGTTGACACATCCTCTATCTCCCCCTCTCTCTCCATCCACATTCCTCCATATTGCTTCCACATTCGAAATCTTTGCATTCCTACCTCAGAGCTATCTTTCACTCTCTTCACCAATTACCTTTCCCAGGAATGGACCATCGACTTATGAAGATAACTAACAGATCAGGTTCAAAACATATAGTGATAAGTAACCTCAGGGGAGAAAAAACCAATACATCTTTAGAGGGGTAGTTTAATAAAGAAAAATCATGCCCGGAGCTGGTGTTTCATCTTCAAGATAAAGTGCTTGTGAGTGCGACTGAGGGTAGGTGGAGTTACTCCCCTTATATAACTTATTAACCAATGGCATTTCCATCCACTATTTCACAATCAATTGACGAAATGTGAAATAGCACAAGTGTCGTGTGTATAATAAGACTATGTAGGAGAGCAAAACTCCAAGGGAAGTAAACATGCTGACACTGTAATTCGTGTTCTGTGTATGCAAATTACTTGTACTTACGTCCTGTCTTTTATTTCTAACCCTCATATATAAACCTGGATCATGAGGAATATCTCGAGGTCCGGAGGGTTCTGGGTTATCGAATGTTTCTTACTTAAATCACCCATCCCGACATTCGACCTTTTTAAAAAAAAGATTCGAATCAATATATTTAATGAAATAGTATTTCAAAATAGTCACACATGCTTTATTTATTGGTAGTGATAACTTATATTACATGATTTTCTGAGACATTTTGATCGATTACATGTATCAGCAGTGTGATATTGATATCTCTCTTGCACTTTCCATCCCATCGTTCATCCCATACCTAACCCTACTCCTCCACACTATCCTATCCTCGCTCACTCTCTTTCCATCCCTACCTAAACCCTTTCCCTCTACATAGTTGACACATCCTCTCTCTCCCCCTCTCTCTCCATCCACATTCCTCCATATTGCTTCCACATTCGAAATCTTTGCATTCCTACCTCAGAGCTATCTTTCACTCTCTTCACCACTTACCTTTCCCCAGGAATGGACCATCGACTTATGAAGATAACTAACAGATCAGGTTCAAAACATATAGTGATAATAAACCTCAGGAGAGAAAAAACAACATCTCTTAAAGCAGTGGATTCAAGAGAAATAATTATACTGTGTACATACTATGGGTAACTAGTTTATGAAACAAACAACAACTAGTGATGAAGTTGAAATCGGGATGGTGGTGGTGCATTTCTTTATCGGTCATACTATTATTTAACATTCTAAAACTGCTTGTGTTGAGATTAAAGGCGCCAATTCCTAGTTATTACATAACAAAGAAAGAGCACATTGTGCAGACAGCATGAGAAGCCACAACGGCCAAGTTCGGGTGCATTTAAAGAATATGTAATTACTTCATCAAGTAATAATTAATTTGTGAGTGTGTTGAAAATGTGTAATGAAGTTGAATAATTTGAAAAAGAAACCAATACACCTTTAGAGGGGTAGTTTTGTAACCGGGTGTGTTCATGAATAACAGAGGTCGTTATTTGTCGTGAGGATTTATTATCAGAACAAACAAACGCCCTGAAACATATTAAATGTAAAGATATATATACACGTAAATATATATGTATGTTAATATACACAAACACAGATATATAAGAGCACATCACATTATATTCATTCACATCGTCACACCGACGACATCATAGAAATAGATAGAACTCTTGCTTTCAACAAATACATTGAAGGATGTGTTATAACTTACAATAACTATATATACATTTGGACCCCTATACATGTGTAATAATATGATAAAAACAATTAATTAATTTCATCAATACACAAGAAAATACAAGCATACCCTGTAGATGAAACTAGGGCGGGAACTGTGTTCACCAACGCAATTGACAGGAATTATGGTACCTGAATCTAAATACAAATACAAAGACAAATATACTTACTTAGGTAAAACGGGTTACCTTAGAAAACATGAATTATGTGTTACACATAATATACCAATGAATGCTTTACATTATACATAAATAACATTGTCATAAGCAAACACATACATCATAAATACATACCCACTCGCTCATTCATTCTCAAATGAAACATTTAGGAAATGTGAAGATATACAGTGCTAACCTAGTTTAAACATTTCCAAGGCTGCAATTATATGACTACATGTAATGACCTATCTAAATATGTATTAAGACTGTGCAATACTACAACTGATTACACAAATAGATGCAAGTACATTATAACAATACGTACAGAAACATAACTAACCTATTTGGACGGTCTGAGATGAAAATACTACACAGAGCAGATATCTGTTGTCCGCATGGCAAGGTGTAGTGGCTGGTGTGCTGGTTAAATGTTGGGTGTTAGTATTTGAAACAAGGCAAATCAGGCGCAAGCTGTACTAAACAAAGGACCGACCCAAGCTACCTACTCTACCCCACAACCAGTAGAAGTTAAAATAAAAGAAAACTCCTCGCAAAGAACAAGTCGTTATGCAGGGCTGTAGAATACAGCAGCCATACAGGTTTATTTAATTTAATTCAACATTATTAAAGGTTAAAACACAATTTCATTACAAAACATTATATGTATACAAATAGATAAAATACAGAAAATATGCATATATACACCACTGCCACAGTTTAATAAAGAAAAATCATGCCCGGAACTAGTGTTTCGTAAAAACAGTCGTAAGAAATCTGTGTCTATGTTAGGAGCTATTTCATCTTAAAGATAAAGTGCTTGTGAGTGCGACTGTGGGTAGGTGGAGTTACTCCCCTTATATAACCATTCATCCACTATTTCACAATCAATTGACGAAATATGAAATAGCACAAGTGTCGTGTGTATAATAAGACTATGTAGGAGAGCAAAACTCCAAGGGAAGTAAACATGCTGACACTGTAGATGGTGTTCTGTGTATGCAAATTACTTGTACTTACGTCCTGTCTTTTATTTCTCACCCTCATATATAAGCCTGGATCATCAGGTATATCTCGAGGTCCGGAGGGGTCTGGGTTATCGAATGTCTTTGAATTTAAATCACCCATCCCTACATTCGACCTTTTTTTAAAGGATTTGAATCGATATATTTAATGAAATAGTATCTTAACCCTGTCACACATATTTTATTTATCTGTAGTGGTTATTTATATTACATCATTTGCTGAGACATTTCGATCGATTACATGTATGAGCAGTTTTGATATTGATATCTCTCTTGTATTTTCCATCCCCTCGCTCACCCCATACCTTACCCTACTCCTCTCCCATATCCTATCCTCGCTCCCCCTCTTTCCATCCCTACCTAATCCCTTTCCCTCTACATATTTGACACTTTCTCTCTCCCTATCTCTCCGTCCACATCCCTCAATATCGCGTCCACATTCGAAATCTTTCCATTCCTACCTCAGAGCTATTTTTCACAATCTCCACCACTTACCTTCCAAAAGGAATGGACCATCGACTCATGAAGATAACTAACAGATCAGGTTCAAACATATTGTGATAATCGTGACCAGGAGAAAAAACAGCATCCCTTAAAGCAATGGATTCAAGAGAAATAATTAAACTGTGTACATACTATGTGTGATTAGTTCATAAAACAAACAACAACAACAACAACAACCAGTGATGAAGTTGAATTCGGGATGATGGTGGTGCATTTCTTTATCGGTCCTACTATTATTCAACATTCTAAAACTGCTTGTGCTAAGATTAAAGGAGGCAATTCTTAGTTATAACATAACAAAGAAAGAGCACATTGTGCAGACAGCATGAGAAGCCACAACTGGCAAGTTCCGGTGTATTAAAAGAATATGTAATAACTTCATCAAGTGATAATTAATTTGTCAGTGTGTTGAAAATGTGTAATGAAGTTGAATAGTTTGAAAAAGAAAACAATACACTTTTCGAGGGGTAGTTTAATACGGAAAACTTATGCCTTGAAGTAGTATTTCGGAAAAGCAGTCGTTAAAAGCTGTGTCTATGTCATCAGCTTATATGTCTTCAAGATACAGTGCTTGTGAGTGCGACTGTGGGTAGGTGGAGTTACTCCCCTTATATAACCATTCATCCACTATTTCACAATCAATTGACGAAATATGAAATAGCACAAGTGTCGTGTGTATAATAGTGAGTGAGTGAGTGAGTTGGGTTTAACGCCGCTTTTAACAGTATTCCAGGTATATCACGGCGTGTCAGCTTAATGTGGGAGGAAAGCCCGAAGTGATGCAGGTGTCAGACGTTTACCACTTCGGTGAAACCCACGAGCACGGGTATGGTGCTGACAAACCTAGAAACATAATCGGGGCAAACCGGGATTCGAACCCACAATCATAGGTTTCTGGCGTGGCCAAGGGACGCAACTCTGCACAGCGAATTGCGGCGCCTTAGACGACTGGGCCACCCGTGCCCCCCGTGTGTATAATAAGACTATGTGGGAGAGCAAAACTCCAAGGGAAGTAAACATGCTGACACTGTAGATGGTGTTCTGTGTATGCAAATTACTTGTACTTACGTCCTGTCTTTTATTTCTCACCCTCATATATAAGCCTGGATCATCAGGTATATCTCGAGGTCCGGAGGGGTCTGGGTTATCGAATGTCTTTGAATTTAAATCACCCATCCCTACATTCGACCTTTTTTAAAAGGATTTGAATCGATATATTTAATGAAATAGTATCTTAACCCTGTCACACATATTTTATTTATCTGTAGTGGTTATTTATATTACATCATTTGCTGAGACATTTCGATCGATTACATGTATGAGCAGTTTTGATATTGATATCTCTCTTGTATTTTCCATCCCCTCGCTCACCCCATACCTTACCCTACTCCTCTCCCATATCCTATCCTCGCTCCCCCTCTTTCCATCCCTACCTAATCCCTTTCCCTCTACATATTTGACACTTTCTCTCTCCCTATCTCTCCGTCCACATCCCTCAATATCGCGTCCACATTCGAAATCTTTCCATTCCTACCTCAGCGCTATTTTTCACAATCTCCACCACTTACCTTCCAAAAGGAATGGACCATCGACTCATGAAGATAACTAACACATCAGGTTCAAACATATTGTGATAATCGTGACCAGGAGAAAAAACAGCATCCCTTAAAGCAATGGATTCAAGAGAAATAATTAAACTGTGTACATACTATGTGTGATTAGTTCATAAAACAAACAACAACAACAACCAGTGATGTAGTTGAATTCGGGATGATGGTGGTGCATTTCTTTATCGGTCCTACTATTATTCAACATTCTAAAACTGCTTGTGCTAAGATTAAAGGAGGCAATTCTTAGTTATAACATAACAAAGAAAGAGCACATTGTGCAGACAGCATGAGAAGCCACAACTGGCAAGTTCCGGTGTATTAAAAGAATATGTAATAACTTCATCAAGTGATAATTAATTTGTCAGTGTGTTGAAAATGTGTAATGAAGTTGAATAGTTTGAAAAAGAAAACAATACACTTTTCGAGGGGTAGTTTAATACGGAAAACTTATGCCCTGAAGTAGTATTTCGGAAAAGCAGTCGTTAAAAAGCTGTGTCTATGTCATCAGCTTATATGTCTTCAAGATACAGTGCTTGTGAGTGCGACTGTGGGTAGGTGGAGTTACTCCCCTTATATAACCATTCATCCACTATTTCACAATCAATTGACGAAATATGAAATAGCACAAGTGTCGTGTGTATAATAAGACTATGTAGGAGAGCAAAACTCCAAGGGAAGTAAACATGCTGACACTGTAGATGGTGTTCTGTGTATGCAAATTACTTGTACTTACGTCCTGTCTTTTATTTCTCACACTCATTTATAAGCCTGGATCATCAGGTATATCTCGAGGTCCGGAGGGGTCTGGGTTATCGAATGTCTTTGAATTTAAATCACCCATCCCTACATTCGACCTTTTTTAAAAGGATTTGAATCGATATATTTAATGAAATAGTATCTTAACCCAGTCACACATGTTTTATTTATCTGTAGTGGTTATTTATATTACATCATTTGCTGAGACATTTTGATCGATTACATGTATGAGCAGTTTTGATATTGATATCTCTCTTGTATTTTCCATCCCCTCGCTCACCCCATACCTTACCCTACTCCTCTCCCATATCCTCGCACCCCCTCTTTCCATCCCTACCTAATCCCTTTCCCTCTACATATTTGACACTTTCTCTCTCCCTATCTCTCCGTCCACATCCCTCGATATCGCGTCCACATTCGAAATCTTTCCATTCCTACCTCAGCGCTATTTTTCACAATCTCCACCACTTACCTTCCAAAAGGAATGGACCATCGACTCATGAAGATAACTAACACATCAGGTTCAAACATATTGTGATAATCGTGACCAGGAGAAAAAACAGCATCCCTTAAAGCAATGGATTCAAGAGAAATAATTAAACTGTGTACATACTATGTGTGATTAGTTCATAAAACAAACAACAACAACAACAACAACCAGTGATGAAGTTGAATTCGGGATGATGGTGGTGCATTTCTTTATCGGTCCTACTATTATTCAACATTCTAAAACTGCTTGTGCTAAGATTAAAGGAGGCAATTCTTAGTTATAACATAACAAAGAAAGAGCACATTGTGCAGACAGCATGAGAAGCCACAACTGGCAAGTTCCGGTGTATTAAAAGAATATGTAATAACTTCATCAAGTGATAATTAATTTGTCAGTGTGTTGAAAATGTGTAATGAAGTTGAATAGTTTGAAAAAGAAAACAATACACTTTTCGAGGGGTAGTTTAATACGGAAAACTTATGCCTTGAAGTAGTATTTCGGAAAAGCAGTCGTTAAAAGCTGTGTCTATGTCATCAGCTTATATGTCTTCAAGATACAGTGCTTGTGAGTGCGACTGTGGGTAGGTGGAGTTACTCCCCTTATATAACCATTCATCCACTATTTCACAATCAATTGACGAAATATGAAATAGCACAAGTGTCGTGTGTATAATAAGACTATGTAGGAGAGCAAAACTCCAAGGGAAGTAAACATGCTGACACTGTAGATGGTGTTCTGTGTATGCAAATTACTTGTACTTACGTCCTGTCTTTTATTTCTCACCCTCATATATAAGCCTGGATCATCAGGTATATCTCGAGGTCCGGAGGGGTCTGGGTTATCGAATGTCTTTGAATTTAAATCACCCATCCCTACATTCGACCTTTTTTAAAAGGATTTGAATCGATATATTTAATGAAATAGTATCTTAACCCTGTCACACATATTTTATTTATCTGTAGTGGTTATTTATATTACATCATTTGCTGAGACATTTCGATCGATTACATGTATGAGCAGTTTTGATATTGATATCTCTCTTGTATTTTCCATCCCCTCGCTCACCCCATACCTTACCCTACTCCTCTCCCATATCCTATCCTCGCTCCCCCTCTTTCCATCCCTACCTAATCCCTTTCCCTCTACATATTTGACACTTTCTCTCTCCCTATCTCTCCGTCCACATCCCTCAATATCGCGTCCACATTCGAAATCTTTCCATTCCTACCTCAGCGCTATTTTTCACAATCTCCACCACTTACCTTCCAAAAGGAATGGACCATCGACTCATGAAGATAACTAACAGATCAGGTTCAAACATATTGTGATAATCGTGACCAGGAGAAAAAACAGCATCCCTTAAAGCAATGGATTCAAGAGAAATAATTAAACTGTGTACATACTATGTGTGATTAGTTCATAAAACAAACAACAACAACAACCAGTGATGAAGTTGAATTCGGGATGATGGTGGTGCATTTCTTTATCGGTCCTACTATTATTCAACATTCTAAAACTGCTTGTGCTAAGATTAAAGGAGGCAATTCTTAGTTATAACATAACAAAGAAAGAGCACATTGTGCAGACAGCATGAGAAGCCACAACTGGCAAGTTCCGGTGTATTAAAAGAATATGTAATAACTTCATCAAGTGATAATTAATTTGTCAGTGTGTTGAAAATGTGTAATGAAGTTGAATAGTTTGAAAAAGAAAACAATACACTTTTCGAGGGGTAGTTTAATACGGAAAACTTATGCCTTGAAGTAGTATTTCGGAAAAGCAGTCGTTAAAAGCTGTGTCTATGTCATCAGCTTATATGTCTTCAAGATACAGTGCTTGTGAGTGCGACTGTGGGTAGGTGGAGTTACTCCCCTTATATAACCATTCATCCACTATTTCACAATCAATTGACGAAATATGAAATAGCACAAGTGTCGTGTGTATAATAAGACTATGTAGGAGAGCAAAACTCCAAGGGAAGTAAACATGCTGACACTGTAGATGGTGTTCTGTGTATGCAAATTACTTGTACTTACGTCCTGTCTTTTATTTCTCACCCTCATATATAAGCCTGGATCATCAGGTATATCTCGAGGTCCGGAGGGGTCTGGGTTATCGAATGTCTTTGAATTTAAATCACCCATCCCTACATTCGACCTTTTTTAAAAGGATTTGAATCGATATATTTAATGAAATAGTATCTTAACCCTGTCACACATATTTTATTTATCTGTAGTGGTTATTTATATTACATCATTTGCTGAGACATTTCGATCGATTACATGTATGAGCAGTTTTGATATTGATATCTCTCTTGTATTTTCCATCCCCTCGCTCACCCCATACCTTACCCTACTCCTCTCCCATATCCTATCCTCGCTCCCCCTCTTTCCATCCCTACCTAATCCCTTTCCCTCTACATATTTGACACTTTCTCTCTCCCTATCTCTCCGTCCACATCCCTCAATATCGCGTCCACATTCGAAATCTTTCCATTCCTACCTCAGCGCTATTTTTCACAATCTCCACCACTTACCTTCCAAAAGGAATGGACCATCGACTCATGAAGATAACTAACAGATCAGGTTCAAACATATTGTGATAATCGTGACCAGGAGAAAAAACAGCATCCCTTAAAGCAATGGATTCAAGAGAAATAATTAAACTGTGTACATACTATGTGTGATTAGTTCATAAAACAAACAACAACAACAACCAGTGATGAAGTTGAATTCGGGATGATGGTGGTGCATTTCTTTATCGGTCCTACTATTATTCAACATTCTAAAACTGCTTGTGCTAAGATTAAAGGAGGCAATTCTTAGTTATAACATAACAAAGAAAGAGCACATTGTGCAGACAGCATGAGAAGCCACAACTGGCAAGTTCCGGTGTATTAAAAGAATATGTAATAACTTCATCAAGTGATAATTAATTTGTCAGTGTGTTGAAAATGTGTAATGAAGTTGAATAGTTTGAAAAAGAAAACAATACACTTTTCGAGGGGTAGTTTAATACGGAAAACTTATGCCCTGAAGTAGTATTTCGGAAAAGCAGTCGTTAAAAAGCTGTGTCTATGTCATCAGCTTATATGTCTTCAAGATACAGTGCTTGTGAGTGCGACTGTGGGTAGGTGGAGTTACTCCCCTTATATAACCATTCATCCACTATTTCACAATCAATTGACGAAATATGAAATAGCACAAGTGTCGTGTGTATAATAAGACTATGTAGGAGAGCAAAACTCCAAGGGAAGTAAACATGCTGACACTGTAGATGGTGTTCTGTGTATGCAAATTACTTGTACTTACGTCCTGTCTTTTATTTCTCACCCTCATATATAAGCCTGGATCATCAGGTATATCTCGAGGTCCGGAGGGGTCTGGGTTATCGAATGTCTTTGAATTTAAATCACCCATCCCTACATTCGACCTTTTTTAAAAGGATTTGAATCGATATATTTAATGAAATAGTATCTTAACCCAGTCACACATGTTTTATTTATCTGTAGTGGTTATTTATATTACATCATTTGCTGAGACATTTTGATCGATTACATGTATGAGCAGTTTTGATATTGATATCTCTCTTGTATTTTCCATCCCCTCGCTCACCCCATACCTTACCCTACTCCTCTCCCATATCCTCGCACCCCCTCTTTCCATCCCTACCTAATCCCTTTCCCTCTACATATTTGACACTTTCTCTCTGCCTATCTCTCCGTCCACATCCCTCGATATCGCGTCCACATTCGAAATCTTTCCATTCCTACCTCAGCGCTATTTTTCACAATCTCCACCACTTACCTTCCAAAAGGAATGGACCATCGACTCATGAAGATAACTAACACATCAGGTTCAAACATATTGTGATAATCGTGACCAGGAGAAAAAACAGCATCCCTTAAAGCAATGGATTCAAGAGAAATAATTAAACTGTGTACATACTATGTGTGATTAGTTCATAAAACAACAACAACAACAACAACCAGTGATGAAGTTGAATTCGGGATGATGGTGGTGCATTTCTTTATCGGTCCTACTATTATTCAACATTCTAAAACTGCTTGTGCTAAGATTAAAGGAGGCAATTCTTAGTTATAACATAACAAAGAAAGAGCACATTGTGCAGACAGCATGAGAAGCCACAACTGGCAAGTTCCGGTGTATTAAAAGAATATGTAATAACTTCATCAAGTGATAATTAATTTGTCAGTGTGTTGAAAATGTGTAATGAAGTTGAATAGTTTGAAAAAGACAACAATACACTTTTCGAGGGGTAGTTTAATACGGAAAACTTATGCCTTGAAGTAGTATTTCGGAAAAGCAGTCGTTAAAAGCTGTGTCTATGTCATCAGCTTATATGTCTTCAAGATACAGTGCTTGTGAGTGCGACTGTGGGTAGGTGGAGTTACTCCCCTTATATAACCATTCATCCACTATTTCACAATCAATTGACGAAATATGAAATAGCACAAGTGTCGTGTGTATAATAAGACTATGTAGGAGAGCAAAACTCCAAGGGAAGTAAACATGCTGACACTGTAGATGGTGTTCTGTGTATGCAAATTACTTGTACTTACGTCCTGTCTTTTATTTCTCACCCTCATATATAAGCCTGGATCATCAGGTATATCTCGAGGTCCGGAGGGGTCTGGGTTATCGAATGTCTTTGAATTTAAATCACCCATCCCTACATTCGACCTTTTTTAAAAGGATTTGAATCGATATATTTAATGAAATAGTATCTTAACCCTGTCACACATATTTTATTTATCTGTAGTGGTTATTTATATTACATCATTTGCTGAGACATTTCGATCGATTACATGTATGAGCAGTTTTGATATTGATATCTCTCTTGTATTTTCCATCCCCTCGCTCACCCCATACCTTACCCTACTCCTCTCCCATATCCTATCCTCGCTCCCCCTCTTTCCATCCCTACCTAATCCCTTTCCCTCTACATATTTGACACTTTCTCTCTCCCTATCTCTCCGTCCACATCCCTCAATATCGCGTCCACATTCGAAATCTTTCCATTCCTACCTCAGCGCTATTTTTCACAATCTCCACCACTTACCTTCCAAAAGGAATGGACCATCGACTCATGAAGATAATTAACAGATCAGGTTCAAACATATTGTGATAATCGTGACCAGGAGAAAAAACAGCATCCCTTAAAGCAATGGATTCAAGAGAAATAATTAAACTGTGTACATACTATGTGTGATTAGTTCATAAAACAAACAACAACCAGTGATGAAGTTGAATTCGGGATGATGGTGGTGCATTTCTTTATCGGTCCTACTATTATTCAACATTCTAAAACTGCTTGTGCTAAGATTAAAGGAGGCAATTCTTAGTTATAACATAACAAAGAAAGAGCACATTGTGCAGACAGCATGAGAAGCCACAACTGGCAAGTTCCGGTGTATTAAAAGAATATGTAATAACTTCATCAAGTGATAATTAATTTGTCAGTGTGTTGAAAATGTGTAATGAAGTTGAATAGTTTGAAAAAGACAACAATACACTTTTCGAGGGGTAGTTTAATACGGAAAACTTATGCCTTGAAGTAGTATTTCGGAAAAGCAGTCGTTAAAAGCTGTGTCTATGTCATCAGCTTATATGTCTTCAAGATACAGTGCTTGTGAGTGCGACTGTGGGTAGGTGGAGTTACTCCCCTTATATAACCATTCATCCACTATTTCACAATCAATTGACGAAATATGAAATAGCACAAGTGTCGTGTGTATAATAAGACTATGTAGGAGAGCAAAACTCCAAGGGAAGTAAACATGCTGACACTGTAGATGGTGTTCTGTGTATGCAAATTACTTGTACTTACGTCCTGTCTTTTATTTCTCACCCTCATATATAAGCCTGGATCATCAGGTATATCTCGAGGTCCGGAGGGGTCTGGGTTATCGAATGTCTTTGAATTTAAATCACCCATCCCTACATTCGACCTTTTTTAAAAGGATTTGAATCGATATATTTAATGAAATAGTATCTTAACCCTGTCACACATATTTTATTTATCTGTAGTGGTTATTTATATTACATCATTTGCTGAGACATTTCGATCGATTACATGTATGAGCAGTTTTGATATTGATATCTCTCTTGTATTTTCCATCCCCTCGCTCACCCCATACCTTACCCTACTCCTCTCCCATATCCTATCCTCGCTCCCCCTCTTTCCATCCCTACCTAATCCCTTTCCCTCTACATATTTGACACTTTCTCTCTCCCTATCTCTCCGTCCACATCCCTCAATATCGCGTCCACATTCGAAATCTTTCCATTCCTACCTCAGCGCTATTTTTCACAATCTCCACCACTTACCTTCCAAAAGGAATGGACCATCGACTCATGAAGATAATTAACAGATCAGGTTCAAACATATTGTGATAATCGTGACCAGGAGAAAAAACAGCATCCCTTAAAGCAATGGATTCAAGAGAAATAATTAAACTGTGTACATACTATGTGTGATTAGTTCATAAAACAAACAACAACCAGTGATGAAGTTGAATTCGGGATGATGGTGGTGCATTTCTTTATCGGTCCTACTATTATTCAACATTCTAAAACTGCTTGTGCTAAGATTAAAGGAGGCAATTCTTAGTTATAACATAACAAAGAAAGAGCACATTGTGCAGACAGCATGAGAAGCCACAACTGGCAAGTTCCGGTGTATTAAAAGAATATGTAATAACTTCATCAAGTGATAATTAATTTGTCAGTGTGTTGAAAATGTGTAATGAAGTTGAATAGTTTGAAAAAGAAAACAATACACTTTTCGAGGGGTAGTTTAATAAGGAAAACTTATGCCTTGAAGTAGTATTTCGGAAAAGCAGTCGTTAAAAGCTGTGTCTATGTCATCAGCTTATATGTCTTCAAGATACAGTGCTTGTGAGTGCGACTGTGGGTAGGTGGAGTTACTCCCCTTATATAACCATTCATCCACTATTTCACAATCAATTGACGAAATATGAAATAGCACAAGTGTCGTGTGTATAATAAGACTATGTAGGAGAGCAAAACTCCAAGGGAAGTAAACATGCTGACACTGTAGATGGTGTTCTGTGTATGCAAATTACTTGTACTTACGTCCTGTCTTTTATTTCTCACCCTCATATATAAGCCTGGATCATCAGGTATATCTCGAGGTCCGGAGGGGTCTGGGTTATCGAATGTCTTTGAATTTAAATCACCCATCCCTACATTCGACCTTTTTTAAAAGGATTTGAATCGATATATTTAATGAAATAGTATCTTAACCCTGTCACACATGTTTTATTTATCTGTAGTGGTTATTTATATTACATCATTTGCTGAGACATTTTGATCGATTACATGTATGAGCAGTTTTGATATTGATATCTCTCTTGTATTTTCCATCCCCTCGCTCACCCCATACCTTACCCTACTCCTCTCCCATATCCTCGCACCCCCTCTTTCCATCCCTACCTAATCCCTTTCCCTCTACATATTTGACACTTTCTCTCTGCCTATCTCTCCGTCCACATCCCTCGATATCGCGTCCACATTCGAAATCTTTCCATTCCTACCTCAGCGCTATTTTTCACAATTTCCACCACTTACCTTCCAAAAGGAATGGACCATCGACTCATGAAGATAACTAACAGATCAGGTTCAAACATATTGTGATAATCGTGACCAGGAGAAAAAACAGCATCCCTTAAAGCAATGGATTCAAGAGAAATAATTAAACTGTGTACATACTATGTGTGATTAGTTCATAAAACAAACAACAACAACCAGTGATGAAGTTGAATTCGGGATGATGGTGGTGCATTTCTTTATCGGTCCTACTATTATTCAACATTCTAAAACTGCTTGTGCTAAGATTAAAGGAGGCAATTCTTAGTTATAACATAACAAAGAAAGAGCACATTGTGCAGACAGCATGAGAAGCCACAACTGGCAAGTTCCGGTGTATTAAAAGAATATGTAATAACTTCATCAAGTGATAATTAATTTGTCAGTGTGTTGAAAATGTGTAATGAAGTTGAATAGTTTGAAAAAGAAAACAATACACTTTTCGAGGGGTAGTTTAATACGGAAAACTTATGCCCTGAAGTAGTATTTCGGAAAAGCAGTCGTTAAAAGCTGTGTCTATGTCATCAGCTTATTTGTCTTCAAGATACAGTGCTTGTGAGTGCGACTGTGGGTAGGTGGAGTTACTCCCCTTATATAACCATTCATCCACTATTTCACAATCAATTGACGAAATATGAAATAGCACAAGTGTCGTGTGTATAATAAGACTATGTAGGAGAGCAAAACTCCAAGGGAAGTAAACATGCTGACACTGTAGATGGTGTTCTGTGAATGCAAATTACTTGTACTTACGTCCTGTCTTTTATTTCTCACCCTCATATATAAGCCTGGATCATCAGGTATATCTCGAGGTCCGGAGGGGTCTGGGTTATCGAATGTCTTTGAATTTAAATCACCCATCCCTACATTCGACCTTTTTTTAAAGGATTTGAATCGATATATTTAATGAAATAGTATCTTAACCCTCTCACACATATTTTATTTATCTGTAGTGGTTATTTATATTACATCATTTGCTGAGACATTTCGATCGATTACATGTATGAGCAGTTTTGATATTGATATCTCTCTTGTATTTTCCATCCCCTCGCTCACCCCATACCTTACCCTACTCCTCTCCCATATCCTATCCTCGCTCCCCCTCTTTCCATCCCTACCTAATCCCTTTCCCTCTACATATTTGACACTTTCTCTCTCCTTATCTCTCCGTCCACATCCCTCAATATCGCGTCCACATTCGAAATCTTTCCATTCCTACCTCAGCGCTATTTTTCACAATCTCCACCACTTACCTTCCAAAAGGAATGGACCATCGACTCATGAAGATAACTAACAGATCAGGTTCAAACATATTGTGATAATCGTGACCAGGAGAAAAAACAGCATCCCTTAAAGCAATGGATTCAAGAGAAATAATTAAACTGTGTACATACTATGTGTGATTAGTTCATAAAACAAACAACAACCAGTGATGAAGTTGAATTCGGGATGATGGTGGTGCATTTCTTTATCGGTCCTACTATTATTCAACATTCTAAAACTGCTTGTGCTAAGATTAAAGGAGGCAATTCTTAGTTATAACATAACAAAGAAAGAGCACATTGTGCAGACAGCATGAGAAGCCACAACTGGCAAGTTCCGGTGTATTAAAAGAATATGTAATAACTTCATCAAGTGATAATTAATTTGTCAGTGTGTTGAAAATGTGTAATGAAGTTGAATAGTTTGAAAAAGAAAACAATACACTTTTCGAGGGGTAGTTTAATAAGGAAAACTTATGCCTTGAAGTAGTATTTCGGAAAAGCAGTCGTTAAAAGCTGTGTCTATGTCATCAGCTTATATGTCTTCAAGATACAGTGCTTGTGAGTGCGACTGTGGGTAGGTGGAGTTACTCCCCTTATATAACCATTCATCCACTATTTCACAATCAATTGACGAAATATGAAATAGCACAAGTGTCGTGTGTATAATAAGACTATGTAGGAGAGCAAAACTCCAAGGGAAGTAAACATGCTGACACTGTAGATGGTGTTCTGTGTATGCAAATTACTTGTACTTACGTCCTGTCTTTTATTTCTCACCCTCATATATAAGCCTGGATCATCAGGTATATCTCGAGGTCCGGAGGGGTCTGGGTTATCGAATGTCTTTGAATTTAAATCACCCATCCCTACATTCGACCTTTTTTAAAAGGATTTGAATCGATATATTTAATGAAATAGTATCTTAACCCAGTCACACATGTTTTATTTATCTGTAGTGGTTATTTATATTACATCATTTGCTGAGACATTTTGATCGATTACATGTATGAGCAGTTTTGATATTGATATCTCTCTTGTATTTTCCATCCCCTCGCTCACCCCATACCTTACCCTACTCCTCTCCCATATCCTCGCACCCCCTCTTTCCATCCCTACCTAATCCCTTTCCCTCTACATATTTGACACTTTCTCTCTCCCTATCTCTCCGTCCACATCCCTCGATATCGCGTCCACATTCGAAATCTTTCCATTCCTACCTCAGCGCTATTTTTCACAATCTCCACCACTTACCTTCCAAAAGGAATGGACCATCGACTCATGAAGATAACTAACAGATCAGGTTCAAACATATTGTGATAATCGTGACCAGGAGAAAAAACAGCATCCCTTAAAGCAATGGATTCAAGAGAAATAATTAAACTGTGTACATACTATGTGTGATTAGTTCATAAAACAAACAACAACAACAACAACAACCAGTGATGAAGTTGAATTCGGGATGATGGTGGTGCATTTCTTTATCGGTCCTACTATTATTCAACATTCTAAAACTGCTTGTGCTAAGATTAAAGGAGGCAATTCTTAGTTATAACATAACAAAGAAAGAGCACATTGTGCAGACAGCATGAGAAGCCACAACTGGCAAGTTCCGGTGTATTAAAAGAATATGTAATAACTTCATCAAGTGATAATTAATTTGTCAGTGTGTTGCAAATGTGTAATGAAGTTGAATAGTTTGAAAAAGAAAACAATACACTTTTCGAGGGGTAGTTTAATACGGAAAACTTATGCCTTGAAGTAGTATTTCGGAAAAGCAGTCGTTAAAAGCTGTGTCTATGTCATCAGCTTATATGTCTTCAAGATACAGTGCTTGTGAGTGCGACTGTGGGTAGGTGGAGTTACTCCCCTTATATAACCATTCATCCACTATTTCACAATCAATTGACGAAATATGAAATAGCACAAGTGTCGTGTGTATAATAAGACTATGTAGGAGAGCAAAACTCCAAGGGAAGTAAACATGCTGACACTGTAGATGGTGTTCTGTGTATGCAAATTACTTGTACTTACGTCCTGTCTTTTATTTCTCACCCTCATATATAAGCCTGGATCATCAGGTATATCTCGAGGTCCGGAGGGGTCTGGGTTATCGAATGTCTTTGAATTTAAATCACCCATCCCTACATTCGACCTTTTTTAAAAGGATTTGAATCGATATATTTAATGAAATAGTATCTTAACCCAGTCACACATGTTTTATTTATCTGTAGTGGTTATTTATATTACATCATTTGCTGAGACATTTCGATCGATTACATGTATGAGCAGTTTTGATATTGATATCTCTCTTGTATTTTCCATCCCCTCGCTCACCCCATACCTTACCCTACTCCTCTCCCATATCCTATCCTCGCTCCCCCTCTTTCCATCCCTACCTAATCCCTTTCCCTCTACATATTTGACACTTTCTCTCTCCCTATCTCTCCGTCCACATCCCTCAATATCGCGTCCACATTCGAAATCTTTCCATTCCTACCTCAGCGCTATTTTTCACAATCTCCACCACTTACCTTCCAAAAGGAATGGACCATCGACTCATGAAGATAACTAACAGATCAGGTTCAAACATATTGTGATAATCGTGACCAGGAGAAAAAACAGCATCCCTTAAAGCAATGGATTCAAGAGAAATAATTAAACTGTGTACATACTATGTGTGATTAGTTCATAAAACAAACAACAACCAGTGATGAAGTTGAATTCGGGATGATGGTGGTGCATTTCTTTATCGGTCCTACTATTATTCAACATTCTAAAACTGCTTGTGCTAAGATTAAAGGAGGCAATTCTTAGTTATAACATAACAAAGAAAGAGCACATTGTGCAGACAGCATGAGAAGCCACAACTGGCAAGTTCCGGTGTATTAAAAGAATATGTAATAACTTCATCAAGTGATAATTAATTTGTCAGTGTGTTGAAAATGTGTAATGAAGTTGAATAGTTTGAAAAAGAAAACAATACACTTTTCGAGGGGTAGTTTAATAAGGAAAACTTATGCCTTGAAGTAGTATTTCGGAAAAGCAGTCGTTAAAAGCTGTGTCTATGTCATCAGCTTATATGTCTTCAAGATACAGTGCTTGTGAGTGCGACTGTGGGTAGGTGGAGTTACTCCCCTTATATAACCATTCATCCACTATTTCACAATCAATTGACGAAATATGAAATAGCACAAGTGTCGTGTGTATAATAAGACTATGTAGGAGAGCAAAACTCCAAGGGAAGTAAACATGCTGACACTGTAGATGGTGTTCTGTGTATGCAAATTACTTGTACTTACGTCCTGTCTTTTATTTCTCACCCTCATATATAAGCCTGGATCATCAGGTATATCTCGAGGTCCGGAGGGGTCTGGGTTATCGAATGTCTTTGAATTTAAATCACCCATCCCTACATTCGACCTTTTTTAAAAGGATTTGAATCGATATATTTAATGAAATAGTATCTTAACCCAGTCACACATGTTTTATTTATCTGTAGTGGTTATTTATATTACATCATTTGCTGAGACATTTTGATCGATTACATGTATGAGCAGTTTTGATATTGATATCTCTCTTGTATTTTCCATCCCCTCGCTCACCCCATACCTTACCCTACTCCTCTCCCATATCCTCGCACCCCCTCTTTCCATCCCTACCTAATCCCTTTCCCTCTACATATTTGACACTTTCTCTCTCCCTATCTCTCCGTCCACATCCCTCGATATCGCGTCCACATTCGAAATCTTTCCATTCCTACCTCAGCGCTATTTTTCACAATCTCCACCACTTACCTTCCAAAAGGAATGGACCATCGACTCATGAAGATAACTAACACATCAGGTTCAAACATATTGTGATAATCGTGACCAGGAGAAAAAACAGCATCCCTTAAAGCAATGGATTCAAGAGAAATAATTAAACTGTGTACATACTATGTGTGATTAGTTCATAAAACAAACAACAACAACAACAACAACCAGTGATGAAGTTGAATTCGGGATGATGGTGGTGCATTTCTTTATCGGTCCTACTATTATTCAACATTCTAAAACTGCTTGTGCTAAGATTAAAGGAGGCAATTCTTAGTTATAACATAACAAAGAAAGAGCACATTGTGCAGACAGCATGAGAAGCCACAACTGGCAAGTTCCGGTGTATTAAAAGAATATGTAATAACTTCATCAAGTGATAATTAATTTGTCAGTGTGTTGAAAATGTGTAATGAAGTTGAATAGTTTGAAAAAGACAACAATACACTTTTCGAGGGGTAGTTTAATACGGAAAACTTATGCCTTGAAGTAGTATTTCGGAAAAGCAGTCGTTAAAAGCTGTGTCTATGTCATCAGCTTATATGTCTTCAAGATACAGTGCTTGTGAGTGCGACTGTGGGTAGGTGGAGTTACTCCCCTTATATAACCATTCATCCACTATTTCACAATCAATTGACGAAATATGAAATAGCACAAGTGTCGTGTGTATAATAAGACTATGTAGGAGAGCAAAACTCCAAGGGAAGTAAACATGCTGACACTGTAGATGGTGTTCTGTGTATGCAAATTACTTGTACTTACGTCCTGTCTTTTATTTCTCACCCTCATATATAAGCCTGGATCATCAGGTATATCTCGAGGTCCGGAGGGGTCTGGGTTATCGAATGTCTTTGAATTTAAATCACCCATCCCTACATTCGACCTTTTTTAAAAGGATTTGAATCGATATATTTAATGAAATAGTATCTTAACCCTGTCACACATATTTTATTTATCTGTAGTGGTTATTTATATTACATCATTTGCTGAGACATTTCGATCGATTACATGTATGAGCAGTTATGATATTGATATCTCTCTTGTATTTTCCATCCCCTCGCTCACCCCATACCTTACCCTACTCCTCTCCCATATCCTATCCTCGCTCCCCCTCTTTCCATCCCTACCTAATCCCTTTCCCTCTACATATTTGACACTTTCTCTCTCCCTATCTCTCCGTCCACATCCCTCGATATCGCGTCCACATTCGAAATCTTTCCATTCCTACCTCAGCGCTATTTTTCACAATCTCCACCACTTACCTTCCAAAAGGAATGGACCATCGACTCATGAAGATAACTAACAGATCAGGTTCAAACATATTGTGATAATCGTGACCAGGAGAAAAAACAGCATCCCTTAAAGCAATGGATTCAAGAGAAATAATTAAACTGTGTACATACTATGTGTGATTAGTTCATAAAACAAACAACAACAACAACAACAACAACCAGTGATGAAGTTGAATTCGGGATGATGGTGGTGCATTTCTTTATCGGTCCTACTATTATTCAACATTCTAAAACTGCTTGTGCTAAGATTAAAGGAGGCAATTCTTAGTTATAACATAACAAAGAAAGAGCACATTGTGCAGACAGCATGAGAAGCCACAACTGGCAAGTTCCGGTGTATTAAAAGAATATGTAATAACTTCATCAAGTGATAATTAATTTGTCAGTGTGTTGCAAATGTGTAATGAAGTTGAATAGTTTGAAAAAGAAAACAATACACTTTTCGAGGGGTAGTTTAATACGGAAAACTTATGCCTTGAAGTAGTATTTCGGAAAAGCAGTCGTTAAAAAGCTGTGTCTATGTCATAAGCTTATATGTCTTCAAGATACAGTGCTTGTGAGTGCGACTGTGGGTAGGTGGAGTTACTCCCCTTATATAACCATTCATCCACTATTTCACAATCAATTGACGAAATATGAAATAGCACAAGTGTCGTGTGTATAATAAGACTATGTAGGAGAGCAAAACTCCAAGGAAAGTAAACATGCTGACACTGTAGATGGTGTTCTGTGTATGCAAATTACTTGTACTTACGTCCTGTCTTTTATTTCTCACCCTCATATATAAGCCTGGATCATCAGGTATATCTCGAGGTCCGGAGGGGTCTGGGTTATCGAATGTCTTTGAATTTAAATCACCCATCCCTACATTCGACCTTTTTTAAAAGGATTTGAATCGATATATTTAATGAAATAGTATCTTAACCCTGTCACACATATTTTATTTATCTGTAGTGGTTATTTATATTACATCATTTGCTGAGACATTTCGATCGATTACATGTATGAGCAGTTTTGATATTGATATCTCTCTTGTATTTTCCATCCCCTCGCTCACCCCATACCTTACCCTACTCCTCTCCCATATCCTCGCACCCCCTCTTTCCATCCCTACCTAATCCCTTTCCCTCTACATATTTGACACTTTCTCTCTGCCTATCTCTCCGTCCACATCCCTCAATATCGCGTCCACATTCGAAATCTTTCCATTCCTACCTCAGCGCTATTTTTCACAATCTCCACCACTTACCTTCCAAAAGGAATGGACCATCGACTCATGAAGATAACTAACAGATCAGGTTCAAACATATTGTGATAATCGTGACCAGGAGAAAAAACAGCATCCCTTAAAGCAATGGATTCAAGAGAAATAATTAAACTGTGTACATACTATGTGTGATTAGTTCATAAAACAAACAACAACAACAACAACCAGTGATGAAGTTGAATTCGGGATGATGGTGGTGCATTTCTTTATCGGTCCTACTATTATTCAACATTCTAAAACTGCTTGTGCTAAGATTAAAGGAGGCAATTCTTAGTTATAACATAACAAAGAAAGAGCACATTGTGCAGACAGCATGAGAAGCCACAACTGGCAAGTTCCGGTGTATTAAAAGAATATGTAATAACTTCATCAAGTGATAATTAATTTGTCAGTGTGTTGAAAATGTGTAATGAAGTTGAATAGTTTGAAAAAGACAACAATACACTTTTCGAGGGGTAGTTTAATACGGAAAACTTATGCCTTGAAGTAGTATTTCGGAAAAGCAGTCGTTAAAAAGCTGTGTCTATGTCATCAGCTTATATGTCTTCAAGATACAGTGCTTGTGAGTGCGACTGTGGGTAGGTGGAGTTACTCCCCTTATATAACCATTCATCCACTATTTCACAATCAATTGACGAAATATGAAATAGCACAAGTGTCGTGTGTATAATAAGACTATGTAGGAGAGCAAAACTCCAAGGGAAGTAAACATGCTGACACTGTAGATGGTGTTCTGTGTATGCAAATTACTTGTACTTACGTCCTGTCTTTTATTTCTCACCCTCATATATAAGCCTGGATCATCAGGTATATCTCGAGGTCCGGAGGGGTCTGGGTTATCGAATGTCTTTGAATTTAAATCACCCATCCCTACATTCGACCTTTTTTAAAAGGATTTGAATCGATATATTTAATGAAATAGTATCTTAACCCTGTCACACATATTTTATTTATCTGTAGTGGTTATTTATATTACATCATTTGCTGAGACATTTCGATCGATTACATGTATGAGCAGTTTTGATATTGATATCTCTCTTGTATTTTCCATCCCCTCGCTCACCCCATACCTTACCCTACTCCTCGCTCCCCCTCTTTCCATCCCTACCTAATCCCTTTCCCTCTACATATTTGACACTTTCTCTCTCCCTATCTCTCCGTCCACATCGCTCAATATCGCGTCCACATTCGAAATCTTTCCATTCCTACCTCAGCGCTATTTTTCACAATCTCCACCACTTACCTTCCAAAAGGAATGGACCATCGACTCATGAAGATAACTAACAGATCAGGTTCAAACATATTGTGATAATCGTGACCAGGAGAAAAAACAGCATCCCTTAAAGCAATGGATTCAAGAGAAATAATTAAACTGTGTACATACTATGTGTGATTAGTTCATAAAACAAACAACAACCAGTGATGAAGTTGAATTCGGGATGATGGTGGTGCATTTCTTTATCGGTCCTACTATTATTCAACATTCTAAAACTGCTTGTGCTAAGATTAAAGGAGGCAATTCTTAGTTATAACATAACAAAGAAAGAGCACATTGTGCAGACAGCATGAGAAGCCACAACTGGCAAGTTCCGGTGTATTAAAAGAATATGTAATAACTTCATCAAGTGATAATTAATTTGTCAGTGTGTTGAAAATGTGTAATGAAGTTGAATAGTTTGAAAAAGAAAACAATACACTTTTCGAGGGGTAGTTTAATACGGAAAACTTATGCCTTGAAGTAGTATTTCGGAAAAGCAGTCGTTAAAAAGCTGTGTCTATGTCATAAGCTTATATGTCTTCAAGATACAGTGCTTGTGAGTGCGACTGTGGGTAGGTGGAGTTACTCCCCTTATATAACCATTCATCCACTATTTCACAATCAATTGACGAAATATGAAATAGCACAAGTGTCGTGTGTATGATAAGACTATGTAGGAGAGCAAAACTCCAAGGGAAGTAAACATGCTGACACTGTAGATGGTGTTCTGTGTATGCAAATTACTTGTACTTACGTCCTGTCTTTTATTTCTCACCCTCATATATAAGCCTGGATCATCAGGTATATCTCGAGGTCCGGAGGGGTCTGGGTTATCGAATGTCTTTGAATTTAAATCACCCATCCCTACATTCGACCTTTTTTAAAAGGATTTGAATCGATATATTTAATGAAATAGTATCTTAACCCTGTCACACATGTTTTATTTATCTGTAGTGGTTATTTATATTACATCATTTGCTGAGACATTTCGATCGATTACATGTGTGAGCAGTTTTGATATTGATATCTCTCTTGCATTTTCCATCCCCTCGCTCACCCCATACCTTACCCTACTCCTCTCCCATATCCTCGCTCCCCCTCTTTCCATCCCTACCTAATCCCTTTCCCTCTACATATTTGACACTTTCTCTCTGCCTATCTCTCCGTTCACATCCCTCAATATCGCGTCCACATTCGAAATCTTTCCATTCCTACCTCAGCGCTATTTTTCACAATCTCCACCACTTACCTTCCAAAAGGAATGGACTATCGACTCATGAAGATAACTAACAGATCAGGTTCAAACATATTGTGATAATCGTGACCAGGAGAAAAAACAGCATCCCTTAAAGCAATGGATTCAAGAGAAATAATTAAACTGTGTACATACTATGTGTGATTAGTTCATAAAACAAACAACAACAACAACAACCAGTGATGAAGTTGAATTCGGGATGATGGTGGTGCATTTCTTTATCGGTCCTACTATTATTCAACATTCTAAAACTGCTTGTGCTAAGATTAAAGGAGGCAATTCTTAGTTATAACATAACAAAGAAAGAGCACATTGTGCAGACAGCATGAGAAGCCACAACTGGCAAGTTCCGGTGTATTAAAAGAATATGTAATAACTTCATCAAGTGATAATTAATTTGTCAGTGTGTTGAAAATGTGTAATGAAGTTGAATAGTTTGAAAAAGACAACAATACGCTTTTCGAGGGGTAGTTTAATACGGAAACTTATGGCTTGAAGTAGTATTTCGGAAAAGCAGTCGTTAAAAAGCTGTGTCTATGTCATAAGCTTATATGTCTTCAAGATACAGTGCTTGTGAGTGCGACTGTGGGTAGGTGGAGTTACTCCCCTTATATAACCATTCATCCACTATTTCACAATCAATTGACGAAATATGAAATAGCACAAGTGTCGTGTGTATAATAAGACTATGTAGGAGAGCAAAACTCCAAGGGAAGTAAACATGCTGACACTGTAGATGGTGTTCTGTGTATGCAAATTACTTGTACTTACGTCCTGTCTTTTATTTCTCACCCTCATATATAAGCCTGGATCATCAGGTATATCTCGAGGTCCGGAGGGGTCTGGGTTATCGAATGTCTTTGAATTAAAATCACCCATCCCTACATTCGACCTTTTTTAAAAGGATTTGAATCGATATATTTAATGAAATAGTATCTTAACCCAGTCACACATGTTTTATTTATCTGTAGTGGTTATTTATATTACATCATTTGCTGAGACATTTTGATCGATTACATGTATGAGCAGTTTTGATATTGATATCTCTCTTGTATTTTCCATCCCCTCGCTCACCCCATACCTTACCCTACTCCTCTCCCATATCCTCGCCCCCCCTCTTTCCATCCCTACCTAATCCCTTTCCCTCTACATATTTGACACTTTCTCTCTGCCTATCTCTCCGTCCACATCCCTCAATATCGCGTCCACATTCGAAATCTTTCCATTCCTACCTCAGCGCTATTTTTCACAATCTCCACCACTTACCTTCCAAAAGGAATGGACCATCGACTCATGAAGATAGCTAACAGATCAGGTTCAAACATATTGTGATAATCGTGACCAGGAGAAAAAACAGCATCCCTTAAAGCAATGGATTCAAGAGAAATAATTAAACTGTGTACATACTATGTGTGATTAGTTCATAAAACAAACAACAACAACAACAACAACCAGTGATGAAGTTGAATTCGGGATGATGGTGGTGCATTTCTTTATCGGTCCTACTATTATTCAACATTCTAAAACTGCTTGTGCTAAGATTAAAGGAGGCAATTCTTAGTTATAACATAACAAAGAGAGAGCACATTGTGCAGACAGCATGAGAAGCCACAACTGGCAGGTTCCGGTGTATTAAAAGAATATGTAATAACTTCATCAAGTGATAATTAATTTGTCAGTGTGTTGAAAATGTGTAATGAAGTTGAATAGTTTGAAAAAGAAAACAATACACTTTTCGAGGGGTAGTTTAATAAGGAAAACTTATGGCTTGAAGTAGTATTTCGGAAAAGCAGTCGTTAAAAAGCTGTGTCTATGTCATCAGCTTATATGTCTTCAAGATACAGTGCTTGTGAGTGCGACTGTGGGTAGGTGGAGTTACTCCCCTTATATAACCATTCATCCACTATTTCACAATCAATTGACGAAATATGAAATAGCACAAGTGCCGTGTGTATAATAAGACTATGTAGGAGAGCAAAACTCCAAGGGAAGTAAACATGCTGACACTGTAGATGGTGTTCTGTGTATGCAAATTACTTGTACTTACGTCCTGTCTTTTATTTCTCACCCTCATATATAAGCCTGGATCATCAGGTATATCTCGAGGTCCGGAGGGGTCTGGGTTATCGAATGTCTTTGAATTTAAATCACCCATCCCTACATTCGACCTTTTTTAAAAGGATTTGAATCGATATATTTAATGAAATAGTATCTTAACCCTGTCACACATGTTTTATTTATCTGTAGTGGTTATTTATATTACATCATTTGCTGAGACATTTCGATCGATTACATGTATGAGCAGTTTTGATATTGATATCTCTCTTGTATTTTCCATCCCCTCGCTCACCCCATACCTTACCCTACTCCTCTCCCATATCCTCGCTCCCCCTCTTTCCATCCCTACCTAATCCCTTTCCCTCTACATATTTGACACTTTCTCTCTCCCTATCTCTCCGTCCACATCCCTCAATATCGCGTCCACATTCGAAATCTTTCCATTCCTACCTCAGCGCTATTTTTCACAATCTCTACCACTTACCTTCCAAAAGGAATGGACCATCGACTCATGAAGATAATTAACAGATCAGGTTCAAACATATTGTGATAATCGTGACCAGGAGAAAAAACAGCATCCCTTAAAGCAATGGATTCAAGAGAAATAATTAAACTGTGTACATACTATGTGTGATTAGTTCATAAAACAAACAACAACAACCAGTGATGAAGTTGAATTCGGGATGATGGTGGTGCATTTCTTTATCGGTCCTACTATTATTCAACATTCTAAAACTGCTTGTGCTAAGATTAAAGGAGGCAATTCTTAGTTATAACATAACAAAGAAAGAGCACATTGTGCAGACAGCATGAGAAGCCACAACTGGCAAGTTCCGGTGTATTAAAAGAATATGTAATAACTTCATCAAGTGATAATTAATTTGTCAGTGTGTTGCAAATGTGTAATGAAGTTGAATAGTTTGAAAAAGAAAACAATACACTTTTCGAGGGGTAGTTTAATACGGAAAACTTATGCCTTGAAGTAGTATTTCGGAAAAGCAGTCGTTAAAAAGCTGTGTCTATGTCATAAGCTTATATGTCTTCAAGATACAGTGCTTGTGAGTGCGACTGTGGGTAGGTGGAGTTACTCCCCTTTATATAACCATTCATCCACTATTTCACAATCAATTGACGAAATATGAAATAGCACAAGTGTCGTGTGTATAATAAGACTATGTAGGAGAGCAAAACTCCAAGGGAAGTAAACATGCTGACACTGTAGATGGTGTTCTGTGTATGCAAATTACTTGTACTTACGTCCTGTCTTTTATTTTCTCACCCTCATATATAAGCCTGGATCATCAGGTATATCTCGAGGTCCGGAGGGGTCTGGGTTATCGAATGTCTTTGAATTTAAATCACCCATCCCTACATTCGACCTTTTTTAAAAGGATTTGAATCGATATATTTAATGAAATAGTATCTTAACCCAGTCACACATGTTTTATTTATCTGTAGTGGTTATTTATATTACATCATTTGCTGAGACATTTTGATCGATTACATGTATGAGCAGTTTTGATATTGATATCTCTCTTGCATTTTCCATCCCCTCGCTCACCCCATACCTTACCCTACTCCTCTCCCATATCCTCGTTCCCCCTCTTTCCATCCCTACCTAATCCCTTTCCCTCTACATATTTGACACTTTCTCTCTCCCTATCTCTCCGTCCACATCCCTCAATATCGCGTCCACATTCGAAATCTTTCCATTCCTACCTCAGCGCTATTTTTCACAATCTCTACCACTTACCTTCCAAAAGGAATGGACCATCGACTCATGAAGATAGCTAACAGATCAGGTTCAAACATATTGTGATAATCGTGACCAGGAGAAAAAACAGCATCCCTTAAAGCAATGGATTCAAGAGAAATAATTAAACTGTGTACATACTATGTGTGATTAGTTCATAAAACAAACAACAACAACAACCAGTGATGAAGTTGAATTCGGGATGATGGTGGTGCATTTCTTTATCGGTCCTACTATTATTCAACATTCTAAAACATTCTAAAACTGCTTTAAAGGATTTGAATCGATATATTTAATGAAATAGTATCTTAACCAAGTCACACATGTTTTATTTATCTGTAGTGGTTATATTACATCATTTGCTGAGACATTTTGATCGATTACATGGATGAGCAGTTTTGATATTGATCTCTTGCATTTTCCATCCCCTCACTCACCCCATACCTTACCCTACTCCTCTCCCATATCATAACCTCGCTCGCTCACTTTCCATCCCAACCTAATAGATTCCTAACACAGTCACACGTGTTATATTTATCGGAAGTGTTTATTTCTATCACCTCAGTGTTCTTTTAATGTTTGATTTTTTTCAGCAAATACTTGGACTTAATCAAGTTGATTTTCAATATAGACAGGTCGTTTTTTTGTCGAAAAATAGTGGGTCCATGTAAGCCTCTTGAGCAAGTATAGATGTCATCGTGTGGAGTATTACATTTCTTTGTCAAACGGTATTTGAGCCTATTTTCTCAAGTTTGTTTGTTTGTTGTTTAACGCCACACTCAGAAATATCCCAGTTATATGACGTCGGTCTGGACCAGACAATTCAGTGATTGACATCGTGAGCATCGATCCACGCAACTGGGATACGATGACATGCATCAACCAAGTCAGAGAACCTGACCACCCGATCCCGTTAGTCGCCTCTAACGAGAAGCATGGGTTGCTGAAGACCTATTCTAACCCGACCTCTTTCACAAACACTTCTTGCAAAATGTACACGCGATAAACCAGCTTTCGTTGTTATAACTTGGTACTGTATATCCACCTGGCCGCAAATACTTCAAAACAATTAAGTACAATTCACATCACTTACAACTACCTATTGTTCACAGAGTTAGCAACCCTTGAAAGAACCCATGCTAATGAATATGACAACAGCGTGGCAACCTAGCAACTACGTGGCCATAGCAACTGGGATTGTTTGCAGTTGCTTAGCGGTACGCGTAAGTGACTTACAGTTACCCCTCGCTGTAACAGCAGTGAAGGCAATCACGGAAGTATTCGTGCAAAACCGGTTGAACTGTACCTGGGCAAGTTTGGACGACGTCAGGTGTGGAAAACACGCTGTTATTGAACAGACAGTGGTTGCGCTTGAGCATGTTGATAGAAGAGGGTTGTCCAAGCGCTATCTAAAGACATTTTTGAGTCAAAAGACTTGCTGAACAGACAGTCAAGGTACGTATTTCAAACCAGCTTCCATTTCCGCGTTGACAGGGATGTAGAATGCCCACGGTGTTTAATAATATATGGATAGTGTGAGGTTAACCCTTCCTGTACTATAAACAACATGTCATTTGTAATATCCAAACAACAGGTTCTACATTGACATCGGCATGTGATTGATTATCGACGCGCTGTACCTGAAAGCGAAGTCTTCACCCGTGCTCTATATACATGTATGTTTTCTTGTGTGCAATCAGGTTCGACTGAAATTATCCTTTCATTGTGCAGTTAAACTGTCCTACCGTATTTCATCCCTTAAAAGCTGGTCTGTATTGAGGGACATGTCTGGGTGTAAGTTTTTAAATAAGCGTCGGACGGAGTGATCTACATGTTTGTTTGTTTGTTGTTTAACGCCGCATTCAGCAATATTACAGCTTTAACGGCGGTCTGTAAATATCGCGATCAGACAATCAGACAATCCAGTGATTGAAATCGTGTGCATCGATCTACGCAACTGGGATACGATGACATGCATCAAACAAGTCAGCGAGTCTGACCACCCGATCCCGTTAGTCGCCTCCTACGACAAGCATAGTCGCCTCTCACAACAAGTATAGGTTGCTGAAGACCAGTTGTAACCCGGATCTTCAGCGTTGCAGCTACAGGCAATGACATATGATATCAGATAACGTTTACTAAACTGGCTGCTTCTAGGCGTCAGATATACCAACAAAAAAAGACCCCTGCTTGCACGACACAAACGCCCGCCCAAATTAATAAATAAGTAAATAAATAAATAAATTCCCCATTCGTGTAAGAAAAAGATAACTGATAAACTGATATATATTGTATTAGTATCACAGCTACAGTTTGCCTTCCAGCATATATTTACCAGGGCTTGTTCACCTGACGATGGTTGTGATTGTCACCCGATACAGTGACATTTCATAGAGTAGAGGAAACGTCTTTGACCCAGGCATGTTGCTCGTTGAAGGAGTTACGCATGAATGCGCAGTTTACGGTTATTTTAGTAAGGGGTAGTCGCTATTGTCGGCAAACGTGATCAACGGGTGGCCAGACGTCTCGGAAGCTGCGATTCACTGTGCAGAGTTGTGCCGCCTGTGTGTGCCAGAATTCTGCGATCGATTCTGTTTCAGTGTTTGTCATCACTATACCGCGCTCGTGGGTTTCACCAGATTGGTAAACGTGTAAGACCTGCATCACTTCGAACTTTCCCCCAACACTAAGCTGACACGTGTTCAATCACTCCGAACTTCATCGTTGTGTTATTATTGTTATATCATTACAAATATTCAACGGGGAGTGATTTTAGCTTAATGTTTAAAGCGTTTGCTAATCGCGCCGAAAAAAAACTGGCTTACAGTAGACAGACAGGATTACGGAGTAAAACATCTGGTTGGCGATTTCAGAGCGTTTACTTAGTCGTGTACACTCTACAAGGGGCAGTGTTGGAACATATGGAGCGTTTTGTCAGGATCTTAAAATATTATTAGAATGATTATTGAAAAACGGGGAACAGAGAGGGTCAAACAATGTTAATAACGTACATGAACATGCAGCCTTTACGTCGAAAATAAATCTAATGGCCAGACCTTTTTAATCAAATACCGACTCAAACAAAAATGAAAAATGAACAAGAAATGAAAAGTGGTAGTTTTTTTTATTTTCTTGAAAGGGGCAGTGGGCTAGCCTTGTGGTTAAAGCGTTCGCTCATCACCCCGAAGACCCGTGTTCGATTCCTCACATGGGTACAATACGCGAAGCCCATTTCTGGTGTCCCCCGCGTGATATTGTTGGAATAGTGCTGACACAATACTTACTCACTCCCCCACTTACCAGAATGCATTAAACACAAAAAGAACACAATCAGGACTAATGGAGTTGGACCACGAAAGACATTGAGAGTAATGCATATTACATGTCTTCTCCAGACACAGTAATTAACAGACGGGTGATGGGCTGTACATATTACCTTGCAAAAAGCTATACTAGGAACAGGAATTGAGCTACAACAAGACTGACATTATTTCGATGACCTGAGTGAGTGAGTGAGTGAGTGAGGGAGGAGCGAGTCAGTACTTTTTTTCTAATGTAGGCCTGTATACAAATAATCAATTATTAAAGTAGCAACATACATAATTTACAACATTGGTCAACACATAGAAAGCATAGTGATTTATTTCTTCTGTATCGCTTGTGACAATTTTCTTTTTAAATATATGCATATTTACATTAGTGATACATGTGTTTGGTAGATATTAATTAATAATACCATGAGAAGTCCCACAAGTAAAACATGATATTCATCCTCCATACCTAGTTCACAGAGAAGACCGTAATAGTTTCTCAACCGTAACAGTCCTTTACAACAAACTTCACTAAAATATTTCGAAGCTTTAAACATACTTTTCTGGATGTAACAACTTTTATGTTCTCTTTAAACTCTCTCCGAACTGACATTAATAGCAGATATTAATCCAGAAAATCCAATTTATTAAACATTTCCAACTGTTTGTGACTGCCAAACAAAACCAAAACCAGGAGACATTTAATATTAGAAACAAATTTTTTATACCCTCCATTATATAAATAAAGAAACGCTTACGCATTTTGGGAGGTGGTAATCGTGTTTTGACAATATTATACGCCAGTATCCAACACGACAACACGACATACAAGTGAGTTCATAGACTGGAAATCGGCCACATTCACCATACACTACAGCATTGGGTGTTCGTGGTCCTATTTGTGAGAAGTTTTTACAAGCCAGTAGGTGGATTTTCCCTATACTCTCAAATATATTGACCACTCGAATTTTAATGAGTTAGAATGGGTGAGCAAATATACCGCATCAACAGTATTGCATATATACGCGACTACCATTTTGTCCGTCCTAATACGTGTCAACAATATGAGCATATTCAAGTTGCATTTCATTTAAGCTATTCGCCTTTCTCTCTCTTGTACTGTTCAAACCGCCTCCGTTGTCTCGTGGATTGAGCGTCTGCCCGAAAAGCGGATGGTCGGTGGTTCGATCCCCTGCCGCGTCATACCACCCGCGCGTGTCGCTTACATTAGCGCATTAATCTTGGTTGGTTTGGTTTGGTTTGTTGTTTAACGCCGCACTCAGCAATATTCCAGCTATATGACAGCGATCTGTAAATAATCGAGTCTGGACCAGACAATCCAGTGATTAATATCATGAGCATCGATCCCACAACTGGGATTGATGACATGCATCAACCAAGTCAGCGAGCCTGACCACCCGATCCCGTTAGTCGCCTCTTACGACAAGCATAATCACCTTTTTCGGTAAGCATGGGTTGCTATTCTACCCCGGATCTCCACGGGTAGCATTAATCTTGTTTGCGACGTAAAACCCCATTTCACATCATTTTCAAACGTCTTCATCGTTCGTGCTTGGCATAAAGACTGGTTTGGTAGGCGACAGTAACCATGGCTTGTGTTGTAGCCCCGTCTGCAAAGTAACAGTCATGTCCGTGGTAAGGTACAGACAATGAAAATACATTACATTGAACAAACCAGCTCCTTCACGCTTCAAGTGTTTCTTGTCTGACGTTATTCTTGACTCCTGTGGCAGAGTGAGGGAGTTGGACAGTATTCTAGTAAAATCATGGCGTGTCAGCTTAATGTGATGCAGGTCTCAGACGTTTACCACTTTGGTGAAATCCACAAGCTATGGTGCTGACAAACCTGGAAACATAATCAGGGCGAATCGGGATTCAAACCCACAATCATGGGTTTATTATTATTATTATTATTATTATTATTGTGCAGGTATCCAGGAACTAGTATCTGCTGAAAGGCAGTTTAATTTGTTCCCTAACCAGTGGATCCGTTCGCATTCCAGTTAACGTTCTCAACTCCCTGGGGAGTATACAACCCAAGCTGCCTACGGGCGCTTGAGGGTTATTACATCCTCCTCACATATCGGGCACCCATTCCCTCCTGGGTGAACAGAGGCACATTTGAACTTAAGTCACTTGCCCAGGGTGACACCACACGTTTTGCCTCCATTAGGCAACCCACCATTTTGACAAACAATATTTGCCCTTTCAGATGCCGGGGACGGGGAAAGAGTACGCCTTCTACGACCGAACAGCCATGCTACGTCAGAAGTTCCCGCTGAGTGCGGCAATGATGGTGTGTTCGTGTATGACGTGGGTCTGTATCTTCGCGGGTATGTACTACTCCGTGACCTTCACCTTGATGTATTTCAAGGTCACAAAAGAAGCTGACACGGTGGGACCCTGCAAGGAGCCATTTAGTTCCGTGTCAAGCGAAAACTTTAAGAAAGTGGACAACTATCCCCGGGGCGTGGCTTTGCCGTATATCGTCCGGATGTCACCGGAGAAAGGACACACAGATGAAGTTCCCAAAGATTCCATTATCCCGACCATCATCACTGCTGTGTCGTCTGCTCAGTTCTACCAAGTTCAAGGACTAATAAAACACCTAAAGGCAATAGAAGGATACTACCCAGATATTAGCCTCGTCATTTATGATGTTGGCTTATATAAGAGAGAATATAAGTTGGTAAGTATGTGAACGAGGTTCTTTCGTACAAGTGATCGCATGGTTCTTTTTACTCCAATGAACTGGGTTTAACGCCGCTTTGAAACGTCAGGACTTCAATACACGCCGGCCTCTCATTGACGCCGGGGCCCACTTGCACAAAGCCATCTCAGCACTAAGATGATCTCCCATGCTCTAACATAGACTTAAGAGAGTTGTAGCGCTAAGATCGCTTTGTGCACGTGGGCCCTGGCCATGCGCTCTGTCCAAAAAATAGAAGCGAGCTCTGATACTGTGATATGTTGGTGTGATTAATATTGAGTGAGTGAGTGAGTTGGGTTTAACGCCGCTTTTAACATTATTCCAGTTATATCACGGCATGTCAGCTTTATGTGGGAGGAAAGCCCGAAGTGGTGCAGGTCTCAGACGTTTACCACCGCGGTGAAACCCACGAGCACGGGTATGGTGCTGACAAACCTAGAAACATAATCGGGGTGAACCGGGATTCGAACCCACAATCATAGGTTTCTGGCGTGTCCAAGGGACGCAACTCTGCACAGCGAATCGCGGCGCCTTAGACAACTGGGCCACCCGTGCCCCCTGATTAATATTGACCGTTTCCAGTAAATGTACTCTTTGTATCACTCAAGACTTTGGGATTCGGTAAGGTAGTGAGTTGCCACTGTGCCAGCTTTAAACAAAATACAAACCAATAGAAGCCGGCATTCGTGACCAACTCGTGTTAGTCCAGTCCAGGACAAGTCGAGCATTCGTGATTAATTCGTGTTATTCCGGGGAAAGCCGAGTAGCTACTCGTAACCACCCTCTCGTGCATTCGTGATCAACTCGTGTTCCTTGGGGAGAAGCCGAATAGCGCGCAGATGTCTAATGAGGAAATACGGTATTCAATTTAGGCAGGATATGAACAGGTACCATAAGGCGACTGTGCTTGTCGTAAGAGGTGACTAACGGGATCGGGTGATCAGGCTCCCTGACTTGGTTAATGCATGTCATCGTATCCCAATTGTGTGGATCGATGCTCATGATGTCAATCACCGGATTGTCTGGTCCAGACTCGATTATTCACAGACCGCCGTCATATAGCTGGAATATTGCTGGATGCGGCGGTAAACAACAAACAAACAAAAATCTTGTGGCGTCTTTTAGCATGACGCGGCCGGGCATAGAACCCCCGTCCTTCCGCTCCCCTGGCAGACACTTGACCACGGACACGGTCATCTGGAATGTAGATTAATACACAGGGTGATTGAATATTAGGTATACACTCGAATAAACTTAGTAACTCCTGGTGAGTTTTATCGAGAAAATACATTAATTTACAAACATTTTGAATGGCATTTTTCTTATTTCAGTTAGAAAAATACTGCAATTGTATCGTCAGAAAATTCATCACCAGCGCCTACCCCAACCATGTTGCCGACTTCAGCAACAATGCATGGAGACCAATCATATTGCAGGTATAGTCCACAATGACCATGTGCTATCGTTATTTGATAGGACTCGGGGAGACTATATGCCCCTCGTCACTGGCGACTAAATATGGAGGCTCGCCGCACTCGTTGTGAATGAGGCTGTGGGCTGGCCTCTTGGTTGAAGCGTTGGCTCGTCATGTCGCAGACACGGGTTCTCTTCCCGCATGAGTATGACCAAGATCTGGCTGTAATATTGCTGAAAGCATTGTGAAACCCACCACTCACTATGTGATACACGTTGATCAGTGACTATATGCACGAGAAAATAAAGTCTGCCGTGATCTTGATGTGATAGAGTGGCATCGTTCCCCGTTGAACTGGGCCCCGTTCCACGAAGAGATCTCAGCGTTACGACAGCTGTAAGCCTATGGTAAAGTATGGGGGTTACGCTTGTCTAAGCGTCACGGTAACTTTGTGGAAGTGGGCCCCGGACAAGACCTCCTACTGGCGTAAGTTGAATTAATGTGAAGCACTACACACAACACTGGAAAGTCTTGAACGTGGAAAATCATTCTCGGCTGGCCACAAGTCGATATTTGACAAGATGTTACTAACAGACCTGACCAGAGTGAGTGAGTGAGTGAGTTGGGTTTAACGTCGCTTTTAACAGTATTCCAGTTATATAGCGGCGTGTCAGCTTAATGTGCGAGGAAAGCCCGAAGTGATGCAGGTCTCAGACGTTTACCACTTCGGTGAAACCCACGGGCACGGGTATGGTGCTGACAAACCTAGAAACATAATTGGGGCGAACCAAGATTCGAACCCACAATCATAGGTTTCTGGCGCGTCCGAGGGACGCAACTCTGCACAGCGAATCACGGCGCCTTAGACGACTGGGCCACCCGTGCCCCCACCCGACCAGATCTCAAGTCTGCGACCGCTTTGTGGAGTGGGGCCCTGAACTCTTACTGGCGTGAGGTGTAATCTGAGTAAATACGCACAACACCAGCAATCTTAAACGTGAAAAATCATTCTCCACCTGATCATAAATCGATATTTGACAATAGGTAACACGAACAGGCATATTTATATCTCACCGTTTGATAATGTAACCATGATGTTCAGCGTTAACATGAAGTAACAATTCTCAACTGAATTATGATGTGAACCATTCGTAAATATTTTCAGGAAGCTCTAGACGAATTCGGGTCAATCATGTACTTGGACCCAACTGCCCGGTTTAAGGGCCCGGACTCCCTGAAAGTAATTCGGAACAGAGGATGGCGGGACTTTATGGTGTGGGACATGCAGGTCCACATGGACGTTGTGGCTTACACAGACCCGGAGATGTTCCGGTACCTTCAAGAGGACCGCTGTGCCTTTAAAGAAGCGGGCATGATTGACACGGAAATAATAGTTTTGTTCAAGTCAACGAACACTTGGAACCTGTTGATGAAGCCATGGTTGAAATGTGCCTTCAGTGCGGAGTGCATTGCTCCGTCCGGATCTCGACATGACGTTTGTTTTCATATACGTAAACCAAAGACAACAGGTTGTCATAGATACGACCAATCAGCTCTCAGTATAGTTTTGAATAGGGCGTTACAAATAACGATTGAGAGAAACCGGTATATCCCGCCAAGGATGACTTATTATTCTGAAGAGGAGGTGGTTTTATTCCCAGAGCAACCCTGGACAAATACTCAGTTATTAATTTTACTCGGCGTTCCATTGAGTATAGGTATTCTTTTGAAGTGTGTATGTTTCGGGGGTAAATTTAAGTTTAGGTGATGTTATGGAATCCGTTTTATCTCAGGTATTCGGAACAACGAGTAAATGCGATCTCTGGGGCCAAAGCTTTCCGAATAGGTACTGGTCGGCCGAAAACAAATTTTTCAGTCAAGTGATCATGGTATCTTAATCGAACACGAAGAAACCCGTGAAGATGCTTGTCGTTTGGGGCGACTAACGGGATCTGGTGGTCAGTCTCGCTGACTTGGTTGTTGCACGTCACCGTATCCATATTGCCCAGATCGATGCTCATGATGTCGATCACTGGATCGTGTGGTCCAGATTCGATTATTGACAGACCGCCCTTATATAGTTGGAATATTGCGGAATGCGGCCTTAAACAAAAAAACAACAACCTTACAATTACAAGTGAAGAATTCGCCCACAGCTAAAAGCAAACAGCAAAAGCCAGTGCAATACATCATCTCACCTCAAATAAGCAATCACTGGATTGTCTGGTCCAGACTCGATTATTTACAGACCCCGTCTTTTAGCTGGAATATTGCTGAGTGCATGTAAAACAACAAACAATCAATCAAATAAGCCTCCGTTGTTGGTATGAATTACATTGTTTCCATTGTTCCATGTACATGAGATGGACATATCTTCCAAGAAAATGAAGAATTGTTTTTTTTCCGGCACCCTTAACTGGGGGCGATTTAAAAAGTGCTTGGGAAAAGGAAACTATTTTAATACATTCAAGGGGTGCAAAATCCCAGTGCACTTCTTTGGACTTCAAGCATACGATAGCACTACTAATATAGACAGTATGCTCAGGGTTCTAAAATCTAGTATCCGGCATTTCCTGGTAAATTGTAGACAATTTGGTAGACATTAGAACCTGTGCGAGTTATATCTTTGCACTTATCTGGCAGTCCAGTACACCCCACATTTTACAAAATAGAAAGGTCACACAAATACCAGAGCCCGATTGCCATTATTTGGTTTCCTGGTATTTCTTCAAAAACTTTTCAAAAAGTTTAAAAAACGTTTCAATAAATCTCAAGACAAAATTCCTTTTCCTCCTTACCTACTTTGCTAAGCATCCTTTACCCGTCTTCAGGTACAAAATCAACATTCAGGCTGGTTCAGAAACAGTTCCACATGTGTTTAATTTTGGGCATCAGTAGGCCACATATTTAGTACCACCAAAACTGTTTGTTTTAGTATAAGTAAATTTCATGCTTATTTTAAATTGTGTGTAGGACAGTTTCATTTTTGTAGTGTAGTTCATGTTGTATGACTGAAGATCAACTTTGACAACAGATGTCTATTTGAGCCAAATCATCCACATTGTTGATTAGCCATTCAGGAGTTAGTTCCCTTTATACAGATATACTGCTTGTGTCTGTACATAAATTGAGATAAGGGCCTGATGTATCAGGGTCTATTTGATGTTTTGCCACTGTGCCCAACAAGTATTCTTCTTCTCTTTTGTTAGAGTGAAGTCATTCAGATGGGCACACAGGAACAGAATTGAATTCGTGTATTGTGAATACATCCATTGAAATTTTACCCAACATCAAAAGCAATACGCTTTGATTTGCCTCATATTTAAATAAACCATTACAATGACTAATGCATGTTCTGTTTCCGTTCTTATATACAAGCGCAAGATGGTTTGGGGCAGCAGATATTTCAGATTCATGGTAAGGTCATAGTTTATCAGTTTCATTTGAGAATGATAAAATACATGTCTGCAGCCAGTCACTCTTAAGGCCAGGATGACAGGAGTGCTGCTGACAAACCAAGAATATTAATCAGGGCAAATTTGTATTCACACAAACAATGGCATGTCCTGGCACTGCCAAGGGATGCAACTCTGCAGCACCTCATGCTTTTGGACCTCCCTGTCCCAAAGAACACAAGAATGTTTGTTCCTGTCCATACTTCAATAGACTTATGACTGTCGTCGTGCTAAAATCCCTTTGTGCCCTGCCATCTACCATTTGTCTACCAGAGCATGCATCAAACATCACAACCGCGTTATAAAGACATACAATTAACCAGTCTTAAATGGTTGTCACCTCAAGGTTAGTCATGACCATAACAACACATGGGCCAACAAGGATATCTTTTATTACACAGACCAATGTTAGTAGTACAGGTGCGAACTCGCTGCTTATACATCAGACAAAGGAAAAACAAAAGGAAAACTCCTGTATAAACTAGCACTTGTATCCTCCACAGTTTCTTATGGCACACCAAGTTCGTGGGAGCGATACCATCACAATCTCAGATCTTAAGCACCACTCTTAAGCTTTGAACATACTTGTATGAAAGGTTAACATTGCCAGACTAACAACGGTGTGTTAAATTGATGGTGATGTAATGACTCCTTTTTACCCTGCATAATGCTTACTTTTGGTTCAAGAAGCTTCAACACACACATAAATTGAGCCACTGGCAGGACAACTGAACAGAGAGGCAAGTTACCAGTATTGAATAATTAGGTAAAGTCTTGTTTTCTATTACTTAAACATGTTAAAAAAGTTTTTGGTGTTTATTGGCTAGACATGTACTGAATCAGTTGGACGACACGGTTGGAATAGCCGTACTCATTGTCATACCTGAAAAAAGAGAAACACAGTCTTTACAACAGGGTAACAAAATAACAAGAGGTGAATGGAGATTCATGTTGAGGTCAGCAATAGCACTTTATCTGAATACTCTGTATACAAGCCCAAACCAAGTTTTATTTGACCTTTTCAGCTATCATCAGTCGCAGACGTAACGCTCTGCCGACTCTTGTACGCGAGTCAGGTGCGGTCAGCAGTACTCAGTGATTATACTGTGACCATGTATTCAGTCTTATTAGGACAGGACTATTTTCATTAAATGATGCTGTACATTAGACAATTTGACTGAGCAAAAAATTAATTCAATTCTCACAATGAAACCATAGTGTGTGAATGTTGCTTTACACCTAACCAAGTCAGGGCTAAGCAACCCAAAGACTGAAATATTGAGCATTGACCCACACCATCAGGTTGCAATACAATGACACACATTCAGCCTTGTCATAGATCAAGTGATTAACCCAAAGAAAAAGTATCTTACCATGAAACAAGTTTGACAAAGTTATCGGTGAGAGCAATGCCAGCCTTGGCATCAAAGATGCTGCTCCTGGCATCACCGAGGAAGTCCTGTGATACAACATCTTCATCCGTGTATCCAAGAATTCCTTTCATCTCATTCTCAGAGGCTTTCTTGACAACCTCCTTGATCTTCTCATAAGATGCCTTAAAATGGGTAAAAATATATATTACAATTCAAGCATGTTTGGGTTAAAACTGATCAACACATAAACAATGAACATGACTTTTCTTCAACAAAAATAGCCTATTTACTAGTTACTGTTACTATAGTAACTGTAACTTTTCTTGACCTGATACCATTATTTACTTCTTCTAGTTTTAGTTCTTTACATAACTATGCAATTCTCATGTTGGAACTCTATACTCTAAGTTGTGTTTGGATGGACATGGGATTCCAACTGATTTAAAACTTGCTTGCTCCCAGGTGAGCCATAAATGGCATTCTAATTGCGAATTGTAATTTTCAATGCTTGGAACGAATACAGTAGTTTTAACAGTCAGCTTCAGCTGAGGTTTCCATAAACAAATGCAACTTCACGATGGTAGACCTGTGTTGAAATGCATCTCAGATTGTTGCTGCAAGACCAGCATTTAATGTTACAGGGGAAACACAAGGTAGTGAGGACCACTCTAAAATCCAGGTAATGTTCAGAATACTTACCCCTTTCTCCAGTCTGACTGTGAGATCAACCACAGATACATCAGGTACTGGGACACGGAAAGCCATTCCAGTCAACTTGCTGGAAGAAAATGTTTTCATTGCTTTACAAACACATCCAACTGTCTCAATGGGTAACATGGTAAAAACATTTATAACTAGAGTGACTATCTTCTTAACTGTTGCAATAGTAAGCTGATAGTTAAAAACACAATTACTCTACAATTACAAGGTAGCAACAACTATTGGATTAGTTCTGCGATCATGTCCTGATGAGACCTGTAAACCTTACATTCTACATGATGAAATAACAAGTCTTAGATTCATCAGTATTATTTGGGAAGATGCTTAGGAGCATTGTCTCATTCAACCTCATGATGTATTCTGCATATCAAAATAAATTGAAAGGCAGGGTTAGAACTAAACTGAAAGCCTTACTAGCCTGGGTAAAGAAAAATGCCCTTGCAATGTCTCCAAATGGAGAAATTTGGAAAATTGTACTCGCCCGCTGGAATAAGCCCCGGGTTAGCAGACAAGTGTTAATTTCTAACCCTGGAAAGGTACATTTTTAACAGATCTATTTTTAATTTTATTACATCGAATGATGCTGTTTATAATATAGCAGATAACTATTGTTCTCTAACTTGCTGTATTGCCATGGTCAATTACTACTGTGAACCTTCATAAATAAGCACTATCTCTTAGATAACCACAACAGAATTTAGTGAAGTGATTTTTATTGAGAACAATTCTTCTGACACATCAACAATGTAACACTGGATTATTTACCCTTGGAGCTCTGGGATCACTTTGCCCACAGCCTTAGCAGCTCCAGTAGATGAGGGGATGATGTTCTGGGCTGCACCACGGCCTCCACGCCAGTCCTAGGATAAGGTGTTACAGTCCATATAGTTTACATAGAAGAAACTTCGATCTTTAGGATTTTGAACTACACATACAGGGATAGAATTCAGAAACAAAATACGGTATTATTACTATGTCCCTGAATGGCCTACATCTTGTCACACGCCGCAATGCCTCTAGATTACTTAATATCCTTAATGTCCTTCGAATTTTGGAAAGCTTTCAACCAGACATGTCCCTGTTTCAAGTTAAATTTTAAAAGTCAGGTCTTATGTCACTTCTATCTGCTCAACCTGTTCATGAAAAAGACTTACTATGAAATTCTTTAAAGATTCCATATCGATTACTACAGTAGACTAGGTGACTGACAATAGTTTAACACTGCTTTTAGAAACACCGTGATTTTGGATTTTAAACTAAGTTCGCCCAGCAGGCAAATACGGAAAAAAAGGGGGGGATAGTTACAACATGTCTAAAATTAGGTGTAGTATTGTCCCCAGGTAGCAGCTAAAATTACTGCCCCATATATGTCATCATTCAAGGCTACACAAATCCATCAAAGTGGGAGGTACCTTTGAACTGGGGCCATCCACTGTCTTCTGTGTAGCGGTGTAAGCATGCACAGTTGTCATGAGGCCCTCAACAATGCCGAAGTTGTCGTTGATGACCTTGGCGAGAGGAGCCAGGCAGTTGGTTGTGCAGGAGGCATTGCTGACAACGTTGAGATCGGGTGTGTACTTAGTGTGGTTCACGCCCATCACAAACATTGGAGCATCAGCGGATGGGGCGGAGATGATGACCTTCTTGGCACCACCTTTGAAGTGAGCCTGGACCAAACAAAGAAACTGATAAACTCTTGGTTGACAAAAGCAATAAAACAAGTTGTGCCAATAAAGGTATGGTGGCCTTTAAATGAATAATCAAACAGTGTGCGAAATAGCCACATGCCCATGAGCCTATCAGTGATCTTTTTATGTTGACTAAAAATTTTAATAAAGTTTTCCCATTTCTATAGATCCCAATACAATAATTGATCATACAAATCAATATTACTTTCTGAAATGAATCAAGGCTGCAAGATCTGAGTTACCTCCCTTCTTATTGTCACTGTGTGTTTACAAATGTGTTTTATGTAACTTAAACAATCACAAGCTGTGTTACTCAACAAACATTGACTACCCATGACAAACATTGTGGGGCGAAAACTATTCCGTTGATATTAAACCTTGTGAAATTTGAAACTGGCTAGCAACTTTTAAGGCGAGCCAAGCCACCTGGCCAGCAAAACTTTGAGACAATTTCACATACTGTTATCAAGACGGGGCCAGGTAACCAAATTGATAATACCAAGAACATATCAAGCAAAATCATAACCCAACACTTGACAACATCAATGAGATCTGTAAAATGTACTAGAAATCTGAATTATCATTTTTGATCCATAGCATAATGGGAGGAGCAAGAAGGGGTAAGTTTGTATTTTCCATGTAAGCAATCAGACCAATGTGTTCGGCATGGTGAGAAATTGTCTAACCAGCTTGTATCATGATTAGGCCAGGAAACATTCCTGCCATGGAGTTATGATTTTTTTTAAATCAGTAAACTACCTGAAACATCACTCAACATATTCTGTGTTTTATGATCAATTGATTAATACTCTTCTGCAACATCCCTTCATTTTGTTTATCTGTCAGCTGTTCCAACATAAATATTGAATTAATGGCCTTTATTACAGAGAACAGATGGTAAAGGGAAAAAATTCCTTAGAAAACCACACAGCAGCAATATGTAGCCATCATACTGTGCAATAACAGCTGTTGTTAGCAGCTGAAAATACCAGTCCACGATCACAATCTTCAGGCCACAGACTTGCACACAAAACCATAATCAGAATGCATGTAGAGTGTCACAAATTCACAGATAATGTAGCTTTTGTTCGAACAGAATAACTGTGACAGTTCAGAAATGTTCAGAAAATCCTTGTATGGTGCTGACAAACCAAGGATCATAATCAAGTCAAAAACAGATCAGCACATCCTGGCACATCTAAGGGTAGAAACTTACAGAAGCCTTCTCAAGTGCTGTGAAGACTCCTGTTGACTCAACCACATATTCGGCACCACTGTCACTCCATGGGATCTCCTCAGGACCACGCCTACAAAAAGAAATTGCATCAGTGTTTGCATCAGTGTCTTCAGTGCTGTACCAGGGTTATCACCGAAGACAACACCATAGGGCTGTCATAGATTGGAAATTTCTGTACTGTTATGTCAAATTGTTTACCTGTCCCTCTGTTCATAAGTCTTCATATTCGAAGAGCAAATGTCTAATTTCATGATGAGGGTAAAATTTCAAACATGGAATGCAAGAGCATATTTTGAGTCCTGCTAGATCCAATGTATCAGATTTTAAAAACTTCTACGTCAATTATCTGCCTAATCATGCAAGTGGATACAAATGGGATGTCTCAGTTGAGATAGACAGCATATTGAAATTGGAAAATCATATTAGCCTTGTCTTTACCTGTTTACAAAGATAGTTTTGATGACATTAAACAAAATTTGCATGCTATTTACAACAGTAAGTGTAAACATGGTATATTGATCAAGAGTACCATATGGCATCCTATCAATAAATATCCACTATGCATGCAAGATGAAATGTATAACTTCATTTACTGTGATGACTCAACATCTACTCCACTGATCAATACCATTTAACATCAAAACATCATAAGACAGCGTTAGACATGTTAGAAATATTGGCACTAGCAGTGTCCGAAAATACTGCCTGCCCGCTTGCCAGTGGCTTGTAACTTTTCTGTTGGGCTGCCAGAAATTTTCCTCCACCAACCCTACTGTCTGGTAGATAATTTCAAGACCACTTACGTATTCGGTCTATTATAACTCCTTGTACATGTTGTAGATTCTCAAGTAATTGTACACATTATTTCAACTGAATCAAGATGAGATTTGTCTTAGTTTTTGTGATATTTCAATATTCATTATGTCTGAATGCAGGCTGGTAACTTTGAATATGGCAGGCAACACTTATGTGTCACCTGCCCGACTGTCTTGTTGGGTATTAAAATTATTTAAAATACAGGGCACAAGAAATTTGCCCTTTTCAAGGGTTTTTATGTTAAGATTATAAGGACTAGTGGACTAAAACTTTTAGTTTCTCTTACTGCATCATGGACATAACTTCGGGTCCAAGATTATTGCACTTATAATAGGGGTGTGCATGCACATGTGTGGCTGCTTGAATTATCCAGCAAATACAGATTTTATAGTACAATCCCACTGAGATACCATGCCACAGTTTAACATGAACACCCCACTCAGACACAGTATACTGACTAAGCTGGCCATATAAAACCCCTCAATGCAGAGCACTAGGCTGGGTAAAAACAATTATTACCTATTAACATCTTTTGCTATGACGCAACCAGGGATTGAATCTCTGACCTTCCGCTCTCCAGGCTGACGCTGTACAACTAGACCACCGAGGCTGTCCACATTACATTTAGAGACAGCACATCGAAAACGAAGCTACATCACATTGTGGAAGTGTCAGTATTTTGTTTAATACATTGCTGTATGTTCAAGTTAGAGTAGTAGTAACTTTTGGTTAATTCATAGAAGTTTTTCTGTTTTCTTACTTGCAGTAAACATCAATGGGACTGCCATTGACAATCAGTTTGCTTCCATCTGATGACACCTCTCCCTTGAAACGTCCATGTGTTGAGTCATATCTGAACATATACACCTGTTGAACAAATTAAATAGCAAATGTGAGAACTGTTTCTTACTATGATATTAACAAATCATCATAACATCCTCTGCATGATTAGAGCTTCAGATCACTTCATTTCTGACAATGACCAACTGTCACCCAAAATCATTTACCGTATTCGACATAATAAGCACCCAGGACGCTCTCAAAATTAGAAATAGGGGGGCTCTTATTAGAATATTATTTTGGGGAAAAAAACAGTTGAAAGATTAATTTTGTGGTTTCTGCTGACAGCCTGAAATGTTTATATACGACATATATATTTTTCCAGAATTTAACTGCCTATAATTAAGGGTGCATGTAACACCCGAGTGGGTATGTTGTAGATGTTATACGGCATTGAATAGCTGGAACAATCAGAAATAGAAATAAAGCAGCATGGGTCATTTTCCAAACCCAGCCCTCAAAGTTAGGTCGCCAATCATAGATTTAAGTCGCATTTGGCAACCAAAATAGTCGCTACTTAGAGGGCTGCACCCTGAAAATGATAACGAGGACCTGAGTGATTTCAATTACTGTTTTTTTCAACAAATGTTCCAAAGCCTCAAGTTGATGGGATGGTAAGCTTTTATCTGCATATTTGTTTAATGTATTACCATATATTCAAGAGAGATGAAAGGGTCATTGACTGCAACAACTGGTACCCCAGCATCAATGCATGAACGTAGAACGAGACGACCAATACGGCCAAATCTGAAAAAAAAATTTAAGCAAGTAAAGAAATGTGTATCAAGTGTGCCACGGGACATTCATAGAGAAGGTAAGGTGTTCCATTTGGTAGCAAAGAATACATTTGATCCATCTTCGAACTTGGAATGTGATTTCATCAAGAGTAGTAGTAGTATTACCTATACTACTTCAAGGCTTCCCTATGAGAAGATATATTTAAAAAAGATTGCCCACTTCTTGTGCACAAAGTTATTATTGGCATCATATTGTGCATTTAGCATGTTAAACACATTCATCATTTGCCATGTGGTTGTAATATATTTGTGCAAAAGTGCATTTATCACTGGTTTCACACTATAAACATATATTCTTGTTTAATAAAAATAATCAAACATAAGTATGCCCTTCAGGCATCGAGAACTTATTTTAAATGTGTCATCAGAACCTTTAGTTCTTTAAACAAAAAGTTTTATCAAAGTAATGAATGTGATAATTTATCAGTTATCATCTATACACATTGGAAAACCCACCAAAAGTAAAACTTTTCTTAATTATCTGTTCAACATTCTGACTCAACCCAAAACCAGAGGCTTACCAGCTGTTTTAATGGCTGTAACCATGGTAACCAAGTCGCATAACAGCTGTCTGTAATTATTTCCATGTTCGTCATAAATTTTTTTATAGTTATAGGCGAGACATATAATAAATCTAACGGAAAAAATGTACAAGACTAGCTTGTAGAGCCTGAGGCAGTGGTAAAATGATCTCACCCGTTGATTCCAACCTTGGGGACGCCCATTGTTTGTTTGGGGGATGAGTGAATTCAAGATCCTGCAATAGATGAAAACACATTAACCAACAAATGACATCATATGGTCAACAAATGTTCATAGTTCAAAATTCATAATATTCAGTTAGTGAGTTGGGTTTAATGCCGCTTTTAACAGTATTCCATTTATAATGCAGCGTGTCAGCTTAACGTAGGACGAAAGCCAGAAGTGATGCAGGTCTAAGACGTTTACCACTTCAATGAAACCCACAAGCACCGGTATGGTGCTGTCAAACCTAGAAACATAATTGGGGCAAACCAGGATTCGAACCCACAATCATAGGTTTCTGGCGTGCCCAAGGGACGCAACTGGGCTGGGCTACCAGTGCCCCCTCATAATATTCAGGCAAGTGATTGGTGATAATATGACTTAAAGCTGGGGTTCTGGAGGCTGCAAGCCAACAATCTGAACTAGAAGGAAATTGTGTTGAGTCGGGGGGTTGGGAATGGAGCTAGCAAATATTACATGCCATATTTTATGACCACTAAATGAGAATATTTTCTTTTTAACACCCTAAATCATTCAATAAGGGAATGTAATTGTACATATCAACAGAGACTGCTTCAAATATGCCGGTTTCTTGCATTGGGTCCAATCGTAACCCTGTGTCATCAGTCATGTTATATTTAGTCACTGAAATCTGGTACTATGAATCGTGCTAATGGGTGAACATCTCAATGTGATCCCACACTAGCAATATATGTCTGTCTCTACCTTTCCGTTAAGAAATTTGAACCAACACTACGGTGAATAAAGTAACATCTGATTTTGTGGATATTGACTTAATTGTTCCTGGGAAAGGATATTTGTCACATTTCATTCAGGTTGATTTAAGTTCTGCCCTCGTGAGCATGTAGGACATCAGAAAAAATAAATATAAAAAAATATATGTATTAATTTTGTTTTTAGCAAATTCATGTTGTCCCAATGACATCACTCAACTCCATTACAAGTTTTGTTTTGAATCAACCTGATCAAAGGGGAGTAATTATGTCAACTTCCTTCCAAAGAGGAAGTTAGTGCCAAGCCTTTTCAACAATAATCAAGGGTTGGAAGGACCTTTTTGAGGAAATTCCAACATCCAAAACAATCTAGATGTCAATGGTGAGTAGAATAAGTTTGTTAATATCAGTCAACACCGTTACCTAAATGTATTAAAGAAAGTACTACACCAAATGTTGTTTTGTTTTTTTCAAAATACTAACACTTATAATCACAAATACAGGTTCATGGACAAGTATGACTTTTTTCTATGTTATGGTCCATGTGGTAAAATACATATTAACATGGACACTCTGAAATGTCAATAATATCTAACCAACAATCTACAACTCAATGGATTTAAAGAATCAAAGAGCAGGGATTTATCTAGATCTGCTCAGAGGCTGATATTTGCCCCCAAATGTGCAGTAAATGGCAGCAAAAATGCCCACATAATGGAATTGAATCATTTCCCAACTCATGATGTTATACTGATGACACAGGTTTGTCTTTGTGATCATTCTCAACCTCTATGTGAACAGGATGCATATTTTGCTTATGGTAAACTAAGAATTATGCCACATTTATTTGTCAATGTTCAAAATAAAGGGGGTGAGGTAGATTTTGAATCGAGGGACTCCTAAATCTTCAAACATAGGGCAATCACTCATGACAAGGGGTGTTTGACTTTCATGCTTACATGCAAACATTGTGATATCACAACATTGACAAAGTCACAATCAACAACCAAGTACAGAAACCCAATTTATTATTTTTCACAAAGTCTGAAACATAATGAATAAAATAACTCCATTATTATCAGGCTATTTAACTAGCATCTGTATCCATGGTACCTAATCAGTCCCAGACAAATTCTGTGATTCCCCGCGATCATGGAAAAATTTGCAGAAAATTTAACTTACTACAAATTGCAGTAAAATCACAGAATTTGCCCTTTTTATCAATCATTACAATAATTTTCATTATTTTCAATAAAAACAATAATCCCTTGAATTACAACCAAACATTTAACATGCAATGCAAACAAACAACATGTACAAAGTATGAATCATACAATAAAGAAGAATTGGAAAACAAATAATTCTCACTTTAAAACGTTCATCTGATATAACTACATAAAACTAAGTTTACGTTGTTTACATCTAACCATAAATAAGCACCAGTGACACCACACATGAGTACTGTATGTATCAATTTTTTAGGGGAATATGGTTGTTTTACCTGCAGAATTTAGGTAATTTTACTTACTGTAGACCTTGCCTGGGAATGCCCAATTAACCTTTCATGTCACATTCAATGCCAACTAATATGATGAAAACTAACAATAGACTAGAGAAACACTGCAACACACACAACCCCATTGATCATGCATTTACTTGGTAAATATTTGAATAGCAACATCTTGCCCATCATAATTATCAGACCATCATGAAAACAAGTGTACATAATTGGAACAAGAACAAATTATCAATCACTGCTCTCTCATATTCAGGATGGATTCCTTGATTGGAGACAAAAGAACTAGTCAGCTCAGCAATTAACGCCAAATCTACTGAAATAGATAAGCCACGTTTGGTCTAGTAATACTCAACCAATCTGCTGATCATGTTCATTTATAATATGGAATGTTACATGAGCTCCAAAGAAGTGAACTGACCCTAATTTAGATGAGGTGAGGTGAAATGGGGTTAAACGTGAAGTTGCATTCAACTTTATTGCACTTATACAGCGACATTCATGCATGTGTGTGGCTGCTTGTACTAGTTCAGACTAATGTAAATTTAATGGTGCAAGCCAACAGAGATACCATGCTGTAATGAACATGACCATCCTACTCAACACCTACAGTGTTTAAAATCATTTTAAAACTCAACAAGACAGTCAGGGAGGTGACCCATAAGTGTTGCCTGCTCATATTTAAAGTCACCTGTAGCGTTCAGGCATGATAAATATTGAAAAATCGCAAAAACTAAGACAACTCATGTCTTGATTCAGTTGATATAATGCGAACAATTATTTGAGAATCTACAAGGAGTTAAAATAAAACCGAATACGTAAGTAGTCTTAAAATTATCTACCAGATAGTCGAACATGTGGATGAGAATTTCTTGCAGCCCAACAGAAAAGTTACAAGCCACTGGCAAGCCGTTATTCCAGACACTGCTTCTCAACACAGTATACTGACGGACACGACCACTCCTTGTTTTAACCAAGCACCAGACAGGGTAACAATAAGTACCATCTTAACGTTTTTCGCCATGATGAGGCTGGGGATCGACACTATCCACGAGACCATGGAGGCAGTTCCCAAATTTGGGAATACCTGCTTTTATTACATACTTCAGTGTGAAACTGAAAGACTAAGTATTTTGAAGTTGAGAAAATTGATATTTTAATTGCAGTGAACATGGTGAACCTAACACTTCATATTTCACTGCAGTGAACATAACACTCTGACAGAACTATTGCCATTCAAGCAAGTATTCTTTAGCTTCCAACAGCAGTCTCATAGATTTCAAGAAAATTGTGTGTATAATCATATCTAAATATATGATAAAGAATTTTCCCTAAATATGTTTTGTTCACTCTGTGCTATGGACGGGTCAAATTAATAATCAAGTTTGAAATTAAAATAATTCCAGGACTGGGATCACAATGAGTCAGATCTCAGTATTATGGCACAAAAATATGCAAAAGGCAGCTGTTGAAGTTACTTTCATATATCCGAGTTAAATCAGTGTATGAAGACAATTTAAATGACCTGACCTTGTTTACAAGCGAATAAACATGATAAGGTGACCTAAAGGTTGACCCATCAACAGGATCAAGGTCATGTTATGACAAACATGTTATTATCATAGAATTTTAGGTTGTTTCCCTCTATTTTCCTATGGCAGTCACACACACAACCTTACCACACAAATTTGGAGAGCAGTGATATCTATCATGATTTATTTGGAACACTTTTGATAGAATTACTGCATATAGACTGACCCTAAAAATAACACAACCTAAAGTAACCATGCTAACCGAAAGTCTGACACAGCAAATATGAGCTGAGATATTGAAGATAAAGTATTGTACAATTCTAAAACCAAATGATACTGACTGTAAATACTAAAATCCGCAAGAGGACCCATTTGTCTCGTAAAATGATACAGGCAACTGATGATAAAGACGGTAAAGCCAACCAATATGAGAAAAATGAGTCAGCAGGCAGCTATGTGCTGCACACTGCAGTGTGTAATTGTGCCCTTTACAAACGATTGAAAGGAAAATAAAATTCTATTGCAAACAGCTGAAATCTTACGCAATCACTGAACCATGGATGTCTACACGGGTGGCAGATGTACAAGTATTTTCTGAAGAGCAACACGTCAAATGGGTAATCAATCCCCAATAACAATTTCACTATAATGAAGATGACGCCTATGTGCTTCAGCTGACACGCAATCAACATGGACGCTTTGAAATCACATAGGTTTCTGTGGACATAATGAACTTGAATGACGCTTAGTCTCTGAAAGAATATAATTTTGATAACAAGAAGCGACTACATTTTAATTAAAGAGGAGCCCGAGCGAGATGGGATTACTTGCTTCATTTATAATTACTGTAAAACAACAAACTTCCGGAACTGGGACGACTGAACGTGCGAGCATACACGTAAAAATGAGCCTAAACGCGAGTGGGATGGGTGCTCTACCGATTACACAACTGCAGACTTCCCCAAGGTCAATGTCATTTTGCATTCGTCCTTGACAAGCCGGTATGTCTTCCAAGGTTAACGAACACAAAAGACCGCAAGATATGCAGTTCCATACAACTAAACAATATATGGTTTGGTACACTAAGACCGATTCTGCTTCACTGCTATTTTGACATGACCATATTCATGTAAAATTATCGACGGATTCTTGTCTGGTGTCGTCGATGCTTGTTGTTGTTCAGTGGACCGTATTTAATGTATATTAACAATGCTTTGCAAAAAAGAACGAAAACGTGATACAAGAAATGTTAAAACATGAACTACATTGTCAATGAAACACGTTATCTTAAGGAAAGAAATCAGCACGCTACCTGTCCGGTTCAGACGTCGGCGAAAGAAGGCTGACACAAACGCGCAGGTCCGGATGCAATATTTGTATGACCTTGTGTATGCGCACGCACCTGTCGTCTGCTCGTCTCTTCGAGCGAGTCCGTCTCAGGTTGGTGCTGACATGCCAAATATGCACAAACTGCAGTTCTTAGGATGGCATGCGTCGTGCTATACGCATGCCAAATATAAATTACCAGGTGAAACCGAATAAGTGTGGTCAATGTATTACGCATCGGGGCTAGAAAGTGGGAATTTGGCCTCATCAATAATAGCAGATGATGTTCCCAGCTGGTTAGCGTTATCACTATACTATTCAACATTTGTTAAGGACCACGCCTTACTGAAGATGACTATTTTGGACCTTAGCAAATGTTGAGTAGTATTGTTCGAACAATGACTTCAGTCTCTGTTTTGCTTTGTTTTTGTTGTTGTTTAACGCCCCACTCAGCAATATTCCAGCTATACGACAGCGGTCTGTAAATAATCGAATCTGGGCCAGACAATCCAGTGATTGACACTATGAGCATCGATCCACGCAACATTGTAGGGATAGGATGACGTGCATCAACTAAGTCAGAGAGCCTGACCACCCGATCCCGTTAGTCGCCCCTTACGACAAGCATAGTCGCCTTAGAGAACTACAGCAAGCATGGGTTGCTGAAGACTGGAAAAGGGTTTCGGGGTCTATCAAACTACGTATTTCAAATTTCAGTTATAATGCGGTATGCAAAAAAATTCTCAGGCTGCACCTAGAAAAGGCAAATCGCCGCTCCCATTTTATATATGAAGGCAGAACGTCCATTTTAACATTTTCACACATTGATCTCTTGTTAATAAATATCAGCTATCTAAGATACCACTGATGTCTGATGAAGAATTTATGAAGGAACACTAGGCCTATGTTATTCTAGATGGACACAAACAGTGTCTGAAATAATGTTCAACAGCACTATACTGCCGCTCAAGTAAGATATTCATTTACTATTAGCCTAATATAACCAATTTCAGATTTAACCCGGATATCGACAGAAGCCTGTAATCGCCCACTCGAAGAAACACTTATTTCTAGCCTGCCAATACGCAAAATTAACACGCACGCATAATCCTCATTCGGCCTTTGCCATTTAAAAATTCGTCTGCTAGAGGTACAATATGTAACTCAAAACAAACCGCCCAGTATCGGTTTTTCCAACTTGACTGCCACGCCCCATGTTTTTTTACGAAACCAAATACAAGGATAAATTCATCTGGTAGCAAATGTTGTTCAACAAGATTAAAACATTTTTTTAATGATTTTATTTCTTTTTGGAGTATACACAAACAATAAGTTTACAGAATATAGTTCACATGAAATCTTAAATACATAAAAGTTTCAAAGTACGTCTATGGATAATAAAAAACAAAACTATTCCAATGTCAGGATGCTTCGACACCTTTTTTGGATTGTGCAAGTTCGTGGGTTTAGACGAATGGATAGTGACAGAGTGAACAAAATGTCATGAACTGTGTGTATTTGTGAATATGATATATCTCTGTCGAGGTATAATATGAATCGGTTATTTCTTGTTTGATGTTTTGGAAATTTGGTATGGAGTCGGAAATGTTTGATTTGAATATGTTTTGCTTTGTTACAGTTATAATATGATTTAATACATCATTTCGTTTTTGTTGATATCCAAATAAAATTGTCAATTTTGAAAACCCTAGTTCAATACAAGTTTTGTCTTTGATCCATTTTGCAAGGTTGCTCAAGACATGTGTTACAATTTCACACTCAAAGAACATATGTGCACTATAAGGTTTGTTTTTCACGTTTACGACAATTGCAAAGAAATGATTCTCTATATCCCATTTTGTACAGTAACTCGTTTGTTGGTATAACTCTATGAATAATACTGTATTGGAACCATTTTTGTATTAAGGACACATTTTATCTGTGGGGGCTACGATTAATCGGTTGCCAATCTTTTTTCCGTCATGTTAAGGCCGAGGTCTGGTTCCCATCATTAGATGTATTTTTTGGATATCATATTGTTGGATACCGTATTTAATATATCATAAAATATTCTCCGACCCTCAACATTTGCACATAGTTTTATCAGAGAAGCGTTCTGAGCCTTTTCACAACACTTGCCTTTTGCTTGTGTTAATTTTTGTGTTAAGATTAGAGTGAGTGAGTATGGTTTTACGCCGCTTTTAGCAATATTCCAGCAATATCACGGCGGGGGACACCAGAAATGTGTTAAGATTAGAACTTCACTCCGAGTCAATATGATTAATTCGGCAGAGAGACAAGCCCATGGTCACGCGAAATACTGATTACAATGTGATGCATTTAGTCTTTTTTGTGAAGTGAACATTGTCTTTTTGAGCTGGAAGAGAAAGGATTAACGTTTGCAACTTGAGCCACTAGTCTGAAGCCCGAGTCTAGTAAAATCGTCTTGGAGCTAGTAAGCTCAGATTACAATAGTCAATATAATAACGCAAAGTTCTACTTAAAATGATACCAGGAGCCATGTTTGTCTAGTTTTGATGCAAATGTTTTTGGCAGACTGTTTGTAAGTTAAAGCTTATCAGATAGAATATTTAGTTAGCCAGTCGGGCTACCAAGATTTTATTCCGGTTTTAAAGAAAACAACATTATTCGTGTCATGGTCATCAGACCCGGCAGCATGGGAGGTTGATTGTGCAATGACCCACTGGGACACTAGGCCTAGGCCCAGTGGTGTTCAGGTTGCCATGATACAGTCCCATATCAAGAAAAAGAGATTAAAGCAGTGTATAAAAAATCACGAAAGTTTCAGTCGGACAACCGGACTGGCAACATTGCAAAGTTATCAGACAAGATAAAATGTTGCCAGTTCAGAATTTTCTACACTAACGAACAAAAGTAACAATAGGGTAAACATAAGAATAGTACTGTTTAATGTTAGTTCGCAGAAATATCAACAAACTGGTGGATTGTCAACATGGCAACTTTAACTCCTGACCGTGCAACTTTTCAAAACTGACCGTCCGTCAGCCAAATAGACCGTATCGGGCTGTCGGGAAGGCATCTAGAAACACTGATAAAAGGGTTTGGTTTGGTTTGTTTGTTGTTTAACGCCACACTCAGCAAATATCCAGCTATATGACGGCTGTATGTAAATAATCGAATCTGGACCAGACAATCCAATTATCAATATCATGAGCATCGATCCACCCAGTTGGGATCGATGACATGAAAAGGGTTTAAAGCACTCACTCATCATAGGCATAAACTGGGAATAATGAAAATGATAACAATTTTGATGAATAGATTATACATCTTTTAATACTTCTACTTTCTTATACGCTTACACAGTTTTGATGAGCCAGGTTTGATTAACCATATACCTCGTAGGCCTACAATTAAATACTGGTAATATTTTCATTAAATTGGGGAAATTGACATTTTATTAATGGAATAATCTTGATATCTTAAAACTATTGTTTAAACCATATACAAACTTGTACAAAGGTGAAGCGGGCCCTTCATCTTCCCATGAACGGTTTTTACTACATCATTTATCTACAACTGGTTTCCAATGGCAACAATATTGAAATAAGCCCATGGCAGCAATTTTGAAATAAGTATTTTGTATGTGACATCTGTGTGTGTAGATATTTCAATCAATATTAATGCATAGCTAGCGTGAATGTTTTTTTCTGTATTAATAGTTTATACTTTTTACATTATACTAGAAAAAACAGTTGAAATTGAACTTACGGAAACTGTTTGAAACAGAGCCACAAGGATCAAGCTGCCAAGACTTTTGAAAAAATATCCTCTGCATAAATACTGAGGAAACAATGTGTCCAAATCTGCAATAACGAATGCACTATTGAAAAAACATTATTGCTGTGCACAAAAGTTACATTTACTGTAAACGCCTTTTTGTAATGCCCTACTACGGAAGCGCCGAAAGGACATGAATAGGAGAAGAAGAAAAATTACTTTTCTTTCAGTAGTATAAACCTTACAAACACTACCAAAGTATTTAGCCAGTCACCGGCTGGTTCTGTTCCTGTCGTAGGTGTCGTCCCTTCTAATCGCGGACATGTTAATAGCCGGCCATGGCTGTGCAGCAATGTACGTTGTGCTGCCTAAAAAAGTCTGTTGTGTTCTCAGAGTGAACGGAATAGTATAATGTGAGCACGATGAGATATACAAGTATTATTAAACGCGTCTCGTGCGCAGGGTCAAGTTATTCATGTGCACGATATATTTTCAGTTTTCTCCTATTCATGTCCCATCAGCGCTTCCGTAGCTCTTCAGTTGTTTCACGAAAAAACACCCACATGGAAGAGTAGTACAGTTCATTAGGAGAAATGACTAAACATTAGTCATAAATAGTTTTTCTTAAATAGTTGCCATGGATGTAAGCCTCTTGAACAAATTCAGATGCCATTATAAGTGGGAGCTCATATTGAAAATCAGATTCAAACCTCTTGAATAAATAAGGGTGTCACGATTTATGGGAACAAGCATGTGAAGTTTCAGAATCATTGGTCCAGTGATCCAGATGTTGACCATGCACCATTGATGCAACAGGCTGAGGCAGCCCCCTCAGTTCGTTTTCTTCTAAGGGAGCCATGCGGCGAGCAGTAGATTAATTTAGGTCGCAAATCATAGATTTTAGTCGAATTGGCCACCAAAATGGTCGCTACTTAGAGGGCCTTGCGCCATGCTATAAGCACACTTGACGTTCATGCAGGTGGGCTAAAAAGATGGCCAAATTATAGTCATAAACGGATTTCATAATATGGCTGCCGCGGTGAGAGCAATGTTTAGAGACACCATTGCTAAGATCATCAAGGTCAAGTTCCAGCTTCTTTGGCCTTGTAGTTTCAGAAATGTCCACTGCGGAGAATCTGGGCTAGAAATGGCTCCCTACCACCTGGCTGGTCTTCTTGAGGGGAATCTCGGTTAGAATTGCCCCCTACAACCTCTAATGGTCTTCTTCAGGGGCATCTGGGTTAGAATTGGCCCCTACAACCTCTAATGGTCTTCTTCAGGGGCATCTGGGTTAGAATTGCCCCCTACAACCTCTACTGGTCTTCTTCAGGGGCATCTGGGTTAGAATTGCACCCTACAACCTCTACTGGTCTTCTTCAGGGGCATCTGGGTTAGAATTGCCCCCTACAACCTCTACTGGTCTTCTTCAGGGGCATCTGGGTTAGAATTGCCCCCTACAACCTCTACTGGTCTTCTTCAGGGGCATCTATGTTAGAATTGCCCCCTACAACCTCTACTGGTCTTCTTCAGGGGCATCTGGGTTAGTATTAGTCCCCAGCTACCTATGCTGGTCTTCTTGTGGGGAATCTGGGTTAGTATTAGTCCCCAGCTACCTATGCTGGTCTTCTTGTGGGGAATCTGGGTTAGTATTAGTCCCCAGCTACCTATGCTGGTCTTCTTGTGGGGAATCTAGGTTAGTATTAGTCCCCAGCTACCTATGCTGGTCTTCTTGTGGTGAATCTGGGTTAGTATTAGTCCCCAGCTACCTATGCTGGTCATAAGAGCTGACTTTGTGGATTGGGTGGTCAGACTTAGTAAGTTGGTTTATTGTGTGTCATCGTGTCCTGACGGCATGGATTGTTGCTTGCAATATCAATCATTGGATTGTTTGGTCCAGACTCAATTATTTACACAATGCCGTCATATAGCTGGAATATTACTGTGTGCAAACAAACAAACAAACATCAGAAGAGAATATTGAAAATGTAGTAACACTAAAACAACAGGTACAGGAAAGGGCATAGTTGAATCAGAAATCAAAATATGCCCAAAATTGTATTAAACGTTATTTTGAAAACCACATACTTGCTGCAAATCAAATTTCATCCTGGCATGTGAAAGGCATGCAACTCTGCACAGACAGTTTGTCTACTGGACCAGCATATACATGGAACTCTGCCTTAGACATGACAAACTTGTTGGTGTGCAATGATGTTAAGTCTCATCTCAGAATAGAGATTTGATATTTCCTCGTAGTTTAACAAAAGCATGCATAATTTCCATCTATTGCGTAACCCAACACCATTTAAGCTGACTCAATTGACTGTTGCTTGACTTCTGAGATGTTGGAGAGTCGTAAACGTAAATCAAGGCACAGAGTGACTACATTATGTCTTGGCAATGTTACCTTTAGTACATGAAGGAAAATATTCTGGGACAAAAACAAACAATCACATCAGCAATTCATGTATGTTTATTCATTTTTTTTATTTTAAAAAATCAACAATAATCATGTAAAATGATCTGGTGTATATACTAATTTCTGTTTATTTGTTATATATATATAGTTGTATTGGGTACTTAAACAAATCAAAATGCTAAATACAATGCCATTAATAGTTTTCGAAAATACCGAATATCATGGGATCCCTGTCAAAACCCAAATTTTGAAAAGAAAGATTTACAGAGTGTGTGTAGAATACAACTATGGCAGGGAAACCACAAAGATGGCCTTACATTTAAAAACAATATAATATCAGGACAGATAACACTGGCAACAAAGTTGTCTTGGCAGCATTATCCAGTAATATCAGGTGGACAGGTTTTCTTGAACTGTCCAAGCCGACTATTTGGAGCCTTTCATGGTTGGATGAGGGGATCTGGTAGTGGATCATGATAGGTGGTTTTGAGAAGGGAGCTAATTCTACAAAACTAATTGACAAATAATTCAGTAGGCCAAAATTTGAAACTACACATCACTGAAAGGAACTGTTACGACAGAAGCACCAATTGTATAGAGATTATCATACTCGCATGTGTGTCATACTGATTTTACGAAACGAGTGTCAGAAGTCTTGTATTTCCCGATTTCGTACACTCAGTATGACACACATGTGAGTGTAATAATTTCTCTATTACCCATTAATTCTTTATCCATTTGAGCTCCGCTTTTGAAAATTGATCATGACCGCTGTCCTAGAAAACAATTGTCGGATGATGTCAACATTCTTCAGCTCTGTTGTCATGTCTAGTGTGACACCATTCCGACCGTATCAAGATTTGAATAATGTGTACCATGCGAAAACAATACACTGGTGCGTGTGAAGTGATATTTGCACAAGTGCACATACCGTTTGTATGAATTAGGTAATTTCTAAACCTATGGGTGATAAAAACTCCTGAACACTCCTGACATCAGATTCCCGAGGCAAGGGCATTAACTGACGACAAAAGAAGACAGTCAGTTACCTCCCTTGCCTCGGGGAAGCTGCCCTGACATAGTCTCACACTGCCATTAACATGGTGATTCATTTAATCTGAGACCAGAGAATTACTGTAAGTTCTTCATGGATTAGATAACTTCGCTGAATAACTAGTTGCTGTGAAATCAAACACATATTATTAGTGTTGAACATCATGACCCTCCTTAAGTTCTAACATTGGAAGACACACCAATTCATCCAGCCGAATTCAGCAAGGGTTGAAATTGGACTTTTACAGTCAGTTAACTCCCTTGCCTCGGGAAGATGTGTCACACGGAGCAGACGCAATACACAGTCTTATGCTATTCTGCAGGCAGTACTTTATAAGGATTGAGGATAGCATTTGGATCAAGCCCCTTTTTCATCAACCTCATGATGTCCACAGCTGCCCTAGATTTCGTGTGGTAGATGTAGTTGCGTTTCCACAAGCCAAGGCCATGTTCTGCGCTGACACTGCCGCCATGCTGTGATACCCAGTCGTACACAAATGGCTCGATCAAATCCAGAATTTCTTTATTGAATTCTGAACATGTGATATTCAGGTGTAGGTTTCCTGGAAAAGTTAGTTTAGGTATGTTTGACAGATTTTCTTCATCAAAATGCCAAGAGATATTATAATAGTAACAAACAAGAGTTATCAGAGGATGACAATTCCCCCCAGCCCCCACAATAGCAAAATAGCACCGGAAACGAAATACGGACAGACACACAAGTGAACCAGATGATGACTATATCCCCCCGCATTATAAAAATGGAGCCACCAGACAATGTAGCTAACCTGATGTATTCTTGAAAATTGGCATACCATTTAAAAGGGTAAACAAGAATAAAATAAAATAGGTAACAGAAGGTTATAGAAAAAAACCAGCATGGATATTTCATAATGCTACACGTAGAAATGAATTCTGTGCAAAAATGACATTTTTAATATGGCAACCTTTTTTGAAAACAAGATTTTAAAGGCAACATTGACAAACATATGCAAACTTTGACAAAACAGTTATAACATATTCCCATCCCTTTCTGCATAATACATTTCATAATGCACACAAAAACTATCGTAATCAGCAAAAATATTCAATATGGTGGTCACGTTTATATGGTGGTATTAGCTACACTGAGCATTTTCTAAGACTCCATACATCAGATTATACTTGCAAAGTTTCAGCATAATGGGCCTTGTGGCTTTTAGGGAGATGTCGGAAATGGAAATGTTTATGACAGACAGATGAAACTTAGGATCTGATGAGCTACAAGCTCTTCATGTGAGGCATGAGTTTGAAAGACAGATTAATCAGGGCTCTAAAAATGAGCAAGTTCATGGCCAAAGATGAATCTTTAGATTGAATGGTTTTGTCCTGTCTTTGAAAATTAGCTAGGATCAAAGACTGATGTTGAAATATTTTTTTAAATGTCAGACATCCAAAATCATTGACACATTTTAGCTTGACCTCTACATTTGGTGTTGTCTGATGGTCCAAACATTCCTGTGGTAAGGAGAACGAGATCCATCGATCAGTGATATGAACAAAGTGATAACTGGGGCACAGCATAACAGACAAAAACCTGGGTTTGATTCTAACATGGATAAAATGTGTGAAGCCATCTGATGTCCCTTCAACAGACATGAGCAGACCATTCCTGAAAGCAGCTGAAAACCCAACTCATAACAGCTCCTTTTAGTTGTCCTCATTTCTTGAAGTAGGTAAATCTAGATGCCAATAAAAGGCCCTTATCAACACGATTAAATCCCTCATTTCTTTCTCCAATCCCATTAAAATCATAGCTTAGTGCTTGCCACATGGAGTGAATTAGTGAGTGAGTATGGTTTTACACTGCTTTTAGCAATGGGACACCAGAAATGGGCTTCACACATTGTACCCATGTCGGGAATCGAACCTGGGTCTTTGGCGTGACGAGCAAATGATTTAACCACTAGGCTACCCGACCGCCCTTCGCTACACGGACTTCTGAGGATATGCAATTACAAGTCAAGCCAGAACTACACATTTAATTAATTGGTAGTTGACATTACGCAATCAGAAAGCAGCCCTCAAGTTTTACGGAACTAGTTTCACAACGGTGGCCTCCTTTCCAGATTAGCTTTGAAAATTATTTTGACAAAGTTCTTGATTCAAAATTTGAAAACTGAACAATAAGAATTTCTAGAATGTCTAATGAATGGCCAAGATTGGGCGGTAGTACTTGGAATGGCAATGGAAAGTCTCTTCCATAATTTTTATCCCTTTGCAGTTAGTAACTGTCATTCGGATCGCCACAAAACTTTTTCAAGGTGGCATGATTAGAAAACACATTGAGACTTTCACAATATCCAAAGCTACGCTCTGATTGGTCAATCAAAGGTGGTTCTGATGTGACCTGGAATGGGATGTCCTCAGATCTTTGAGTAGCGCGAGGATCTGACTTTAATGAGATTCTTTCACTACACAACATGTCATCCAAACATTGACATACCATCACCAAGGTGGCCATAGCCAACAACCCTTCTCGCCTTAGCTCCGACCCTCTCTCTCACATCCTCCACCAGCGTGTAGAAGTCCGCCAGGTTCAGACTAAAGTCATACTTGTAGGTGTACCCATCCACCATCAGGGCCTCGGCACCACGTTCTCGCAGCTGCCAGATCGCCTGCAGACAACAATACAATGACTGTTATCGTGAGATTCTCTTTATAACTGGTTTGCCAACACTGCCAAACCTAAAAAAAACAAATTGGGAAAAATACTGAACAAAAAAGTATGTATATTATTTCATAAAAACATGTCCAAAAATAATCATATTCCCATACATTTTCTGTTCAGTTTGTTTGTTGGTTTGTTTGTTGTTTAACGCCGCTCTCAGCAATATTCCAGCTATATGACGGTGGTCTGAAAATGATCCAGTGATTGACATCATGAGCATTGATCCACGCAATTGGGACATGATGACATGCATCAACCAAGTCACCAAGACCACCCGATCCCACAAGTTGTCTCTTACGACAAGCACTGACACCATTTATGGCAAGCGTGGGTTGCTGAATACCTCTTCTACCCCGCATTTTCACAGGTCTTTTTTGTTCAGTATATAATCTGATAAACCTTATTTCTTATATTGTTAAAAAAAAATTCCCTTGTTCACCACCAATATCAGATCATTGTAAAAGTTCCAAAGCTGCATTAACAAGCACTATCCTTAAGGGCAAGTAAACTCAAAAAAGCAACTTTGCGGATTTTAATGCTTTAGGGCACTAAAGTATTAAAATCCGCAAAGTTGCTTTGCTTATTTCCGACCAAGAAGAAGAAGTATGGAAACCTGGGCCACGCCCGTGATGAGGAGAGACTGTAATTACAAATGCTGAAAATAAGGTAAAAAAGACTTTTAAAAAACGACAGGCGAAATCTCCCCCCTCAAAAAAAATAAAAGTGAGGGGATTCCCCTTTTCGTGCTGCCCAATTTCACCCAGTCTGCCTGTTTCCGCCTTGGATTTTGAATTAGTGGTTTATTGGGCGTCTTCCTACTTGTTCAGCACCTATTGTTATAGGTACAAGGGGCGGTCAGGTAGCCTAGGGGTTAAAGCGTTTTCTCATTATCCGCGCTGGTCAACAACAAATAGTAAATAGTTTGTTAATTAATGAAACATTACATATTTCTAACTGATTTTAACTTCAATGTTTTAAAAACTAACATTGAGTTCCAGTGACAATTTACACCCCCCAAATCTCCCATGTTACCAGTGTTCACTACGAGGAAGTAGATCACCATGAACACCTTTGAATAAAAATTTGATTGAGGAGTTACATAAGAAGAATTATCAAATGGACCAAAAATTGTTGATATAAGAACACATAAAAAATGGAACAATATCATTTAATAAAATCAATAAATTAATAATTTCCATCTAGCCTTAACAGATATGGTAAAGAATTCATAAATTGAAACTTACACAAAGCACAGATAGTTTTATGATGATCTACATGAGTGGAAACAATTTTGGAAAATATATTAGCTATACAAAACCAGTCATCAAAATTTCTAAATTCCATCATGTTTCCAAGAAAACAGCAAAAGAGAAAACATTCAGAATCTTATAAAAGATAAAAAACAATCATAGTGGTTAATGTAGCGGGTTTGCTGAAGCTAGGATACATAATATTATAAACATGGATCGTACAAAAACTCTACCCAAAATTTATGTTTCACCATGATTCCATGGAAACGGCAAAAATAAAAAAAATCAGAATCTTCAAACTAGCAAAAGGCACAAGTACTCATTGTGGTAAATGTGAGTAGCAAGTTTGGTGAAGCTAGGATGCATAGTTAAAAAGATATGGGCCGTACAAAACACCCACCTTAAAAGTTTAAGTTTCTTAATGTGTCCATGGAAACGGCAAAAATTCAAAAATTCAAAATCTTCAAACTAACAAAAGGCAAAAGTACTCATTGTGGTAAATGTTTGTAGCAAGTTTGGTGAAGCTAGGGAGCATGGTTAAAAAGTTATGGGCCGTACAAAAGCTTGGACGGAAGGACGGACAGACGGACGGATGAACGGAACACTATATACCCCCTATTTACTTCGTAAATGGGGGTATAATAACAGACAATAGACAGTATTCCACTGTTCTCAGTTTGAATTACAGTTTGTTCCCAGTTCTAAGATGTCCTTGAATTGTTTTTTTGCCAGATACAAGTTCATGGTTAAGACCTTCCATTGACTGGAAATGTTCCCAAAGAGGATGCCAACCACCATTAACACCAAAGATGACTTTGTCACGAAGCACAAGAATATGTCACTGAGCAGTGGGTTAATGCCAACAAATCTCCTCGAGAGGCTGCATCCAAATCTGTACAAATTCATCTAGATACTGCAGGTTGAGCAAGATGATACAGCGATCACAATCCAGGTAGTTCTGACAAGAAGAAGAAGTATGGAAACCTGGGCCATGCCCGTGATGGGGAGAGGCCACCTCTGGGTTCTAGTGGTAGAGCGCCTGCCTGGAGAGCGGAAGGGCCGGGGGTTCAATTCCCGGCTGCGTCATAACCAAAATCAACCTAGCCCATGCCAATTAGAGGCATCTTCCCAGGGCAAGAGAATTAACTGACTTTAATAGTCCAGTTTCCACCTTTGCCGAACTAGGCTGGAATTATGGAGTTACATTTTGGCTGGACTAACGAGTCTATGCATAGTCCAATTGTGCAGCGAAATTTAAATCTGGTTCGTAAACTGTCCATCAGATTTCGGTCGATTGCAGGATTTGCAAAGCATGTGCACCTCCAACTCATTGTCAACAGATATTTTCCAAATCTTTTCCTGTTTTTAATCAAGGTGCTCACGTGATTTGATGCATTTCGCGATGTAAGACCTGTTTCATCACAAAAAAATCTTGATTATCTTTCAGATCGTCTTGACCGGGCACCGCCATTTTGTTTGAAGCAAATGCAAGTGATGCGAGAGGTGGAACCTGATTTGTCCATAGGAGAGGCATAGAAAGGACATAACCCGTAATAGCCACTGGTGGCGCCACGATCGAGCCCAGGAATTCCAACCTAGTTCGGCAAGGTTGGAAACTGGACTTTAACTCTCTTGCCTCAGGAAGATGATTAGAGGGAGAAGAGACAACTTCTTGGCACCCAGAAACCAGGAAACAATTATCACAAAGCTGTTTCACTTTTAGCTGGACTGTGAAATATGTAAATTTGAGACATGAAGGAAACCTTATCTTTTGTGTAGTTTTTACTCCCAAATTGTCCCCGACAGTGCTTGATATGACCCCCTAAACTTAAAAACTTAAAAAACATTATCCCATGGCCAGATGAAAGGTGAATGAACAATGCATGTAATGTTGCTATTTTTGTAGGATTAACAAAAATGGCAGAAACAGTATAGCTGCTAAGAATCAGCCAATCAAAACTTTTGCCATGCCCCATAATATGTTTGTTATGGGAGCTGATTAGGGAGAGTGCGATTTCAACTCTTTCACTTGCACGTTTAAGTACATACGAGGGGTGTTCATTAAAGATTTCCCCTGACCCACTTCCGATGGACCTAGTGGAATGAAACTTGGCATAGGTATTAGTCTTTCTCCACATAGGAACCACCAAGAGTTACACACTTCTCCCATCGTTTTATGCAACTATGGAGACCTCGCTTGTAAAAGACCTCATTTTGCGTCTCAAACCAGGACTTGACTTCAGAAATCAGTGTTTCATCATCTGTGAAACGTTTTCCCTTCAAAAATGACTTCATGGTTGGAAAGAGGTGGAAGTCAGATGGTGCAAGGTCAGGAGAGTAAGGAGGATGTGGAAGGATTTCAAAGCCACAGGACCGCGCTTCTGTCTGGGCAACATGAGAGTTGTGAACTGGAGCATTGTCTTGCAGGAGACGGAACCCTTGGTCAGCATGCCACGCCTCTTAAGCTTGATAGCGCCCCGCAATTTCCGCAGCAGTGAAGCATAATAAGCTCCTGTAATTGTGGTACCCTTTGCCAAGAAATCCATCATCACTACTCCATGCTGGTCCCAAAACACCGTGAGCATGACCTTGCCTTTTTTGGGGGTGGTGACTCCACAGGCTCCCATTGCATCGACTGAACTTATGTCTCAGGATCATAGTGATGGACCCATGTTTCATCCTGTGTGATAAGTCTGTCAAAAAAGTTTGCCTGTTTTTTTTGGCACATGTCCAAAAGGTCCTTTGAGCAATTGACTCGTTTCTGCTTTTGGAATGGTGTGAGGAACCTCTGAATCCATCGTGCAGACACCTTATGCATGTTCAAATTGTCATTGATGATTTTTTCCACAGACCCTACACTGACCTTGACATCTTGTGCTAACTGGCGAACAGTAATACGATGGTCTGCCAAAATGGCGGTCTCCACTTGATGGATAGTGTCCTCATCAATGGCTAAATGGGGGCGACCAGGAATAGCAGCTGTTTCCACAGATGTCCGACCACACTTGAACTGGCGATGCCAGTGTTTAACAACGTCATATGAAGGGGCATCTTCCCCATAAGTTGCTTTCATTTCATCGAAAGTTTCTTTTGGTGTGCGACCTTTCAAATATAAAAACCTAATCACCTCTCGGTATTCTACTGGATCCATTGTCACGCCCTACTCAATCATAACACCTGTAAAAGTGGTAACATTAATAGTTCGGTGCTGCAAATTCAGACATAACCCATAGATGCATGTATCATTACACATGTGAAATTTCAACCAAATATGATAACCCTAAGTGGTTTAGGGGAAATCTTTAATAAACACCCCTCTCTCTATGAAAATCATGAAGTTTTCTCTCTCGGAAATTGACAGAGACAAATTGTATCAAGGAAAATTGATATTCCCAACAAAATCGCAATCATTTTTTTTCAGGTTACTTGCCCTTTAATTCATTCTGCATGTTTTCCTACATGTCCATGAGCAGTGTGTTGTCAAAACATGGGCTCCCTTCATACACAAAGTGTTCAGCCTGGACCATAAATATACTTAACTTTATGACATTTCAAATTAATGGATGTTTTGTGACGTATCAAGAATTATCTGGATGTAAGATCAACCATGAAGTCCTAACCAGTTCTTTGGACCGCTCTTGATTTCCAGACAAACCTGATACTATGGTGCCACTCAACATACTGACCCTTTTGGACTCCTCACAACCTAATGACCCCCTCTTTGACATGTCTGATACTTTCAACTCCTATCTACTTACAGTATATCACCATCTATCATGTCTATCATGGTATCTAGGATGAGGCACGTGAAGATTCAGCAACCCATGCTTGCCATAAAAGGCGACTATGCTTGTCGTAAGAGGCGACTAACGGGATCGGGTGGTCAGACTCGCTGACTTGGATGATGCTTGTCATCATATCCCATTTGCGTGGATCTATTGCTCATGATATCAATCACTGGATTGTCTGTCCCAGACTCGATTATTTACAGACTGCCATCATATAGCTGGAATATTGCTGTGTGTGTCGTTAAACAACAAAAAACAAACAAAAAGCCTAGGATGGAGGGATTAAAATGGGTTATACTTTGCACAAGGTAGATCGTACATATTTTTGTCAATGATGTCAACCAGAGTTTCGCCATAGACACTTGACAGTAAAGGCTGGGTTGGGACAAGTCCAAATTTACTACCAGGGTACCTGACTCCCTATTATCTGACCCTACCCGGGTACCCGCTGTATGTCTCAAGTGTTGGGTACAAAATGTCACATTGGGAATAATCGTTTTACCAGATCCCTGGCATAAGGTAGTGAGATACGTGTATAAAACGACATGGTCATGCAAACACTGAAGTTAACCACAGCCTTATCTTTACTCAAAACATAGCAGTTAATTTTTCTCAATGTACAATATATCATGTGACTAACAACGGGTCTAGGTAGTCCTGTGGGTACCTGGGTCCTACTCAGTACCAACCCGACCCGAGTACCCGAGTTACCCGACCCAGCCCTAGAACAAAGTCAGCCTACTGACCCTTATCTTGGACATATCCGTGGCAACCGTCCCATCAGATGTCATTCCCCCATCCATCAGTTTCTCCAGCACAGCGTTCAGCTTCTCCTGATCGTGGCTGGCGTTGGAGCCGCTTGTCTCGACGAGGGCGTAGAAGGGGTTGTTACTGATAGGGCATGTCAGGTTCAGATTGCCTGTCACAACCTCCATAGTAGCATTGTCCATCATCTCAAATGCTGAAAGAATCTCGCCAAGTTCGGTCTTGATTGTTTTCAACACTGACAGCAATGAGCTGAAGGAATCACAGCCTGCAACCCAGAAAATATCCAACTGTCACCGTCGTGGAGACACTGCCTATCTTACTCTTCTCCACATCTCAAATACTCTGCAATTTGTCATCACATCATAATTGACAAAAAAAACAACCCTTGCATCTGTGTACAATTAAAGGAAAACATAAGGAAAATAACCACATCATAATTTGTATTCAACACCATGCAAACATACAATCACTATGAAGTAATCTACAGGTCTCAAGAGTACTTTAAATTATTGTCTGTTGAATTTAACATCGCTCTTCCAATTTTCATAGAATCATGAATGCACTTTCAACATCCTTGGATTTTTGTGTGAATAAAATATATCGTATTCGACGTAATAAGCGCCCCGCTCTAATAAGCGCCCACGACGATATTTGCTAATATATTGGCAAGTGAACAATCCCAATTAGCCCCCCTTCCGACTTATCAATGTACATAAGACTTATTGATTCGTGTATAATATGCACTCGTGTGTTATATGCACCCTTAATTATGGGCAATTAAATTCTGGAAAAATGTATCTATCGTAAATAAACAGTTCAGACTGTCAGCATAAACCACAACATTTATCTTTCAACTCTGTTTTTTCCACCAAAGTAATATTCTAATAAGAGCCTCCTATTTCTAATTTTGAGAGCGCCCTGGGCGCTTATTACATCGAATACGGTATGCATAAAATCAGTGTTCTGCCGAGGCAGTGGCCTCTTTGGATTCTCGCAATATGTTATGGATTGCCACATGATATTTACTCTCAGTGGGACCGCGATTCTGGACCAATAACCTGCATACCATGGGGTTTTAAGTTTTATATGACCTCTCAGAGTGTGGCCCCATAAGCATTGATAAGTTTTGAAAATGACCCCATGTGTTTATGCTGAAGCGGTCCCTGTCCCCACTTGTTCAGTTGGGCGGTCGGGTATCCTAGTGGTTAAAGCGTTAGCTCGTCACACAGAAGACCCGGGTTCGATTCCCGACATGGTTACAATGTGTGAAGCCCATTTCTGGTGTCCCCCGCCGTGATATTGCTGGAATATTTCTAAAAGAGGTGTAAAACCAAACTCACTCACTCACTCACTCACTTGTTCAGTTACTTGGCAGAATGCTATTAAAATACAATTTACTGATTCTAAAAAAAAAAAATTCCCTTTGAGTCCTGGTGAGCTAATATGGGGAAATGGTTTATGACACCTGCCATCCGAATACTTCTCACTCAATATGTTAAATGAGCCGTGAATCTTTTCCCGAAGACCCACCTAACAAGGCCACATTAACAGCTTTAGGTCTCTGGGGACACAGAATGGATGCAGCCGTGATGAAGCCGAGGGTTCCCTCTGAGCCAATGAACAGCTGCTTGATGTCATAGCCTGTGTTGTCCTTGCGTAGTGATGACAGGCAGTCCACCACTTTGCCATTGGCCAAAACCTGGAATATCATCGACAAACAATGAACACAGGTGTTTTGTAAAATATAGGTGAGGTGAGGTGAAATGAAGTAACATGGCCTGAATGATTATTGCACATATATAGTGAAGTGCATGCATGTGTGTGTGGCTGCTTGTACTAGTCCAGACTAACATGATTTTACAGTGCTAGCCCACTGAAATACCACTCGCAGTTCAACATGAATACTCCACTCTGACACAGTATACTGACTCTGAGACACCTAGAACTTGTTTTAGCCCCTCTTGCCGAGCGCCAGGCAGGGTTAAGAACAAGTACCATCTTTTAACGTCTTTTGGTATGACGTGGCCGAGGATTGAACCCTGAACCTTCCGCTCTGCGAGCAGATGCTCCACTACTAGACCACGGAGGCGGTCTTGTAAACTATTGAAACTTAAAAACTTCCCATGTTGGTGGCCAAACATCCTTGAGTATCCAGTGCTTGACATTTCCATTCTGATATGAAAATCCCAGGAGTTCATCTGGACACATTAAAGGCCGATATTCAGCCAAAAATCTCCAGCAAATGTCGGTAACAAATTGAAACAAACAAGAATCCCGATTTCTGCTAATATACTTATACTACTGTCAAGGCTTTGTAGACCATCTTCCTGAGGCAAGGGAGTTAACTGACTAGAAAATCCAGTTTCCACCCTTGCTGAACAGGGCGGGTATTATGGAGTTATATTAAAGCTGTCAAGAGATATTTTCCAAATCTTTTCATCCTTTTAATCAAGGTGCGAACATGATTTGAAGCACTTCCCAAAGTAAGACACGTTTTATCACTAAGTAGATTTGGATTATCGATCAGATCGTTTGGAGTGGGCACCGCCATTTTGTTTGAAGCAAATGCAAATGATATGAGAGGTGGAATTTCATTGGTCAGTAGGAGGGATGTAGCAGGGACATAACTCATAATAGCCATGGGTGGCGCTTCGATAGAGCCCAGAAATTCAAGCCTAGTTCAGCAAGGGTGGAATTTGGACTTTTACAGTCAGTTAATTCCCTTACCTCAGGAAGATGTTTGTAGACATGGAAGAGGTGACTTGTATTTCACTCACAAAAGGACCAGTAAAAGAGTAGAGGTTTCAATTCTTTTAATGCATTGAATGAAAAAGGTTAAAAAAACATTTGAATTCCAGAAAACAAGATCTCCAAAAACAATTTTGAAAAATATGATGTTTATACCCAATTCACCTGCCAAAGGTAATTAGTTCCAAATTGTAGATAAATCCCTGAATGTAGTTTTCACTCTGTTATCCCCATTTTTATGAATCTGGTACCAATATTTATTTTAACGAAAGTCCCGAGGATTTGCAAACACATAGACCAAGGTAAGTCTCTGTATTCAAACATAAAACATCCATCTTTTACTTACAGCTTCCAAGCCTAACACACTCCCATGCAAAGATCCGTAACGGAGAAGTCTGATTCCTCCTGCATTGGTGGCGATGTTGCCGCCAATGTGGCAGCTTCCCTTAGCTCCAAGGTCAAGGGGCACAACAAGGTCATAGTCAGCGACATAGTTATCCAGAGTCTCCAGCACACAGCCAGACTGACACACCACAACACCTGAAACATGCAGAGGGGTTCTTAGTTCAGTGAATTCAGTCTAATGTTTGACTGACATCATATAAAACTGTGTGACATCATGAACCATGGCTGATGGCGTCTACAAATATGAGTGCCAATGCCTTGATATGACATCACATTACTATGGGCCTCTTTGTAAACATTTGAAAGCAATGGTGTGTGTGTGTGTGTGTGTGTGTGTGTGTGTGAGAGAGAGAGAGAGAGAGAGAGAGAGAGAGAGACAGAGAGAGAGAGAGAGAGAGAGAGAGAGAGAGTGTGTGTGTGTGTGTGTTTGTGTGTTTGTTTGTTTGCTGTTTATTGCTATATGACGGCAGCCTATAGGTAATCAATCTTATCAAAATCAGGACATCACATCTTTGGTCAGTTGAGAACGAACTTTTATCCGACAGCGTGACTTACCAGACCAGGAAAGTGACAGTCCAAATGTGTTTTCTAATCATGCAACATTGAGAAGGTTAATCAGGTGTATTCCCAATGACAGTTACGGGCTGAGGGCCTGAATCTGTCAAAATGATAATCCATCTCTCTTGCTACAATGGGATAAACATTTGAGTGGAAGAGACTTTGTTTAGCCTGTGGAAAGTACAGCCATACAATCAAGGCCATCTGTTATACATTCCAAAATGTTCTTTTGTTCAGTTTTGAGTTGATATTTTTAAAAGCGTAGTTTAGAAAGGAAGTTACCAGTTTGAAACAAGTGCTGTAAGGCTTGGCAAAGCTGCTTTCTGATTGGCTAATGTCATGTTCTTGTAAGTCATTTCATTGGTCGGTCAAAGATTGCAAAAGGTCGTTCTGAGACCTGTAATGGGATGTCCTTAGATCTTTGTTTGGCGGAAGTGAGAAGTAAGATCTAACTTTAATGAGACTGTTTTGGGATTAAAGCTGAGCATTAGGGCTTGGACGAGTCCAAATTTACTACCCGGGTACCCCTCCTCCTATTACCCGACCCTACCCTGGTACCCGCTGTAGGTCTCAAGAGATCGGTAAAACATATCCGATTGGGAATAGTTTGACCGTACTCCTGTCAAAATAAATCCAGATACACGTATAAACCGATCTTGTCATGCATACACTGAAGTTGACTGATGTTTTATTATTATGCAAACATATAAAGTCAGAAGGAATGTGTGCAAAGTCAGAAAGAAATGTGAACATTTATCACTTATAGTGTAGCCATAGAGCCATGGAACAATATATCATGTGACTAACCACGGGTCCGGGTAGTCCTGTGGTTACCAGGGTCCTACTTGGTACCCACCCGACCCGGGTACCCGATTTACCCGTCCCAGCCCTACTGAGCATAATACTTGCCTGAAACATCGTCCACAGATATAATCTTGTTCATAAGTTGTGAGGAAAGTATGATCTCATCAAACACTGGGGTACTGCCTCCGACAAGTCCGGTGTTTCCTCCCTGGGGTTGCACAGCCAACTTTCTCTCATTACAATGGGACAAGATGGCCGACACTTCTTCTGTTGATTTTGGTTTTAATACAACCTTGCTTGAACCTGTAAACATAGTAATGTTTGATTAATTAGTGCAACTTTCTGAATCAGACACTTAAATTGTGTCTTTTGGCATTACAACATGTACAATGAATAATTAACATCAAACTACAATCAGCCAAAATCATATCTGGCCCTCTAAAAAATTACCCCATTTTGAACAATAATGATTCACTGGTCTTATCATGTTCATAAGTACATGCATATCATAATGTGTTAATGTGTGTGAAACATGACCTGTCCCGTATCATACATGGACGTACCTGGCTTTTGAGGTTCTAAGGGACTCAGAGCCTTTTATTGAAGGGGGCCAAGGCAAAATAAAATGGGGGGGGGGGGCAAGTTACAAAAAGCTCAGATTGCCAGCTCTAGAAGATCCTTCAAGATCGTCAGCAGCTGGTTAACCCTCTGGATGCCGAGTTTTTTTTCTGACGCACATTTTCATAAGATCGGAAAAGTGAAGGTTGTGCGAGAATTGCGCTCACGCGGCACCCGATCTACCTCTGGCTATAAAATTATGCAGAGGTGGAGAATATTAAATTTCCTATTTGATGGTGTAAAGTTAACTGCAAATATTGAACCGGTTTTAAAAAAAAACACTTCTAAGTGTTGCCCGAGAATTTTTTCTACCTTGAAAAACAGTAAATTTCTCCGCTTTTTATCGTACACTGATAAAAGTACTGTGCGACGATTTTTTTTTATTTACAAGCTTTACGGAATCTGTGAGCGAACAAAATACTGTCTAATATCTGAACGACAAAACTATATACCAAATGCAGTTATATGCGTATGTATAATGACAAACATGCAATGCCAAAAATAGCTTGCCGTAAATGACGAAAACTGATTTTTCACTATGACGTCAAAAGACGACACAGAGGTTACACGCGCACAAAGAAAAGGGGCATAACTCCGCTAAGCTTAGCACTAGTTTATTGTAACTCAGGTCACTTTGTGAGAATTAGCTGTGGGTAAGGAAAATATATTTTCGTGGTGTTTTGTTCACGAGGAACCAAACTATTCCAACACAAATATCGATAAAGAAACTGTATACGTTTAGTTGTAAAAACAACAACATAAGAAATGATGAAATCGTGCCTCATAAAAAAAGTGGTAAAAGAGAAATGGATGGCCCTATCTAACCTATAACTTAGTCCTTAGATTCCAACATTCTCCTGAATGTGTAAGTGTAATTTGACTAATGTTGCACCGTTATTAATGGAGCACTAGCCTTATCATCAAATGTAATGAAATAACAAAAAACATAACACCGTTCTATTTGACGTCATGGCTGTTTTTATGTCTTTGATAACGTCGGAGAAAGATGACTCTGGTATTTTGATTAATATATATCTCCCCTAATTTTCGTTCATGATATGGAAAATCTCGATGTGTAAAACAGAATTTGGCGCTTTTTCGACACAACATAAAATGACTGCATTTACAATTAAATAATGTTTTGAATATGTAAACAATTAACTAGTTTATCGTGTGTCTTAATTTGACAAGACACGCACCTGTTTGGCATCAATTTACGTAATGAAATACACAAAATAATATTTCAAAACAACCAAATTATATTCAATATTGGACAGATATTGTTATTATTTCTCTTCATCTTGTCTCAGAATTACACACTAAAAGATGCGAAGAAAGCTCTATTGGTATAGAATTATCAGGATAATCGTATCCGGTTGAACCAACAGCTAGGGTACTTGGCATGGGTTTAATTTTATACATTTTACAATTCCTGGAGAAATAAAGTGAACAGTTTAATATCCTGTGATCACAATATTCAAAAAAGAATGAACCCATTGATTATATAATGCAAAACAAGAGGAATAATTCGTAAATTGTTTGTGGCTAACACGCACCTGGCGAATCATTAGCTATCACGGCTCTGTGTATCAAACGACAAAACTTTTTTTTAAAAATTCCAAGACCAAGACAATTTCAGAAATGTGTGCATATCTTTTTACGAAAAATATTATCCATTTTGTTAAAGTAACATAGAACTATTCATTTTTAGTTATAAAATAAAATGAAACAGCTATTCAATGACATTGGTTATATGAACTTATGATATTGACTATTACACATCCCAAGAAATACGTACATGCTGCAGTTACCTTTACGCTTCATCTTGTAAGGAAAGAAATATCGTATTCGACACTAAAAACCTATCAATTGTTATGTAAACAATGTTCAAACAAACAGGAGATTATCAAAGATTCGTTCATACATGTTGTGGCTTATATTTGCGTATGATATCATATTGAACATTGACAAATATCCAAAGGGAAATTAATTGTGTGAAAAAATGTATAAAACATATGCAAAATCTACATCATAACTGAAACTGTAAACAGCATGATATAATGATCGTGTGCACTCTCATCCAAGGACCTTCACCTCAAAGAAAATACCAAATATGTACAACAATGTTGACGTATGACATCACTAACTGTGACCGACTTTTACAAAATGGCGTGTTCACTGTCAACAGTACGCGGGATTTTACGAGGGGACTTTCGTTGATTCAGGGATCGCCTATACATAAATGTGACATGTAAGTAATCAGAAACATTCTGACAATCTATGTACTGTTATTTGTTCTTATAATCTTCATCGAAAAGAGCCGAAATAGGCAGAAATTCCGATACATACCATTGTCGTTGTGCGTGATTTTGCGTCAGTCATGGCGTCACACAGGACGGTAACTTTGACAATTTCTGTTGAAAATATCAAATCATTGCAATGTATCTATTTTAAATACCCTAATTTTTCCTACTATTCTCTTTCCGTGCATATTCTGAAAATGTTGAGCCAATGTCTTGAAAGATTAGACGAATGGATAGCTCTAAATTGGAGAAAATGCTACACTGTGTAAAATCTGTATTTTGCTTTGTTTACATTTCAAACAAGTGCAGTTTTTCGAGCACAGCGTTCGTTTTCACACCTGACATGTTTTGCTTGATTTCATCCAGCCACTTTGTATTGGTGACAAAGACCATTGGTCATTTGATTCTAAAATGTATGAGGAATTCAAGGATGTGTGTATGGCAGCTAAGTTTGAAATATACGCGATGTTACAGGCGCCTCATAACCGGTGTACCTGAAACGTGATTTTGTAAACACTAGCCAATATGGCGGAAAGTTCACTTCGGCGTTCGTGTTTGCGTATTTTCCAAAACATTCGAAACGATTCTCGGGTTATTGGAGATGTTTTGGAATGATCATTGGTGATTTCATAAAATACAGATACCCGTGATCACTAATATACTATTTTTGAAATTCATTTCTCCGAGTAAATATCCTAAATTTAGATTTCAAAACATGCTGTAAATAACGCCATGGGTGGTGATTTAGTAATGTGTAAAAAATGGCGACATTTACGATGTACCTAATTTTCAGAGGTCATTTTCAATAATTTTGCTTGGACTAAAATGGCAGTGGATGATATCACAGAACAGGGAATTTCCCTCCTTATTCAAAACTGTGAAGTGTATTTGTGTGGGTGATGTATTTTGAATTTTATTCGACTTCAAAGCGAGGGTTGTAGGGGAAGGACATATATGTCCCTCTGGCATCCAGGGGGTTAAGCATTCGACTGTTTATTGAAATGTTGTAAATGATTACGTACACAAGTATTTTTGAGTGGTGTCAATTTTTATAAGAGCAGCATTCATTCCGACAACATGCACACAATTCTTTTGCACATGTTTTTAAGATGTATTTAAGCTTCAAGGCTTTTGTGTCAGGTAAATTCAAGATCATGTTAATATATGCATCTTTATTTACATGCTCAAAAGTATCAAATCAACATAAAGCCTAGGTTTGTGGTGTGGTAAAATGGGGTTTAACGTTGTGTGTGTGTCTGCTTCAATACTTGTACAAGTCCTGACTTATGTTGGTTTTATAGTTGTAGTCTACTGAGATACCACACCACAGTTAACATGGATACCCTAAGCAGACACAGCTAGTATACTGACTCCGAGCCAACCAGTCCTTGTTTTACAGCGATAGTTAATGTTTTGGCCTTGTAATGTTGCAGATGTTATGACAAAGAGGATGAGGATTTGATGCTCAGTTTAACATTATGCACTGAACACAAAGCAATGAATTCAATGATAAAGCACAAAATTAATTTAAAAAAAAAAAAAAAAAATATTATTGAACAAAATATTAAATTTTTTCCGCATTTGCCTGGCAAGCATATAAGCTTGGAAATGTCTGTGTGTAATCAACTACATAAAGAAGATGTTATGATTTTTTTTTTTTTTGCATGGGTCAGCACAATTCTCACCTTTACAAGTTTTTATCCAGTCAATATTATAAGGAGCTACATCTGCTGGGTCTGTCAATACCCGTCCTGGCATCAGACTCTCAAAGAAACTAACATCGGCGTCAGTGACATCACTGTACGGACCACGAGCTATTTTTGGTTTTCTGTCAGTGTTCCCACTGTTGTTGTTGCATGACCTGTGAAATTGACGACTCCCTGGAACAAGCACAAGTGGTCTGGGATGACCGCCTTGACCCATATCACGTGCATGGTCATTTCGAACTGGCAAACTGAAACCAGAACATGACAGTCCTTGGCAATATGTCCTCTGTATCACTCGTCTTGCTAGACAAGCATGCATCTTGATTTGTCCTTTGACAAAACGTTTTTGATAACTAAATCATCCGATCGTCAGTAATCCCCTTGAACCGCCGTCCCATTTCATATCTAGAAGAGAGTTACCTACCCTGATTTTGACAAAATTTCTCCAAAGTACTATTTTACGAATACGGATTGTTATTCTCTCGTTATCCGGGGTGGTGAGAATATCCCGCCCGTTAAGTACAAAATATGTTATAGTTCATATCATTAAAGTTACACAATCGACAATCAAGCGACCTGGTGTTATATTCTTCCAAGAACAAAAAGAGCGCAAACACCTATTTCAAGTTTTACATAATCCAAAATGGCATCTACCGTGAAAAAGATGTGTGATAGTTCTGATTCGAAAAAACGCAAAATTGAAGATTCTCCGCCAGACTCAAAATCATTCAAGGGGTTTTCCATTGAAAGGGTATTGAGGGAAGACCAACGCACGAAATTTGTATGTTTGGAGGGTAAATTTAAAGGCAACGAAGATCTTGCCGTTGTGCTCCTGGAGAAAGAGCATTTTCCCACACAAAGTTTAGGAAGGCTTCTATCTAATGAAACGACATTAAAAGAGACGCTTAAGAATGATATTTACAGTACGTATGAAGCAACTCCACCGACAGACTTATCAGGTGATTACACGCTCTTTGGTAATTTTTTATAATGATTTCTTTATGTTCATTCTGATCAAAGTACTTGTGTGAAAGGGGAGACAAGTGTGTCCAGCGTAAGAATTACCTCCCCTGGATTTTTGCACTTCATCCGAGTTATCATGAGCTAAGTACACACGTAGTTCCCTGCTGAAACGCATCCACAGGTGCAAACCCTTGAAGATCTGGCAGCAATAAACAGTGTATAGTATTTTCTAAATGATTACGTAAGGAAAATCTTTTTAAATGGTACCATGTATGGAATAGCAATTGTTATTTCTATACATGCATTCACAGTTTCTGTGCCCTAGTGAATGAACTCTCTATCTTATCTATTTGTTTTGTGTTCATTTTCAATTTTTACGCATATAACATAGAGGAATTATTGTCCGGTAAATCCCAAGGTTTGCATTGTATTTAGTTTATGTTTATTATGTTGATTTGTAATACAATACACACTGCACAATTTGCAACACTTCCCATTATAATTGTTTTTCTTCTTGTGCAGGTTTTAAGACTACCTTGATATACCCAGCAACACAGAAGCATGTAGACAAATACTCTGAACAGGACCACTATATCATCCGAGAGACACCAGCTTTGTATGAGAAAATCACACTACCATGTCTTGAGAGTAGTAACTTCAGCATGAAGGTACAGTGTTAAACAATAAATAAATTGATAAACATTGATAAATACATCAGACACAGGTGATAAACAATGATAAATACATCATTTACAGGCGGTACACAATGATAAATACATCAGGTACAGGTGATCAGCAATGATAAATACATCAGGTACAGGTGGTAAACAATGATAAATACATCAGGTACAGGTGGTAAACAAGGATAAATACATCAGGTACAGGTGATAAGCAATGATAAATACATCAGGTACAGGTGGTAAACAATGATAAATACATCAGGTACAGGTGGTAAACAATGATAAATACATCAGGTACAGGTGATAAGCAATGATGAATACATCAGGTACAGGTGATAAGCAATGATAAATACATCAGGTACAGGTGATAAGCAATGATAAATATATCTGGTACAGGTGAGGGAATAAGTAAGTGTACCAGTAAATATATGCATGGAAGAAGATTGGTAAAATGTCACTTGGACTGGCAAATTTGAAGGCAGTCTTGCTGGTTGTTAATCTTGCAAACTAGTCTCAAAGCTCAGTGCTCCAGATTATTATTTCTTGTGTGAATATTTTGAAAAAGCAGTACAACTGGGTAACTCACGCAGGGGGAGGGGTGTTATCAACAGTTTTAAATTTTGACATTTCAAATTATTTGTTACCATGGTTACAGTGGGTATACAACATCCTAGACAAGAAGAGTGAAGCAGATCGGATCGTGATGGAGGATCCGGACCCAGACAGCGGGTTTGTGCTGCTGCCAGACATGAAGTGGGACGGGAAAGACGTTGACAGTCTCTACCTCATAGCCATTGTACACAGGCATGGGATCAAGTCACTGCGAGATCTGGGTCAACAACACCTCCCTTTGCTGAAAAACATACTAGAGAAGGGAACAGTAAGTCAGCTAAACCTGTTTGCTGTTTCCTGACTGACGATATTTTAGGGAGTGTTTATTAAATTAATTGATCTGTTCTTAACATTTCTTCTAAGGAGGGGCATTTTAGTCTTTATGTTTTATTTTTTTACACAAACTGTTTAAGGCATCTTCATTAACTGTCCAATGTGATTCACATGAAGCATGAATGTTTGGTGGGACGATGTATTAAGTGTGTTTCATCAAGTAAAGTAAGAAAGAAGGGAAGACAAGCAACGATTTTGTTTGTCTGTGATACTTGGGATCTTCCCATGAAGATTCATGTCGGAAAGGATTTTCAGCAACCCATACTTGCTGTAGGGGCGACGATTGGGATCAGGTGGTCAGGTTTGCTGACTTGGTTGATGCATGTCATCGTATCCCAATGGCGTAGATTGATGCTCATGATGTCAATCACTGGATTGTCCAGTCCAGACTCAGTTATTAACAGGCTGCCGTCATACAGCTGAAATATTGCTGAGTCCAGTGTTAAACAGAGCAGTAGAGATGTTATGTATTGATAGCTTGTCATTTCTGATAGCCATTTGTTCATGGACTTTAAAATGCATAAATGATTAGATCAGTTAGACAGCCCGGTATGAGATAAATGGATATTTGTGTTTGATTCAGAACACTATACAGGAGAAGTATTCCGTGGCCAAGTCCCAACTTCGTGTCTACTTCCACTACCAGCCCTCGTACTACCATCTACACGTTCACTTCACCCATCTACGCTTCGAGGCTCCAGGATTTGACGCCTTGCGGGCCCACCTGCTGGAGGACGTCATCGATAATATTGAGACATGCAACGACTTCTATCAGAACAAGTCCCTTATGTTCACAGTGAGAGAGAACCAGCAGTTGTACAAAGACTATAAGGAGAATGGCTACTTTAAATAATGGGTCAGGATTACACAATGTGTGGATTCAGGGGGCACTTATGGCCCAGTCTCCTAAGGCACTGCGATTCGCTGTGCAGGGTTGTGTCCCTTGGACACGCCAGAAACCTATGATTGTGGGTTCAAATCCCGGTTCGCCCCGATTATGTTTCTAGGTTTGTCAGCACCATATCCGTGCTCGTGGGTTTCACCAAAGTGGTAAACGTCTGGGACCTGCATCCCTTCGGGCTTTCCTCCCACATTAAGCTGACACGCCGTGATATAACTGGAATACTGTTAAAAGCGGCACTAACACAACTCGCTCACTCACTCACTGCGTGGATTCCAGATCAGAAAGTTTTCCCGGCCGCCTGTGTTGGTCATAAGAGGTTACTTTAAAGAGTCAGGTGGTCAGCCTCGGTTCGTTGGTTGATTGTGTCTCATCTTACCCAGACGATCACTGTTCAATATCAATCACTGGTATGTGTGGTCCTGCCTGCGGTCGTATAACTGGAATATTTTTGAGTGGGGCATTTAAACATTAAACCTCGCTGACTTGGTTTATGCATGTCATCGTAACCCAGTTGTGTAGATCGATGCGCATGATGTTAATCACTGGATTGTCTGGTCCAGACTCGTTATTTACATGAGGCCTCTGTCATATAGCTGGAATATTGCTGAGTGCAACAAACAAACAAACAAACAAACAAACAAATAAAACAACAAACAAACAAGGAATCGTTAATGTGCAACACATACTGGCTGCTGGATAAGTCAGCTTTGGGGAAACCCTGGGTATTGAGTGGTCACAATGGCTGCCGGATAAGGGAGACAATGGGAGACCAGCACTAGGTGTATCCTGATGCTGTATGACTGGTACTGTGAAGGCTTGACTTGACCTTACACTGGTTTGGAGGATGACACTGGCAGAAAAATGTCTCAGGACTGCAGGATTTATCTCGACCTGCTCAGAGGCCAATATTCCGCCCCAATTCTGCAGCAAATATCATTTAAAAGTCCTACATTGGAATTAAATATTGCCCAGTTCATGTAAATAGCTATAATTAATAACTACCGTATTCATTGAATCAGCGCCCTTCTCTTATAAGCCTCCACAGCGATATTTGCTAAAATATTTGCTAGTGAATAATCCTAATTAGCGCCCCTTCCGATTGATCAATGTACACAAGACTTATTTATTTGCGTATAATACGCACTCATGTGTTATATGCACACTTAATTATGGGCAATTAAATTCTGGAAAAAACATTGTTGTATATAAACATTTCAGGCTGTCAGCATAAACCACGAAAATTACGATCTTTCAACTGTTTTTTTCACCAAAAATATTCCATTAAGAGCCCCCGATTTCTAATTTTGAGAGCACCCTGGGTGCTTATTACGTCGAATATGGTAATGTTTTGTCGAGGTGACCTGTAGTTCACTGATAACAAGACCAATATAGAAGAGGTATGAATGCAATCTCAAAATACAGTGTTAAAGTCTAAATTTTGAACAAAATAACAATTTTTTCCCCAGTTTGCCTGCCAGGGGCCCTGAGTTTATATGTAACATTTTTTTATGTAAATCATGGAATTTGTCTTTGTAAAATGTAAAACCAATCTTTATAACATAGTTTTGTACCTAAATCATGACAATAAACAGATTATCACTCTATCCTCAACTGTTTGGTTGGATCTTCATTGTGGAGGGTCCTTGGTGGCCCATTCGTCTAAGGCTCCACAATTCACCATACATGCATTCCAGACCTCTATGATGGCTGGTTTGGATCACAGATGTGCCCTAATCATGTTTCTTGGTGTGTCAGCACCATGTCCGTGGGTTTCACCCAAGTGGCAAACATCTAAGACCTGCATCACTTTCTGCTTTCAGGGGCCACAGATGGCCCAGTCGCCTAAGGCGCTGCGATTTGCTGTACAGGGTACTCCTTGGGCATGCCAGAGACCTATGATTGTGGGTTTCGAATCCCGGTTCGCCCCGATTATGTTCCTATGTTTGTCAGCACCATACCCGTGGTTGTGGGTTTCACCGAAGTGGTAAACGTCTGAGACCTGCATCACTTCGGGCTTTCCTCCCACATTAAGCTGACATGCCACAATTTAACTTGAATACTGTTAAAAGCAGCGTTAAACCCAACTCACTCACACACTTACTGCATTCCTCACACATCAACTTTACATGACCAGATATAACTGAAATACTCAGACAGAGAGTGAGTGAGTTAATTAGTTAGTCAGCTGCACATACTTAGTTACAATTTAGTTTACTATATGTTAAAAGGTAGGCCATAAAGTAATGCTAAAGGTATCTGCTTTTTGAGGATTTTATGGCCTACTATTGATTTATTTGTTTGTTGTTTAACGCTGCACTCAGCAATATTCCAGCTATATGACGGCGGTCTGTAAATAATCGCATCTGGACCAGATGATGTCAATCACTGAATTGTCTGGTTATTTACAACTGCCGTCATTTCTGGTGTCCCCCACCATGATATTGCTGGAATATTGCTAAAACCTACGTAAAACCACACTCATTCACTCTGTGATTAAACAGTTCACCAGAGACCCAGGGTTGTCTGTGTCCCAAACACCCCATTGCAAGTTGTTGGAGGGAACTAATTTGGGAACCCGTGAAGGGGCTGCAAAGTTACAGCATTCAAGGCCTCAGCCAAGCTTTCAAAACGCTTTATGGTAGACATTTTAAGGACATTTCCAACTGACAAAAATGATGTCGGATGCAATTCCCTACTTTGACTGCTTCTATATGCTCCCTTGTTTTTTTCAGGTGAACAACTGACTTGCCTTTGCATGTGTTTGTGATGGGTGCCGCTGGTGGAGCAGGAAACGCTCAACTTTCGCGGACTCCTGATATGAGTAATTGTTAGTGATTCATAAACACATGCTTATGGTGTAGTCGCATTGATGTAATGATATGAATCATACAACAGACTGCCTGTAGCAGAGATTTCTTCTGATTCTTCAATTCTTATGATTCATGTGTTTTAATGAGCATTAGGTTTTGATGATATTCGTTTAAAATCATTATGATCAGCCATGAACTATGTATGGATGGATGGATGGATGCATGTATGTGTTAAAAAACGAAAACAGTTTGTGAAAGTTTAAAGTATTTATTTATTATCATTCAACTGGAAATCAACAACGTGGAACGTCACATTTCTGCCATCTTGGACGGACACTTGCAGTGTAGCACCACAGATAACCAGAAGGTCTCGCTCTTCCTCCCCAAGGATCTCGGCAGTAGTTGGAAGCGCCTGCGTAGCCAGCACAGGCATCTCCGTTGGTGACGGCGAAGTAGCTATCGAGGTATCCATTGGAGTTTGGAGACTTTGTTGACCAGTCCTGACAGGTTTGTCCACTTGAGGTGACAGACGTTGTACCGCTGTAGACGGCAGTGCCGCTCACAATGGTGTAGCAATCAGCAGTAAATGAAACAAAAACATTAAAATGTCCATCTGACAACAATTAGGGGGACAAGTTTTCTTTGATATGTTCACTTTTTTCAAAGCATTTAATAGGAACATTTGTCTATGTAAATCGCATAACTTCGGAAAATGAAAAAAATCAAATGCTTGAACCTTTTATGGTACATAATGGTTATTGCTCTGTCAATTTTTTAATCGAAAGGGGGTGGGGTGGGGTAGCCTAGCCTAGAGGTTAAAGCGTTCTCTCGTCACATCGAAGCCCGGGTTCGAATCCCAACATGGGCACAATGTGTAAAGCCCATTTCTGATGTACCCCGTCGTGATACTGCTGGAATATTGCTGAAAGCGGCGTAAAACCATAGGTATATTTTTCAAATTGTCAAAAAATAGATAAACATGTCACACAAGAGAAACTTGAGACAACACGTTAACACAGTTTTAAATAATGCCGACGCCCTAACATTCAACTTCAGTTTAACGACCTGTTACATTAGAAAACATCAGGATTCTGGGGTAGAATAGGTCTTCAGCAACCCATTCTTGCCGTAAAAGGCGACTATACTTGTCGTAAAAGGCGACTGAAGGGATCGGGTGGTCAGGCTCATCGATCCCAATTGCGTGGCACGATGCTCATGATGTCAATCACTGGATTGTCTGGTCCAGACTCGATTATGTACAGACCGCCATCATATAGCTGGAATATTGCTGAGTGCGGCGTTAAGCAACAAACAAAACATCAGGGTTATGATGAATCAAAGTCTGACCAAAAGTGATGGTGTAAATGATTGTTAAGTATTGAATACATCGATTGAACCGTTGACATTCTTTCGTAAATGATTTGGGGGTCGATCCGGCGACATAGAAGGCAGTTATGATAACGAGGTTAAACCTAGTCATGTCACAGATTTATTGATGTTGAGTGAAACAATCACAAATCAGCCCACGTTGTCGACAACCTATCCCTATTGTAACAAGCTTTAAGGCGAGTATGACTACCTTTGGCCTTTTTACCTACATTTCTAGAGATTTGGGAGAATAACTGAATCTTTTATGTCCCACGGGGGATATGTTGCTGGCAGCTCCTCCTGTATATCAATGACCTTGCATGCCCGATGTCTCCAAGTGACTATAAGCATCTCGTACCGTACATTATCCTTCAAACTCAACCTTTCAAAACATCACCACTTTTCATCCTAGAATAGGTATGCATAGGTTTGCATCTGTTATAATTATTTCTACATCTTAGCAGTTTTTTTTCTATGATGAAATAGAGGCATGCGTCCTGGAAATTTGGATAATATATCCAAGAGAATTAGGATTTGTTGATAAAACCAGCATTGAAATATAAGTGAGCAAATTGTTATCATTGGCTAACCAGATGCTGTTGTTGCGGCAGCAGTGGTTGTTGGTGCAGCCGTTGTTGCGGCAGCGGTTGTTCCTGCAGCGGTTGTTGCGGCAGCAGTTGTTGTTGCGGCAGCGGTTGTTGTTGCGGCAGCTGTTGTTGTTACTGCAGCGGTTGTTGTTGCGGCAGCGGTTGTTGTTGCGGCAGCCGTTGTTGCGACAGCTGTTGTTGTTACTGCAGCGGTTGTTGTTGCGGCAGCGGTTGTTGTTGCGGCAGCCGTTGTTGTTGCTGCAGCCGTTGTTGTTGCGGCAGAGGTTGTTGTCACGGCAGCCGTTGTTGTTACGGCAGCAGTGGTTGTTGCTGCAGCCGTTGTTGTTGCTGCAGCAGTGGTTGTGTCAGGACATTTAGCTACGTCACATTTCTCCCATCTTGGACGGCCACTAGCAGTGTAGCACCACAGAAAACCAGAAGGTCTCGTTCTTCCTCCCGAAGGATCTCGGCAGTAGTTGGAAGCGCCTGCGTAGCCAGCACCGGCGTCTCCATTGGTAACGGAGAAGTAGCTATCGAGGTATCCATTGGAGTTTGGAGACTTTGTTGACCAGTCCTGACAGGTTTGTCCACTTGAGGTGACAGACGTTGTACCGCTGTAGACGGCAGTGCCGCTCACAAGGGTGTAACAATCAGTAGCAGCTGAAATTGAATGTAATTGTTCATCTTTTTGCATGTAGTAGATTTCAGACATCTATTCTAGCTACAGTAACCGAAGGATTTAAAACTCGTTGATTATTTTGGTACGTGCTTGAGTACCTTTCAAGAAAACACATGGATCCTTGGTATCTACAAATCCCTGAAACCTCTTTCAAATGTTGCATTTCTTGAAGTGATCATGGGAGTACCCAATGATGCTATTTTATGATGATTACGAGTGGAAAGATGCTGACGGGTAAAAGTGTTTAACTTGTAATGCATCAAAGACCACAGTCGCTATACTTTTTGTTACCCTGCCTGAAAGGTGCTGATTTGTGTAAAAAGTTGTTAATTTGAGACACAACCAAATACCCCGCGTGTCCCTGGACAGGTCATACCAAGAGACGTTAAGAGATGGTACTTGTTGTTACCCAGCCTGAAATAAATGCTGATTTGTGTAAGAAGTTGTTAATTTGAGACACAACCTAAGACCCCGAGAGTCCCTGGACAGGTCATACCAAGAGACGTTAAGAGATGGTACTTGTTGTTACCCTGCCTGAAAAAATGCTGATTTGTGTAAGAAGTTAATTTGAGACACAACCAAAGACCCCGAGAGTCCCTGGACAGGTTATACCAGGAGACGTTAAAAGATGGTACTTGTTGTTACCCTGCCTGAAAAAATGCTGATTTGTGTGAGAAGTTGTTAATTTGAGACACAACCAAAGACCCCGGGAGTCACTGGACAGGTTATACCAGGAGACGTTAAAAGATGGTACTTGTTGTTACCCTGTCTGGCACTCGGCATTAAGGGGATTAAACAAGAACCGCACGGCTCATGCTCTCTGTGGTATATCCATGTTAAACTGCGCGGTGGTAATCCATTCGGTTTAAACTATAAAACCGGGATAAGTTCAGACTAGTTCAAGCTCTCGATCATTCCTCCCGCACCACGATGGCCTAAGTTATATATAAGAACGCAACGTTTAAAACTCATTATTCTATCTCGCCTACATGTATCGCCTATGTCTCTCTGTAAATGATAGCGGCCAAATCCCTATCATAACCATAGGAAATCTCTGCTAATAGCAGATCGATCCCCTGCCGCCCCATACCAAAAGACGTAAAAATGGTACTTGTTATTACCCTGTCTGGCGTTCGGCATTAAGGGGGCGACAACAAGGATTGGTCGGCTCGGAGTCAGTATACTGTGTCTGAGTAGGGTATTCATGTTAAACTGCGGCATCATGGTATCTCAGTGGGCTGGCACAATAAACTCGGCAAGCAGCGACGCACGCACACACACACACACACACACACACGTTCATGCACGCGCACGTCGTTAAGTAAAATAATTTTGAACGCAACGTTGAACACCATTCATCATTTCACCTTGAATTTCTAAATCGTGTAACACAGGATTAACTTGTGTAATTTCGTACAGAATTGTTGATGTGGTATTTCAGATGGTGTGAAGATGTGTGTTTGTGGGGGAAAATAAGGATTGCCTAATACAAACGATAACCCAGCGAATCCGTGGTATAACGACGGACTATTTAAGTTTCGTTTGTAAGTTGTTGGCACGGCGCTGTCTGTTAATGAAATGTTATTGTTTGAAGTTCAAGAATAAATTTTAAGGATGAAACGTTTCAATCAGCTGCAGTCATTTTTAAAGTTATATTGAATTTAGGACCCATTGCAAATATCACAGTCCCACATAGTACAATGAATGGCATATACTTTCAAAAAAGGGCTGTAAAACTTGTAAGGAGAGAACAGTGTTCTTTCCACTCACTTCAAATGCCCAAGTAATAAGTTACATTTGTCGCATGTCATAGTGGTGAAGTACAATAATCTTGAACGCAGCGTTAAAACCCCATTTCACCCCACGTGTACTGTTTTCATAAGAACACAATGGGAATTTTTCACGTATTTCTTGGACGTTTCGACATGTTGATGCCAAACGGACTTGTGTGAGGTGCTAAACGTGTCTTTGTGAAAATTTCTAGACAATATTATGGGGGCGGTCGGGTAGCCTTGTGGTTAAAGCCTTCACTCGTCACGCCGAAGACCAGGGTTCGATTCCCGACATCGGTACAATGTGTGAAGCCCATTTCTGGTGTCCCACGCCTGTTATTGCTGGAATATTGCTAAAGGCAGCGTAAAATCAAACACACTCACTCACTCGCTCTAGACAATATGGGCGAGAAGTGTTTGGGCTGACATACAGTGAATTCATGTCGTGGTACATATGAGAATAAAACCTGGGAAATTCGTAACTCGACCACATTTCACCTAATCGCCCACCCATCTTGTCACGATTGTCTGTTCTAGGTACAGCAAATATTGTGCGTTTCTGCTTTGTCTGAGGTGAGCTGATAGATTTGTCTATGCAAAATTGTAGAGACACTTTGGGCGATTATTTTTCGAGAGAGCATTCATTACATATCATTACCTGCCAAACTGTACTCTTTGATACGGATACGAATACGGATAAAGAAATTTGATAAAAGGATAAAACAAATCTTTCCTGTCACGAGAGAGACATCTGATGAAGACAACTTACCCTGGCAGGAGACCAAGAGGACAGCAAACGCCGTGAGGAGCAGGAGACGAGTCATGTTGGATGTTCTGTACCACTGATTCACTGACAGTAGCAACCCCGACGCGGGTATTTGTAAGCAACATCCGATGGCAGGCAAGCATTGATGATGTAGATATGATTTTTTCCCTCTACTTCATCACCATCTATGTCAACAGCATCTCGTGCTCCATTCGAGACAGCGTCCTTTGTTACAACACATGGTACCTGTATATCCTTATTTTTGACATGCTCGTCCTTTGTTTTAATATAAATGCATAGACCAAAACGTTGTCCCTGAAATGAAAATATTAAAAAAAACAACAGTTGTTAAATTATCTCAATGAAATAAAATAAAAAGGAGCCCAGAGACTCTCTTCAATTTTAGAGACACTGACACAATAGTAATTTAGACTTGCTATTATAGACTTGCATCAATGAATATACATTCAAACACCGCGGTGTCTGACTTTGATATGTCGAACATACGGATGTCTCGAAGTAAAAACTTGGTACCCGCGTATTTCTTTTATATTCATCATTTTCCGGTTGTGTCGAACCTCGGATAACTCGAAGTATTTACGTAGGTTCCTTTAACTTCGACACAACGGTGTTTGACTGTATTTATGTCACGTTCTGTATGGCAGACGTATGAAGGCACTATTCTAAGCAAAATCAAGGACAATGGGAGCATTATTTCGTTGTGTGAAGTTAATCAGAGGAACACGTGTTTTTATTGTGAGTGAGTGAGTTGGATTTAACGACGCTTTTAACAGTATTCCAGTTATATCACGGCGTGTCAGCTTAATATGGGAGGAAAGCCCGAAGTGATGCAGGTCTCAGACGTTTACCACTTCGGTGAAGCCCACGATCCCGGGTATGGTGCTAGAACCTAGAAACACAATTTGGGTGAACCGGGAGTCGAACCCACAATCATAGGTTTCTGGCGTGCATAAGGGACGCAACTCTGCACAGCGAATCTCGGCAACTTAGACGACTGGGCCACCGATGCCCCCTGTTTTTATTGTGACAGGAGAGGGTGGACGGGTGTGAATGAGTGAAGTCTTGCTAAGTGCTATAACCGCGTGCGTGAATGTTGTTTATCTCTGTCGTCAGCAATATTCTACCACTAGACAGTGGCCTGTAATCAGTCGACTCTGGACAAGACAAATCAATGGTTGATAATATCAGCAACGCTCCACATTGTCTGTTAACGATAACATACAATCATCTGAGTCACCCTATCTGATTTTGTCGGTTCTCACGAAAAGCATCAGTGATCCACTTAATCCTTAATTGCTTAAGGGGTATGACGTTACGCAATATGGTCCGAAATTCAAGAAAAGGATTATTTCTTTCAGTAACTTTAAAAGTTCCACCCATTCTAACCCAAACAGATTTTAAAAAGTGCAACACGTTACTTAGTACCTGTATACACACAAAAAACTCATCCCTGGAAAATGTTTTATAAACGTGACAGAAAGATGAAGGCGAGTTTGGGTCATATCAACTTCATTGAAAAAAATCTTTCATTCCACCTATATATTTTTAATACTTTAAGAGCCATACATACAAAGCCTTTCATTGTCCAGAATATGTTCATTGTATAATAACAATGCCGCTTTGAAACTATACAAGTAAAGACGACATGTTGCCATCCATGGAGATGCTGTTGATACAGATGGTGGTGAAGTAGGAGGAACAAAACACATCTATGTCGTCGGTGTTTGCCTGCCACCTGACGTTGACCATAAATACCCCGTCGGGTTTGCTACCGTCAGGGAATCTGCAGTAGTACAGAACATCCAACATGACTCGTCTCCTGCTCCTCACAGCGTTAGCTGTCCTCTCTGCCTCCTGTCAGGGTAAGTTGTCTTCATCAGATTTCTCTCTCTTAACTTATATATAGTTTAAGTCTGAAGGCCAAAAGCCAATTTTTAATATTCCATGGATATATAGTTCAAGAATGGTGTTTAATTGCTTTCATTGTTTCGTTTTCTTTTCTTTGTTTGGGGTTGGGGTGGGGAGGGTAGTTTGTCTACATGATAACTTTTAGCCAATATTTTTATTCGTATTTGCATCCGTATCAAATGATTACAACATGTTTTCGACAATATACATAGTTTGGCAGGTAATGATGTGCAACCCCTATTTTGAGTGCCAATTAGCACAATCAAAAGAAGAGACTTGGTTGGGAAGTTTAACTTAGGCTGGAGGTATGTCGATGATCTGATGTCTTTCAATAATGATCAAATAGCCGATTCTCTTTAACTTCCCTGAACTGGAAATACAAGAAACCATTAAAACAACCTCATCTATTTCATATTTAGATCTGTTCATAATTGAGTGAGTGAGTTGGGTTTAACGCCATTTTTAACAGTATTCCAGTTATATCGCTCCGTGTCAGCTTAATGTGGGAGGAAAGCCCGAAGTGATGCAGGTCTCGGACGTTTACCACTTCGGTGAATCCCACGATCCCGTGTATGGTGCTAACAAGCCTAGAAACATAATTGGGGCGAACCTGGATTCGAACCCACGATCATAGGTTTCTGGTGTGCCTGGGGGACGCAACTCTGCACGGCGAATCGCGGCGACTAAGACGACTGGGCCACCCGTGCCCCCTCTATGCATAAAGATTCAAGAAGAAAGAGTTGACATTCGAGGCCTTAGAAAATCTTTGGAAACCTTTGCTGGTAAAAAAAGGGACCCAGATAAAACCATTTCAACATCCATGAGAAATGTGAAGGACATATCCGTATTTGACGCATCAGTGACCAAAATAATGTCCGATGCAATTCCGTATTTTGACTTGCCCCACATGTTCCCGAGGTTTTCATATAAACAATTGACTTACCTTTGCATGTGTTTGTGACGGGTGTCACCGGTGGGGCAGGATATGCTCACCTTCTCGCGAACACCTTGTATCATCACAACTTGATAGTGATTCGTAAACACGTGCTTATGATACAGTCGGAATCATACAATCAACTCTGCTTGTAGCAGATATCTTTGGATTATGAACATATTTTGCCGACTTTATTAATAAAACGACGTTGGTGGTTGGTGAAGCAAAATAGTGCCGTGCGCAAGTACCATCTTTTAACGTCTTTTGCGATAACCTCTCGAGGGCAGATGCTCTATCCACTGAACCACAGAGGCGGTCTTCAATTGGATTACTATTTAACACTTGTACCAATCAGCATCTTTTCACTCGTAATCATCATAAAACTGCATCACTGGGTGCACTGACAACATAAACAGCACTCAACAAATGCACACACTTGCAAGTTTGATATACGAATGACCATGGGTTTTCTTGGAAGGCAATTGAGCACAAACATCAACTATCGACGAGTTCTATATCCTTTGGTTACTCTAGTAAGAATATATGTGTGAAATCTACTACCGACAAATGGATAAACAATTACCTTCAATTTCAGCTGCTACCGATCCTTACATGAAGGTCAGCGGCACCTGTCATCTGTCACCTCGACGGGACAAACTTGTCAGGACTGATCGCTGCAGTCTCCAAACTCCCATGGATACATTGATAGTATACCAGTGTAAAATACACTCAATATTGTTCCAATATGTTATGTAAATATTAGCGTTTTCTGATATAATTATTAGCCAAATATAAATGGAATTAAAATATTCCTAAAGGTTTCATTACCTACAACATATCAACAAGTAATTCAATCTTGTAGACGTTCACGTGTCACACTGAACACTGACAGCTACATAGCAGGCTACAGTGATGTAAGATGGACGTATCCATCAAACCCATCGCGCTGAGTGAATTCTATTGTCCAGAGGCCGTAGTCGCGCCGGCGTAGAAGTTATTATTATGTAATAATACAGCATCACTACCTCGTGACGTATCGTCCGTCGGTCAAGAACTACATGAAGACAATGCACAATTCATTGACTAGGGAATCACTCAAAGTCAAAATGTACGAGGCGATTACTATAAAAGTCAAGCATCTCCACTGGTCAGTACACAACACCACTGACAGTAAACTGCTTGACTGTAATCGTTCCTCTTCTTCTTATTAAGGTAAGAAACATTTTATTATTTGATACATATTGTGTTCTGATACCCTGTATATTCGGATATTGATAATGGAAAATCATATTCAATTAATAGGTAATTACTGCTCATTTACGGACACATGTGGTGCTAAACACATTTCATAAAACATACAAAGTATAGTAAACATCTATTCATAGTACATACAAGTTCTGGTAAACAAATATCTCAAACACGCAAGTTATTGTGTTTGATCTTTCATACGTACATAGGTAATAATGAACGCTTCATTATTTAAACATACAAGGGACCCTTGCACATGCACAGTGCAAATATGTCTCCACAATCTTACATTAGCTTGTTAGAGTTAACCATCTATAGAAACACAGACTATCTAGAATATATCACACACATATATATAATATAGGACCAAATGTATCAAATAATAAAATGTTTCTTACCTGGGGGGTGGGGGGCGTGGTCTCAAATAAATATTTAAAGGATGGAACGGTCGGATCTCCCAAGGCTTTGGCAGATGGAGTTTATGTAAACAGTATTATCATTGCTGTAAGAGCGCGCAATCTTAAAAACATCCAAAAACTGATAATGGATAATACACATACCATGAATAAGGAAGCATAGGAAATCATAGATTTACCATCTAACCATGACGTTTGTAAGTTTATTTGACCCTCCAATAAGGGTTCAGTAAGTGTTTGGAAAATGAGTTGGTCCTTTTTAGCGCTCTCAGCCATACGTTTGAGATTGAGGTGACTATTATGGTCATTAGCTATGATGTTCGAAAATTTGTGTGAATAAATGTGAAAGTCTGGAATTTCAACTTTGACAGGAGATAGGTAGGTGGTGGTTCCTGTAAGTGATTCTAATGTATTGTCCTCAAAGAAATGTTGTAGTAAGGCCAAATTGACTGGATGAGAAGGAGTAACAGTGTTACTTGCGTTAGTGCATGAATTAAGACTTGCAGGAATAAATAGTGATTGGGTAGATAGCGCACATCGACATGGAATGGACAATATGCAGAAATTACAACCTTTTTCCATTTTTAAACCTGACTCGCAGTCCAATGAAATTAGAGGAACATGATAAACTAGTACTTTGGAAGGGGATATTTGAATGAAATTAGACTGTTTGGCAGTGATGAGAAAACGGAAGTTGCAAAACTGTTTAACATCTTTTACTTTGTTATGAAATAAGGACATAACACAGGACGACTGGGTGTTAGGTATCAAGGCGAGTTTGAAAAGACATTGTAATTATTTGAATCCTTCACACTGGGAAAGATGTTTGTATGTTAAGGGAACATGATATTGACCATCTGAAGAAACAGCTAAATATTTGGGTAAATCTAAAAGTTGGGTAGCATGAGCTGAAGTGGAGTTAATGGGAACAGGAAGAGAAATAATTTCATAAAAAGACATTGGTAATTTCATAGCTGAGATGGGGAATTTAACAGAAACATATACGTTCTTGTGGTGTCGAGCAAAGATGAATTCAGCCTGTGAATAATAGTAATTTGTGTTTTGGTGCATCAGTGTAAACGTTTTGTATTTGTCATGTATAATGGCAGTTATTTGCCGAATACTGTGTCTCATGTCCTGTGGTTGTACAAGGAGTGGAGAAAGTTTTCCTTTTGCTAGATCTTGAACACCTGAACTAAGCTGGTAGAGTTGGTGTTTTAAATGTGATGATTGCATCATGTGTTTGGTAAGCAGAGAAGACAAGAATACGTTTTCAGCTTGAAGGATCGAAAGAGCTGCATTTACCGAATATGTGATATTAGATATATCGTGTTGGTTTTGTTTCATCCCACGAATAATATTTTGGAACCTGTTATCAACTGATGCCATAAACGATGAAAGATGTTCTGAATGTTGACTTAAAGCATTGGTGATACGAGAACGATCCTTTGTAAGGGCATTGATGTGTTCAACTAAAACCTTCACATCGTCAAGTGTGGCTGTGTTAAAAAGTGATCGAGACAGATCACCTATAAAAGAAAATATAGCACGTTTAGTTTTGCTTGGTGATTGAAAGGTTGTGTGTGGAACCAATGTATGCACAAGTTTGACTGTTTCATTGAGTGTTGTCATGACATCGGTTTGAATTGAGTGTAGAATCATGTTAACATTATTCAATGCAGTACATTTGTGTGATTCGGAATGGCATTTTGGACGCATTGGCATGTGAACATGTTCTGGGAGGGGCAGTTCAAAAGTATGAAGCCATTGTTCTGTACCCATTGTAACATATGGATGAGCAAGGACTGGTTTGAAGACAATTCAATAGTTCAGTCTCTGGACGAAACCTGGAGTTGAGGAAACCGCAAATGGGAGAAGCATACTCAACAGTAGCAAGAAGTAGATCCACAGTGGTCCTGGAAGTGCGAAAGAGAAAAAAAATGATGTAGCTGTCTCATGGGTAGGGGTGAGGTAAAGCGGCCAACAATACCTTCTAGCACTTTTATAGCAAGACAGAACTACAATAATTTTCCAGGACAAAAAGGGGAAGGGAGGGATGGAATGGAACTATGATGTATGTGCACATACAAAAAAATTAAAAATTAAAATGGTATACCAGGTGTGGAATACTATATCTCTGTGATCTATTTCTTTGTAAAGTATGATTTCCATGGTCATTTCCTCTTTCTACCTGACATGGTCTTTGAGCTGTGGAATTGTCGTTTGGCATACTCACCAACATGCGAATCTGGTTCCCATGAGGTGGTGCCATCCTCTTTCCACTTCACATGGTACATTCTTGTACCATTTACCCATTTCGATGACAAGATCTTATCGACTTCAAAATAGTCAGATGATTGAAATTGATCTTTTTCACCTGACCGTTGTTGTCCTTGATCTGTTTGGTTGGGTGCTTGGCTGGTTTCTTGCCTTTTCTGATTGTTGGTTTGGGTGTCTTGTTGTGGTTGAGATTTGTGTTGTTCGTTTTGTGCTTGTTCTTGGTAGTGATGTTCTAGGTGTGTTGATCTGTCTCTTGGATCATCATACAGGATCAATCTGTTTGCATTTATCATGCTTTTCATGGGTTTGTTTGTTCGGCAACACCGTAGCTTGTATGTATAATTGGCTCCTAATCCAACTATGTAGTAAGGTCCTATGTACTTGGGCTGTAGTTTTGCGGATAAGCCAGGCTGCTTCTTTTCATTCTTCAGCAAAACTCGATCTTGAAGTTTGAAGCTGGGTTATTTGGCCTTTCTGTCATAGTAATGTTTATTTCTCTCCTGGCTCTTTCTGATGTTTGTCGATGCAATTTTGTGTACCATCTTCAGATGTTCAATGGTTGATTTAAGATGGGCATCTGCATCTTGACTAAGAGTTTCTTTAGGGATCAATGATGTGTCAAAGGGCAAGATCATTTCTCTCCCAAACAAGAGATGAAAAGGTGAGAACCCAGACGATTCTGATTGTGTAGTCCTAAAGGTCATCATGATGCTTGGAATCAACTCAGGGCAGTTTTAATGTTTTTCATTGCAGTATGTTCTCAAGGCTTGCTCTATGACGGCGTTACGACGCTCACAAGAAGCATTTGACATGGGATGATATGAACTGGTGCTATGACGTGTGACCTGAAACAGTTCACAAATAGCTGAAACCAGTTTTGACATGAAGGCTGCTCCACGGTCAGACACAATGGTACGAGGTGCCCCATAACGTGTAAAGATCTCATTATACAATTTAGTAGCAACTTCCTTAGCATCTTGTGTCTTTGTTGGAAAGGCTTCACACCATCCACTGAACGCATCAACAATCAAAAGGATGTGTTTATATCCTTCCGGTGACTGTGTGATTGGACCTATGAAATCCATATGGAGGCGAGAGAAAGGTTCTTCAACTGGTAATGGTGTCAATGGTGCTGGTCTGTTGTGATATCTACGTTTTGATCGTTGACAAGCATCACAAGATCTGATGTAGTCTTCAACATCTTGAAAAAGATGAGGCCAGAAGTATTTCTGAATCAATGCAGCTCTTGTGGCATCACGACCCTTGTGACATCCACCAGCAAGCGAGTCATGGTACGACTTCAAGGCATCTGGTCTGAAGATCGTTGGTAAAGCAATCTGAGTGATATGTCTCTCAGACGAGGGAATGTTCTTACCTCTGATTTGATAGAAATAGTATAGTTCTCCATTTTTCAAGTCATACTCTACTGACTTGTGCACCAATCCTTTGCTTTTCTTGTCTGTAAAATGTGATGGTATCTCAGACGTTTCCAAGTAATGGATGATGTGTTTGAAGTCTGGACATTATACCAGTGTAAAATACACTCAATATTGTTCCAATATGTTATGTAAGTATTAGCGTTTTCTGATATAAGTATTAGCCAAATATAAATGGAATTAAAATATTCATAAAGGTTTCATTACCTACAACATATCAACAAGCAATTCAATCTTATAGACGTTCACGTGTCACACTGAACACTGACAGCTACATAGCAGGCTACAGTGATGTAAGATGGACGTATCCATCAAACCCATCGCGCTGAGTGAATTCTATTGTCCAGAGGCCGTAGTCGCGCCGGCGTAGAAGTTATTATTATGTAATAATACAGCATCACTACCTCGTGACGTATCGTCCGTCGGTCAAGAACTACATGAAGACAATGCACAATTCATTGACTAGGGAATCACTCAAAGTCAAAATGTACGAGGCGATTACTATAAAAGTCAAGCATCTCCACTGGTCAGTACACAACACCACTGACAGTAAACTGCTTGACTGTAATCGTTCCTCTTCTTCTTATTAAGGTAAGAAACATTTTATTATTTGATACATTTGGTCCTATATTATATATATGTGTGTGATATATTCTAGATAGTCTGTGTTTCTATAGATGGTTAACTCTAACAAGCTATTGTAAGATTGTGGAGACATATTTGCACTGTGCATGTGCAAGGGTCCCTTGTATGTTTAAATAATGAAGCGTTCATTATTACCTATGTACGTATGAAAGATCAAACACAAAAACGTGCGTGTTTGAGATATTTGTTTACCAGAACTTGTATGTACTATGAATAGATGTTTACTATACTTTGTATGTTTTATGAAATGTGTTTAGCACCACATGTGTCCGTAAATGAGCAGTAATTACCTATTAATTGAATATGATTTTCCATTATCAATATCCGAATATACAGGGTATCAGAACACAATATGTATCAAATAAATGTCATGAAAGTAACGTTAATCGGGCGGTATGTTGAACGATAAAGACACAGACAGTTAGTCTGTATATCTAATGTTCGGCCGTCACAGAAACTGTTACTTTATCATATTTTGATACAAACGATGACAAAGCATTGATGAACTTAGAAATCAAATCTAACATCGTGATAAGTCAACTCCATGCAAATAAAACTATTCTGATTATCAATATCGTTCATATCCTACATCTACATGTTTTATTATACTTGGTTTGAGGTTATTGTTATTATCGTTTATCGCGTATATGTCTATCTACATTTAGTAAATAGCGTGTCTCACTTCGGACGTAATAAGCCAAGCGTATTTATAGTGACGTTACTTACAAAGGCAGTCACAGGTCATAATGTTGGTGTCATGATGTAATGCTCTCTCTAGACATGAAAGTGTGCTTAGCTCTACCTATAGCTATATCCCCTACCTTTCCAGCTTTCCCCCTCAAGTATTATAACCTTTGCTTATTCGATCGTTCTATCATTATTCTATATGTTTCATGCATTCATGCTATTATCATTACATGTACCATGTATTGCTATTATGTCTCTTGTACTCTGTATTATAAGACACAACACCACTGACAGTAAACTGCTTGACTGTAATCGTTCCTCTTCTTCTTATTAAGGTATAATCAAGTTCCCAAACCCGGGACAAAATCTTGATTATAATAGCTACTATTCCATCACCAACGGAGACGCCGGTGATAGATACGCAGGCGCTTCCACTACTGCCGAGGTCCTTCGGGAAAGACCAAAGATACGTTCTGGTTACTCTAGTGGCAGAAATGTGACATTCCTAAATGTGCTGCCACAACTACCGCTGCTCCAACAGCTGCTCCCGCATAGCAATGGCTGCCGCAACAACAGGAGGTGCATCTGGTAAGCCAATGACTGAATTTGGTACCCTATAAATACAATCCTGGTTTTATTGGACTTAAGCAAGGGTACATTTCCATAAATCCTAAATTACCTAAGAAATATTGGCTGAACAGGTCAAACTCGTCTTACTCTTGGAACAGGTTGTCCACAGTGTCAACGCGGTATTAACATAGGCGGACTTGTCGACTTTCACACAGTACACATAATCTGTGACATGACTGGTTAAGTATAAACTCGTAAACAGTTGGTCAGATGAACTTTTTAAGTTATTGTTGTCATTTTCAGCTGATTGTTACAACATTGTGAGTGGCACTGCCGTCTACAGCGGTACAACATCTGTCACCTCAAGTGGACAAACCTGTCAGGACCGGTATTTGCATGGATACATCGATAGCTTCTTCTCCATCACCAACGGAGATGCCGGTCCTGGCCATGCAGCCGCTTCCAACTACTGCCGAGATCCTTGGGGAGCTGGCAAGAGACCTTCTGGTTATCTGTGGTGTTACACTGCTAGTGGCAGTCCAAGATGGCAGAAATGTGACGTTCCACGTTGTTGATTTCCTGTGGAATGATAGTCAGCAATAAATACTTGTAAGATTCCCACTGCATCATTAGCTTGTGTTTATGAATCACGTACAATTGGTGATGATATCAGGTGTTTGCGAAAAGGTGAGTGTATCCTGCGCCACCCGTGGCACCCGCCACAAACACATGCAAATGCAAATCAAGTGTTCACCTGAAGAAAAAAACAAAGGTACATAATAGGGAATTGCATCGGACATAGTTTTTGTCACTGACTGTCAAAATTGGAAACGGTCCTTAGCTCAGGCTTTGAATGATGCAACCTTAATCAAACAACGTATGGCACTCTTTGAAATCTACAAGAAAGACCATTCTCGATTGTACCTCAAAGTTGTGATTTGCAGACAGCAAAGACTTGACCTGTTGGAATATTGCTCGACATAAAGGGAAAGTTGACAATTGGAAAGTTGAAGTCATCCCTCTTGTCATGACTACTGTGTTGTAGAAAGTATTTTGCAAATCCGATCTAAATAAAAAACAGATTGCAAAGGAATTTATGACCCGGAATCCTCATAGGTTCCCAATGTAGTCGCCTTTCATGACTAGCAAGTGGGACGCCTGGGTTCTGGGAACAGAAACATATTGATATAGTTGTCCATGCTCGAGATACCCCTTTTTAAGCATGACGTGTAAAAAAACAAAGGTTCGGTAACATGGTACGATGTTAATGTGTGGGGTGCAATTCATCAATTGCTGCCATTGTGTAATAGGTCATTTTCATGATATCACAAGCCAAGAATCACCTAGTTCTTGCGTTCTCGGTAATCAGTATAAAGTTCATTCTCCCCTGAATGGGAATTTTCTTGACATTGTGTGCCTTTCGATTCCTTTACAAATGTTTACGTCTAATACGCGCAAAAGTGTTCCTTGACAATAGGAATGTTAGTTTGCTAGAATACTCACAGTTGTTGCATACTAAAGAATCGCAAAATGGTGACCATTGAGAAGGTGAACTACGGTTTTACAATGTAAAGCTTATGAAAGTAAATATTATTCGAGCAGAACAGGATACCTCGAAATTGAAAACACGTTCCACCATGACGCAGTGAAGATAAATGATCACACGTTCGAGAAAGCTTTTGTGTTGTGGCATAGGTTGAGTCTAACATTAATTTGGTTAAATGATAGAATTCAAGGATCATGTACAACTCTTTTTTTTCATGAATATTTTTAATAAAAATATCGTCATTATCAATCGATGAAGCCCAGAGTAATATACTATCGACAAATATTCGGTGTAATCTGCCAAACAAAAAGTGATTTAATTCTGTGGTGTCACAATCAATTAATGAAATGAAACTATCGTTTTTTATACTTAATCACATGATTCACTTTGATGTAAATGCTGCAAACAACGGGTGTTAAACTGTTTACTTATGATCATAAAATTGAAAAAAAAAGAAAAGAAACGTGACATGTACCGAAATCTGATGGAAGAATCTAATACGATTTATCCTGATAATTTCATACTAATTAACAATATATGTGTAAAGGTATGTAGTTATAGTATCGATATCTGTTAGAACAGTTTGTTTACTTATTATCATAAAATTGGAAAAAAGAAAAAGAAACGTGACACGTACCGAAATCTGATGGAAGAACCTAATACGACTTATCCTGATAATTTCATACCACTTAACAATATATTTGTAAAAGTATGTGGTTATAGTAACGATATGTGGTAGAACAGTTTGTTTACTTATATACCGAAAGAAACGTGACATATACCCAAATCGTATGGAAGAACCTGAAACGATTTATCGTGATAATTTCATACTAATTCACAATATGTATTTCTAAAATGTACTTTGGAAAAAATTGGTTACTCTTGAAAAACAGAATACACAATACACAATTATATTATCATAATCCATAGTAAGTTATCACCAGGACAAGTGAGTTACAATATCTACCAGTCTTATAGTTCCAGTGAAGTTTACACCCTAAGATAGGTTATGTCATATTCTACATCTCTGCATGTTTCTTTAGTCAATGGTATATCCAGTGCGACACGACCGCCATTACCACACACAGTTCACTTTCAAGAACCTAGAAACATGTGCGTCAAAAGTAATTGCTCTGCCTCCAGTGGTTTAGATTATGACGTCACTGTATTGTGAACGTATTGCGAGACGTCATGCAGCGGTGCATGATGTTTTCGCTCTCGTGTGGCTGTACGTTAGAAACAGAGAAAATATGCCATTATAAATACACACGCTCCATTTGCTAATGTTTTGTTTAGTTTATAAAAAGTATGACAGTTTCACAAATATGTTTATTCACGTGAGGTCAACCGATTTTAAAACTTAAATTTTACTAAGAACACTCTTTTATGCAAAACTGTTAAGGTGGTTTATAATTTCCGTATATACCTCTATTGTAAGGTACAAATAATGCGGAGAAGTTAAAACGTTCAGAACAGGAAAGACACAAACTCCTTCCTATTTTATTGTAGAAAGTTGATTAAAAAATCTTTGAAAAAGTAATATTGGAGAAGTGTACTCCCACAGTTGTACACTTGATAAGACTGTTGTCGAGGTGTGTGCGTGCGTGCGTGCGTTTGTATGTCTGTGTGTGTGTGCGTGCGTGCGTGCGTGTGTGCGTTTGTATGTCTCTGTGTGTGTGCGTTTGTATGTCTGTGTGTGCGCGTTTGTATGTCTGTATGAGTGCGTGCGTGTGTGCGCGTGTGCGTGCGTGCGTGCATGCGTGTGTGTGTGCGTGTGTGCGTGTGCGTGTGTGTGTGTGTGTGTGTGTGTGTGTGTGTGTGTGTGTGTGTGTGTGCGTTGATCGACCAGCCGACCTTCCACTCTCCGGGCAGACGCTCTCTGGCAACACCAATAACAACAACCACTGCAAAAGCTAGATCTCCTGGCAGGAGAAGAGACATACATTAACATTACAACCAAACCACAAGATAAATGTAACGAAGTAACAATGTAAAACAATGTAAAGCTCCACTACTCCCCGACAACAGTAAGTTTTTATAATCCACTTCAGATCTGTATCGTTATGCTCGGGTGTAGCAAAACCAATGCTCAGGAATTTGGCCATGAAGTTGAACTAAAGCTACAGGCATATCGATGATCAGATATAGTTCAATAATACCTAATAACAATTTGCTGACAACTGATTTACTGAACTTGAAATTGAATAGACCAATGGCACCACCATATCTGTTTAATATTTAGATCCATAAAGATTCAGAGAGACAAAAAATATCAAGGATTGTTTGACATTAAGGATGACTTCAACTTTCCCTTTACGTCCAGCAATACCTCAGCATCTCCAGCCTTTGGTGTCTACTTTACACAACCTTTACGTCAAGCAATACCTCAGCATCTCCAGCCTTTGGTGTCTACTTTACACAACCTTTACATCCAGCAATACCTCAGCATCTCCAGCCTTTGGTGTCTACTTTACACAACCTTTACGTCCAGCAATACCTCAGCATCTCCAGCCTTTGGTGTCTACTTTACACAACCTTTACGTCAAGCAATACCTCAGCATCTCCAGCCTTTGGTGTCTACTTTACACAACCTTTACGTCAAGCAATACCTCAGCATCTCCAGCCTTTGGTGTCTACTTTACACAACCTTTACGTCCAGCAATACCTCAGCATCTCCAGCCTTTGGTGTCTACTTTACACAACCTTTACGTCCAGCAATACCTCAGCATCTCCAGCCTTTGGTGTCTACTTTACACAACCTTTACGTCAAGCAATACCTCAGCATCTCCAGCCTTTGGTGTCTACTTTACACAACCTTTACGTCAAGCAATACCTCAGCATCTCCAGCCTTTGGTGTCTACTTTACACAACCTTTACGTCAAGCAATACCTCAGCATCTCCAGCCTTTGGTGTCTACTTTACACAACCTTTACATCCAGCAATACCTCAGCATCTCCAGCCTTTGGTGTCTACTTTACACAACCTTTACGTCCAGCAATACCTCAGCATCTCCAGCCTTTGGTGTCTACTTTACACAACCTTTACGTCAAGCAATACCTCAGCATCTCCAGCCTTTGGTGTCTACTTTACACAACCTTTACGTCAAGCAATACCTCAGCATCTCCAGCCTTTGGTGTCTACTTTACACAACCTTTACGTCCAGCAATACCTCAGCATCTCCAGCCTTTGGTGTCTACTTTACACAACCTTTACGTCCAGCAATACCTCAGCATCTCCAGCCTTTGGTGTCTACTTTACACAACCTTTACATCCAGCAATACCTCAGCATCTCTAGCCTTTGGTGTCTACTTTACACAACCTTTACGTCCAGCAATACCTCAGCATCTCCAGCCTTTGGTGTCTACTTTACACAACCTTTACGTCCAGCAATACCTCAGCATCTCCGGCCTTTGGTGTCTACTTTACACAACCTTTACGTCAAGCAATACCTCAGCATCTCCAGCCTTTGGTGTCTACTTTACACAACCTTTACGTCAAGCAATACCTCAGCATCTCCAGCCTTTGGTGTCTACTTTACACAACCTTTACGTCCAGCAATACCTCAGCATCTCCAGCCTTTGGTGTCTACTTTACACAACCTTTACGTCCAGCAATACCTCAGCATCTCCGGCCTTTGGTGTCTACTTTACACAACCTTTACGTCAAGCAATACCTCAGCATCTCCAGCCTTTGGTGTCTACTTTACACAACCTTTACGTCAAGCAATACCTCAGCATCTCCAGCCTTTGGTGTCTACTTTACACAACCTTTACGTCCAGCAATACCTCAGCATCTCCAGCCTTTGGTGTCTACTTTACACAACCTTTACGTCCAGCAATACCTCAGCATCTCCAGCCTTTGGTGTCTACTTTACACAACCTTTACGTCAAGCAATACCTCAGCATCTCCAGCCTTTGGTGTCTACTTTACACAACCTTTACGTCAAGCAATACCTCAGCATCTCCAGCCTTTGGTGTCTACTTTACACAACCTTTACGTCCAGCAATACCTCAGCATCTCCAGCCTTTGGTGTCTACTTTACACAACCTTTACGTCCAGCAATACCTCAGCATCTCCAGCCTTTGGTGTCTACTTTACACAACCTTTACATCCAGCAATACCTCAGCATCTCCAGCCTTTGGTGTCTACTTTACACAACCTTTACGTCCAGCAATACCTCAGCATCTCCAGCCTTTGGTGTCTACTTTACACAACCTTTACGTCCAGCAATACCTCAGCATCTCCAGCCTTTGGTGTCTACTTTACACAACCTTTACGTCCAGCAATACCTCAGCATCTCCAGCCTTTGGTGTCTACTTTACACAACCTTTACATCCAGCAATACCTCAGCATCTCCAGCCTTTGGTGTCTACTTTACACAACCTTTACGTCCAGCAATACCTCAGCATCTCCAGCCTTTGGTGTCTACTTTACACAACCTTTACGTCCAGCAATACCTCAGCATCTCCAGCCTTTGGTGTCTACTTTACACAACCTTTACGTCCAGCAATACCTCAGCATCTCCAACCTTTGGTGTCTACTTTACACAACCTTTACGTCAAGCAATACCTCAGCATCTCCAGCCTTTGGTGTCTACTTTACACAACCTTTACGTCCAGCAATACCTCAGCATCTCCAGCCTTTGGTGTCTACTTTACACAACCTTTACGTCCAGCAATACCTCAACATCTCCAGCCTTTGGTGTCTACTTTACACAACCTTTACGTCCAGCAATACCTCAGCATCTCCAGCCTTTGGTGTCTACTTTACACAACCTTTACGTCCAGCAATACCTCAGCATCTCCAGCCTTTGGTGTCTACTTTACACAACCTTTACGTCCAGCAATACCTCAGCATCTCCAGCCTTTGGTGTCTACTTTACACAACCTTTACGTCCAGCAATACCTCAGCATCTCCAGCCTTTGGTGTCTACTTTACACAACCTTTACGTCAAGCAATACCTCAGCATCTCCAGCCTTTGGTGTCTACTTTACACAACCTTTACGTCAAGCAATACCTCAGCATCTCCAGCCTTTGGTGTCTACTTTACACAACCTTTACGTCAAGCAATACCTCAGCATCTCCAGCCTTTGGTGTCTACTTTACACAACCTTTACGTCAAGCAATACCTCAGCATCTCCAGCCTTTGGTGTCTACTTTACACAACCTTTACGTTCAGCAATACCTCAGCATCTCCAGCCTTTGGTGTCTACTTTACACAACCTTTACGTCCAGCAATACCTTAGCATCTCCAGCCTTTGGTGTCTACTTTTCACAACCTTTGAGGTGCAATCGAGCATGTTTTTCTACCGCGTTTTCAAAGTGCGACACAGGAACATTGCATACAAGTTATTTGATTCAGGTTTCAACACTCAAGGCTGAAGGGTATTTCCATCAGCGGCGAGAAAATTATGCCTGATGCAATTCCCTAGTTAGGTTTGTATCATATGTTATTCTGTTTTGTTCATATGATCTTTGATTTGCCTTTGCATGTGTTTGTGACGAGTGCCACCAATGTGACAGGAGAAGTTCATCTTTTCGCGAACACCTGGTGTCATCCGTATTTTATAGCTATCCCAGGTGCCTGTTTATAACATAGTTTTGAAACATACAGTGGTGGAAACTGTGTTATTGTAGAAAGGATTTGGTCGATTTCATTTTCAGTTCCTCGACAGTTTATTCGTACTTTCATAAGTATTAATTGAAAACGGAATCGGATCTACTCATTTATTTGAATTATTAATCCCCTTTCTTTTCAGACTTCAATGGCAACAAATATTTCCCACATCGGACCGCTTTGTTTTCGAGTTTTGTGTACCTTAGATATATTGATTAATTATATTTTTTAAGAGCACTGAAGCAACCCCAACCATCAAACAAAACTGCATCAGATAGTTAACAAAATGATCCAGAGACCCCTGAGCTGCAAGCACTTAATATTGATGCCACTTGACTTATAAAGATTAAGTCACCGATGTGGCAGAGAAGAGGCAGAGAGGAAAGCTAACGCTGTGAGGAGCAGGAGACGAGTCATGTTGAATGTTCTGTACCACTGCAGATTTCCTGACGGTAGCAACCCCGACGGGGCTATTTATGGTCAACGTCAGATGAAAGGCAAACATCGACTACGTAGATGTGTTTTGTTCTTTCTACGTCACTACCATCTGTGTCAACATCATCTTCGTGGAAGGCAACATGTCGTCTTTTGTGTCTTTGGCAGTTATGACGTCCTTTTCCTTTGTCTTAATGAGTTTTAAAGTTTCCAAGCAACATTATAGATAGTGGTAGTTGTATTTCAGCATGTCCAACCCCTTGCAAGACAATGTCCTTTGTTGTATAGAATCCATGGCAGCCATTGTAACCAACACATCGACATTTATCGACATTTCGAAAGCGAGGTCCGCATATTTGCCATTTTTTTCCTGAATCTTTTTCAATCACATTAGTGTCAAAAGGGACAGGATATTCAATAATATAAATGATTTTATTGGATTTATCAAAAAGGACAAGTTCAGGTTTGTTGGCCTGGATACGTCTGAGGTTGTATACGGGCCTATTCCAAAGAATTGTGTATTTATCATTTTCCATGATACCCTCTACATATTCCGGGTCGTACCATGGGTGGACCTCTGTGTCAAAACCACAAAAATGGCGAGGACAGTAATAAAATGATCGAGCTACACCATCATGTCGCTTAAGATACTGTGTTTGTGCCAAAGTTGGGCATCCACTGACAATGTGTTGAACAATCTCATTAAATTCATTACATAATCTTCGTTTCATATTGACATTTTGATGCAAAATCACACACTGACGGTTTCGAGTGTGAAGTGACTGGTCCTGAGCAGCAAACAGAAAACCTTTTGTTTCCTTTTTCAGGCCAGACGACTTCATCCAAGCGAAGGACTCTGCAGGATTGCTGATCTTCTCAACACACTGCACATAAACTCGATGCATCGGTCGTTCAGATAGCCTCTCCTTGGTAGTGTAAAAATCATTCTAACATGAAGAGCCTCCACATTAATCAAACTACGCCCTCCCATCATAACTGGTAAATATAAGCGATTGTGGGAAGAGCGAGGGTGGTGGGATCTATTGTCTGTCATGATTCTTCGTGTTTGGGTGTCAGTACCGTGAATGTCTTGTTTCGTCCAATCAACAATACCGAAAGAATACGATTTTTTTTATTATTTACAGATTAAAATAAAAAAATCAGCAAAGAGGGTTTGGGTGATCCTGGCACAGTCAGGATGACTAGGCTCATCATCAGCTCAGGGCCCTTGGCCCTTCTACACGCAGCCTTGACAGCGAATGGGACTTCTCCGAGGAAGCGCTGCCTTGTCAAAGAATGGAGAATGTGAAGACTCCCCAACACTGCAGCCTTCTGCATTACCCAGATTGTCAAAAGGGCTGTATTCCTGATAGAAGGACAAGATCAGGTTTGTTGTCCTGGATACGTCTAAGGCTATAAATGGGCCTATTCCAAAGAATTTTGTATTTATCATTTTCCATGACGCTCTCTACATATTCCGGGTCGTACCACGGGTGGACCTCTGTGTCAAAACCACAAGCATGGCGAAGACGGTAATAAAATGATCGAGCTACACCATCATGTCACTTTAGACACTGTGTTTGTGCCAAAGCTGGGCATTCACTGACAATGTGTTGGACAGTCTTATCAAATTCATTACATAATCTAGATTTATCTTCTCCAGAGTCGGGGGCGGTCGGGTAGCCTAGTGGTTAAAGCGTTCGCTCGTCACGCCGAAGACCCGGGTTCGATTCCCGTCATGGGTACAATGTGTGAAGCCCATTTCTGGTGTCGCCCGCCGTGATATTGCTGGAATATTGCTAAAAGCGGCGTATAACCAAACTCACTCACTCACTCCTCCAGAGTCGACTAATTACAGGCCTCTGTCTAGTGGTGGAATATTGCTGACGGCAGAGATAAATAATAATAATAATAACAATAATAATTTCGTTTTTTCCAAAAAGAATACGAAATTATGATGATGATGATGATTATTATTATTATTATTTATCTGTGCCGTCAGCAATATTCCACTACTAGACAGAGGCCTGTAATCAGTCGACTGTGGACAAGACAAATCACTGGTTAATAATATCAGCAACGCCCCACAGCGTCTGTTTAACGATAACATACAATCATCCGAGTCACCCTATCTGATTTAGTCTGTTCTCACGAAAAGCATCAGTGATCCATTTGACCCCTAAAAGCTTCAGGGATCATATCGATATGACGTTATGAGCTGTGGTTAGAATAACAAGAATAGACATTACTTCTTTAAATATGTACATTGGAGAGCTCTCTGGAGATTGTTAATAAACGAGACAGAAAGATGAGGTTAGGTTGGGTCATAAACATTTCATCCTACCTATATATTGTTCTATATTGCCCTATACCTGAAAGCCATACGTGTACTTTCATTGTTCAGAATGTGTTCATTGTATAAGTAACAATGCCCACTTTGATACTCTACAAGTAAAGACGACATGTTGCAATCCATTGAGATGCTGTTGACACAGATGGTGGCGAAGTAGAAGGAACAAAACACATCTACGTAGTCGATGTTTGCCAGCCACCTGACGTTGACCATAAATAGCCCCGTCGGGGTTGCTACCGCCAGGAAATCTGCAGTGGTACAGAAGATCTAACATGACTCGTCTCCTGCTCCTCACAGCGTTAGCTTTCCTGTTTGCCTCCTGTCAGGGTAAGTTGTCTTCATGAAATGTCTCTACCTTGAAAGATATATTTTATGTCCAAAGGCCCAAAGATAACTTCAATGTTCAATGATCATATATTCCACGAATGGTGCTTGCCTTTATCCTGTTTGGGTTATGTGTCTACATGTTAACTCTGCTCAATCTCTTTATCCGTATTCGCATACTGAACAGCTCACCCTAGCCATCGAAATATATGCTGTACCAAACACAAACATTTTCGACATGACTATCATTAACAAACAACAGACGGACGCTGTGATAGACGCGAAAGCTTCGACAAAGGAGGATGGTGATGTTCACAGCGTTGGAGCGGGTGATGGCTTCATCACGTGACAAGATTGTTTGTGTTGGTTCTGTTAACATATCTCAATCAAAATGCCCAATCTTTTCGCAAACACCTGAATGCTGATTCTGAATGCGCATGATATATTCGGAATCGTACAATGCTGCAAAATGAAAACGTGTTAGTTGTTGAACGAACGATGCAGTTGGACATGGATACCCCTACTCAGACGCTTTATCCACTTGACCACGAAGGCATCCTGTGATTGTATCATAATTTGAACACTTAATATACCGATCAATACTTTTTCACTGGTTATCACCTTAAAACAGCATCATCGGGTACGCTGACAACATACACAGCACTCTAAGGTCACATCAACAATGCACACACTTGAAATGAAAGGGTTTTCCAGGGCTGTGGATATACGGGTGGTGTATGGCTTTGTTGGAGGGGAGTCAAGTACAAACACCAACGATCAAATAATTTTGTAAGTGTTTGCAGAAAATACTGTTCTGCGTTTCTGACATTTGTGCTATTGGTAGGACTAATATTATCAGGTTGTTTCATATCCTTTGGTTACTGTAGTTGGAATATATGTGTGAAATCTACTACCGACATATATATAGTAACATTTAATTTCAGCTGCTACTGATTGTTACACCATTGTGAGCGGCACTGCCGTCTACAGCGGTACAACATCTGTCACCAGAAATGGTCACACCTGTCAGGACTGGTCATCTCAGTCTCCAAACTCCCATGGATACATCGATAGCTTCTTCTCCATCACCAACGGAGATGCCGGTCCTGGACATGCAGCCGCTTCCAACTACTGCCGAGATCCTTGGGGAGCTGGCAAGAGACCATCTGGTTACCTGTGGTGCTACATTGCTAGTGGCAATCCAAGATGGGAGAGATGTGACGTACCTAAATGTGCTGCCACAACCACTGCTGCAGCAACAACAACGGCTGCAGCAACAACCACTGCTGCCGTAACAACAGCCGCAACTACAACAGCTGCCACAACCACTGCTGCTGCAACAACAACGGCTGCAGTAACAACAACTGCTGCGGCAACAACAACGGCTGCAGCAACAACCACTGCCGCTGCAACAACAACTGCTGCAGTAACAACAGCTGCTGCTGCAACAACAACGGCTGCAGTAACAACAACTGCTGCCGCAACAACAGCCGGTGCATCTGGTAAGCCAAGGATAGCAATGTGCCCCTATAGTTAACTTCATTTAACCAATGGTATCATGGTATCAATCCATAAAACTCTGGAATATATTTTACAATCAGTCTCTTTCTTTTTCAATTTAGAGAACTGTGCTAGGATGTACGAATGCAAAACTATACATACCAGTGTCCAAGGATAAATATCGATGATGTGTTAAATGGCTAAATTACATCAGTTATGTATACAGCCTCAGACGTATCCAGGCCAACAAACCTGATCTTGTCCTTTTTGGTAAATCCAATGAAATCATTTCTATTATTGAATTTTTCTGTCCCTTTTGACACTAATGTGATAGACAAGATTCAGGAAAAAACATGGCAAATATGCAGACCTCACTTTCGAAATGTCACGCTTGCATCCAGTATGAGATGCTGGGTCAATTGACGTTTGAGACATCCCACATACAATCTCAAATTTCTTTTAGAAATATAAACATCAAATGCTAAAGGCAGTCTTACCCGTCCTTAAAGCTTGCTACTTGTCCACTATGGCAATATGATATTAACACGGGTTGAGTTGGTGATTGTTTCACACGACATCAATAATCTGTGACATGACTAAGTAAGCTTAACCTCTTCATCAGATTTATGTAGGGAATGCTAGCATTATTTCTATTGGTTCGCCGAATCCAGACCTGAATCATTTATGAATCATGAATAAACGACTGGTATGTTTTGATCCAAGTCGCTTTGAAAATAGACTTGATGTGGTCAATAGTTTGTAGTCATTTAAACAATCGTCTACCGTTAGAATTTGGTTCATCCTTAACCTGATATTCTGTAATGTAACAGGTTGTTAATTCGAAGTTGCAGTCGCGACTCCATTTAGTTAATAAAACTGTGTTCACTTGCTGTTTCAAGTTTTTCTTGTTTGACATTTTGACCTATTCCTTTGACTCTTTAACATATAAACCTGTTCATAAGGTGTTCTTATGTGTACTGCAATCTGTAACACTTATGTGTTGTCTTCATCAGCTAGTAGTTATATAATGCAGGTTATTTTGTGCAAAGAATTATGCAGTTGAACATGGATACCCCACTCAGATGCTTTATCCAACAGACAACGAAGGCAACCTTTGATAAAATCCCAATTTGAACATTTATTTTAAGTTTGAATGTTATGTACTTAGACATGTACCTTGTAAAACGTTTTAAAAAGGAGGTGGACATATCAAAGAAAAGATGACCTCCTTCTTGTGGTCAGATGCATTTTTAAAGTTATGACTGTCACTTTCAGCTACTGATTGTTACACCATTGTGAGCCGCACTGCCGTCTACAGCGGTACAACATCTGTCACCAGAAATGGACACACCTGTCAGGACTGGTCATCTCAGTCTCCAAACTCCCATGGGTACATCGATAGCTTCTTCTCCATCACCAACGGAGATGCCGGTCCTGGACATGCAGCTGCTTCCAACTACTGCCGAGATCCTTGGGGAGCTGGCAAGAGGCCTTCTGGTTACCTGTGGTGCTACATTGCTAGTGGCAATCCAAGATGGGAGAGATGTGACGTACCTAAATGTGCTGCCACAACCACTGCTGCTGCCACAACAACGGCTGCTGCCACAACAACGGCTGCTGCCACAACTACTGCTCCTGCAACAACAACGGCTGCAATAACAACAACGGCTGCAGCAACAACCACTGCTGCTGCAACAACGAGTGGCACTACAACAACTGGCACTACAACTACTGGTACTACAACAACTTCTGCAACAACAACATCTGCTACGACAACTGCAGGTGTGTAGTGACTGTTCCAAAGGGAAGGGTTCCACGATTTCTTAAAGTGATCTTTAAAACGCCTTTTGACATTTCATTAAGGGGAAAGCTGTTTTATATATCTAATGTAATGTATGTTACATTTTGTAAATAATAAGTTATTTAGTTATTGATTCAAAACGCCACGTCTAGTCATGCAGTGAATATAAGCTGGTCCTATAAATATATGTGTTCATGTCCATGTCAGTCAAACCTAGGATTTCACTATATATCTCTGATTTATACAGTGGTTCCTGAAAGTAGTGTGTTAGTACAATAGTTTTAATAGCCTTTTACAATATCATAATACCATGCTGTTGTTCCTTACTGGAACTAGTTTATGTTCCATATAATGGATGTTGTGTACGTTGTTAGTATTAAAGCATGCATCTAAATGCACGCTTTTCACTTTCAGCTGATTGTTACACCATTGTCAGTGGCACTGCCGTCTACAGCGGTACAACATCTGTCACCTCAAGTGGACACACCTGTCAGGACTGGTCATCGCAGTCTCCAAACTCCCATGGATACATCGATAGCTTCTTCTCCATCACCAACGGAGATGCCGGTCCTGGCCATGCAGCCGCTTCCAACTACTGCCGAGATCCTTGGGGACCTGGCAAGAGACCTTCTGGTTATCTATGGTGCTACACTGCCAGTGGCAGTCCAAGATGGCAGAGATGTGACGTTCCACGTTGTTGATTTCCTGTTGAAAGATAATCAGCAATAAATACTTAAAGCTTTCACAAACTGGTTTTGTTTTTAACACATACATAGATTATGGCTGGCAGTAATGAGTTGAACCTGATATCAATAAACAGACTAATTAAGTGCTAATATTCATCCAAATAAATAAAAGCGACAAAGCCAATAATCATAAGAAATCTCTGCTTAAAGCAGAGCCCGTTGTACGATTCCGACTGAATCACAAGAATGTGTTCTGGGAGAGATGAGCGCATCCTGCCCCACCAGTGACCTTATCTTTATAAGTCGTTTCTGTCTCTCAGTTACGCTATGAGATTCCTTGAGGTTACAGTTAGGTATAAACGTATGTGATGCAGTTGGTTAATGATTGATCTGTTTAAAACATGCATTATTTGATTTTTCATAGTGTAATTCACTAATTTGCCACTAATATTTTATGTTTAATGAGTCTGATCTTTTAGTCATGTCAGTTAATTCTTTCAGGTTATTGCAACATATCTGGTTGTTTTCGGTATTGCGTCTGGTTCATTTTGGCAGCGTATCTGACATCATGATCTAAAAGCCAGAGGTTGTGGTCGATCTTTGAAATCGTTCCTTGCTTAATTCAGTTTTTATGTAAGTAACACATTACTCGTACACGAAAGCGGTCCAATGGCGGCCAGATATGTTACCATTGAAATTCTACATAGAGGATTAATAAATCAAACAAATAAATAGATCCGAGACCCTTTCCACTTGATACGAAAGGGAGATCCGTCAAGGATTTAAAATTAAAAGCGACAAAACCCTTGCCATAAATTTCAGCCATTGTACGATTTCAACTATATCATCAGCATCTGTCTAGAATATAGAAATATTATATAGCGCCACTAAATACAAGAAACCAAACCATTTCCATAATCATAAACAAAAATCGCTACCTATTATACGATTCCGACTACATAATAAGCGAGGCGGTCGGGTAGCCTAGTGGTTAAAGCGTTCGCTTGTCATGCCGAAGACCCGGGTTCGATTCCCGATATGGGTACAATGTGTGTCCCCCCCGCCGTGATATTGCTGGAATATTGCTAAAAGCGGCGTAAAACCATACCCACTCACATAATAAGCATGTGATGATACCAGGTGTTCGCGAAAATTATCATTACTATTATATTCAGATTAAAATAAATAAATGCAGCAAAGAGGGTTGGTTGATCCTGGCACAGTCAGGCTGGTTAGGTTCATCATCAGCTCAGGGCCCTTGTCCCATCTACTCGCAGTCCAGACAGCGAATGGGACTTCTCCCAGGAAGCGCTGCCTTGTCAAACCCACCTAAAACCTTTTGGAGAATGTGAAGACTCCCCAACACTGCATCCTTCTGCATTACCCAGATTGTCAAAAGGGCTGTATTCCTGGTAGCAAACCCGGGTACTCTCCCAATGGCATTCAACAGATTTGGAGGTACCAAAACTAAGGCACCGAAGACAATGGGGAGTCGGACAGCTTAGTACTTGGGATGCAAGCGTGACATTTCGAAAGCGAGGTCCGCATATTTGCCATCATCATCATGTTTTTCCTCAATCTTCACAATCACATAAGTGTCAGAGGGGACAAAAAAGTCAATGATATCAATGATTTCATTGGATTTATCACAAAGGACAAGATCAAGTTTGTTGGTCTGAATACGTCTGAGGCTGCATACAGGCTTATTCCATTGAGTTTTATATTTATCATATTCCATGACGCCCTCTTCATATTCCGGGTCGTACCTGGGTGGGTGGACCTCTGACCACAAGAATGACGAAGACGGTAATAAAAAAGATCGAGCCACTCAATCATGTCGCTAAAGATACTGTGTTTGTGCCAACGCTGGGCATCCAGTGACAATGTGTTGGAGAGTCTCATTTAATGCATGACAATCTACATTTCATATTTACATTTTGATGCAACATCCCACATTGACGGTTTCGAGTGGGAAGTTACTGGCTCCTCTAGCCTGACCAGTAGCCACCCTGCCGTAAATGTGAACATAGATGTTTGTTCGATGAGACATCTGGAGTACCTTTCAATTCAAGACCTGTTTTTTTTAAAAAAATTTCTTTGGTTAATTGTTCTTGAAAAGATTATGGTTTCAGTTCTGAATTAAACGTTACTTGCAATTTTTGCACCCATACGGAGATTCTTTCTAGGTCTATATAAAGTGACGTATCACCTGGAAAGAGACTTGTATTACTATCTATGAGAACAACCAGGTCATTTATAAAGATAAATATCAATAATAACCGATCCCTGTGAAATACCTGCTAAGATAGATTTTAATTGTGATTCTTCGCCGTTAACAACCACTTTTTGTATTCTATTTGAGAGAACATTTTTACAATTTACCTCGAATCCCACATGAAGATATATTTAAGATACTTATAAATATGAAGGACAAAACTATTTCCATATTCAAAGGAAATCTCTGCTTACAGCAGAGTCGATTGTACGATTCCGACTTTATCATGATCTGGTAGTGTCAGAGGGTCTTGATTTGGGCGGATGTCAGCACAGCAGTGTAACATAATCATTTGTAGGATAACATGGTGAAGAAACTGTGATCTATATGACATACATGCATTACAAAGGTGTGAACAATTATAGAACGTATGTGTGTTCTTTGGGTATATTGCGAATATGCCAAACACTGGCTGTAATGTACGATATCAACCTCAATCGTCGAAGTTCATTGCAAGCCAAGTATTACCTACAGACAATCCGCGATAGGCAATGCAAGTGTGACGACATATTCATAAATACACAAGGTAATATTTGCTCAGGAGGGACAGTAAAACACAAGGATTACTCGGGGAAATGTTAGTGATACCTTTTGGTAAACAAAACAATAAAAAGAGGAAAATAAATCTCCATTATTTAGTATAGGGTAATAAGAATGCAACTGAGAAACTAATTGATAGGGGAAATAATATAAGATAGGTTTTCACGATAGATTGTGTGAACAAAATAGTAAATAAATAGAGAAAATACCAATAATGATAAGATTATGTTGACAGTCATCAATAATGTGAGCTCACGCCTTGAGTAAGTCTAGGTCCTGACTTCTGTGCATCGCAACCTGGCTGAATTGCACGGACTCGGCACGTGCACATGAAATAAACAAGCAACACCTGGTGAAATCAAACTTTAACTTATAACAGGTTGGGATATACGTCGAATATCAAGGAATATGCAGTCACCAAATTCAGGATGAGATTAGTGTTGATGCAAGCCATTTCCAGGTAAGTTGAGAGATGTAATCTGTTTATATGAACGAATACTGGGATTCATGCTCTGCACTGTGTTTGAATATGCATGGCCATTGTTGTGTAATATGGTTGATGGCGCACGTTGTTTACAAAGTAAATCATGTTCAGGTATATCAGGTAAGACAGGCAAATGAAGGACAATCACGCGTCATACCGAAAGTAGCCTGCTTGTGTTACCGTAAGTCACGGTGTATCATGTGGGTGGGTTCCCTCCTCTCACAATGTTGACAGTATACTTTCATGTTCAATGGAAAGCTCCCAAAATATATTGTAATACACAAACATTGCTTATACAGGTTACAAGGTCACAATAATGCCTCTATGTAATACACAATAATTATATGTTCAATTGTAACCTCTTAATTTGTTGCATGAGGTCATCCCGTCATTTGCTAAATGCCACTCAATGTCACGCATTGTCACACATTATTAGCCGCATGTGTAAAAATATTGTTGTAGAAGGCACCCCGCGGGGATAGATGAGTATTTACACACCGTGACACCATGCCATGTCATAGGTGTGTCAGACCCCTGAAGATCCGGGTTAGAATAGGTCCTCAGCAACCCATGCTTGCTGTAACAGGCGACTAACGGGATCGGGTGGTCAGACTCACTGACTTAGTTGATGCATGTCATCGTATCCCGAATGCCTAGATCGATGCTCGTGATGTCAGTCACTGGATTGTCTGGTCGAGACTCGATTATTTACAGACCGCCGTCATATAGCTGGAATATTGAGCTCGGCGTTAAGAACAAAACAAACAACAAAGTATGTCAGAATCCGTGCATCATGAATTCAGTCACTTAATGACAAAAAATAATCAGTATTTACTCAGACACCATTTAAACCACTAACAGTGACAATGGTTACCAGTATTCATGCTTGGAAATGGACAGGGTGTGATTTGACAACTGGTAATCACATCAAAGAATCGTCATTGTCGTCGTCGTCATGGACATCGGATACTTCCCGTAAAAGGCGACTATGTTCTTGTAAAAGGCGACTAACGGGATCGGGTGGTCAGGCTCGCTGACTTGGTTGATAAATGTCATCGATCCCAATTGCGTGGATCGATGCTCAAGATATTAATCACTGGATTGTCTGGCCCAGACTCGATTATTTACAGACCGCCGTGATATAGCTGGAATATTGCTGAGTGCGGCGTTAACCAACCAACCAACGTGGACATCGGTGTCGTATTACGGTGGTCCTGTGTTTCCCTATGTGAATTTAAACCGAATTTTGAGTTTGTGTGATAGGGTAAACTTTGTGAGTTTGACCTCCTGGAGATGAGCACAACTTTATCGTCCAGTTTAGGTTAAACACCGCTATTATTATTCCAGTTATATCACGGCGTGTCGGCTTAAAGTGGGAGGAAAGCCCAAAGTGGTGCGAGTCTCAGACGTTTACCACTTCAGTGAAACCCACGAGCATGGGTATGGTGCTGACAAACCTAGAAACACTGAGCCACCCGTGCCCTTCGTTAATGATAACCTTTGGTTGGCTACTCTTCAGTTTAGTTAAGTTTTACAACACCTCGCGTTTTGTCCGATAAGAGAAACACTTGGCCAAGATAGAGCTGGACTTGCCCAGGAATTCGTCAGGGTCACAAAGAACGGTCGATGTCTCGAAGTTCGACTTTAACACCGACATCTCCGAATAAGTTCTGCACTATAGTGTCTGTATTTTCACCATGCTTTTTAGGTGCCAGACACTCTGATGTTGTTACGTCAGCCTTATTGGTACATCTCATCAATTTGAGTGTCTTTCGATGCCATACTTTGAGTTAAATCAGTTATCTTTTTCAAGATCTTAATTTTTCTTTCGCTCAGAATATATTTCTCACACTTTAACTGAAATTTGACGTCAAGACTTGTGTTAATCTTCGGTAACAGTTTGATGACTAAAGCTTTACCTTGCTTTGATAACAGTTCGGGTGAGCTTCAGCATCCAACTTCAATAGGAATGATTGCAGGTTCTAAAATTTAATAAGTTTATCCATCTCCTTAAGAAATATGCCCGTGAAGATCCGGGATAAAACAGGTCTTCAGCAACCCATGCTTGTCTTAAGAGGCGACTATCGGGATTGGGTGGTCAGTCTCGCTGACTTGTTTGATGTCAACTGCGTGGAGCGATGCCCATGATGTCAAACACAGGATTGTCTGGTCTAGACTCTAGACCACCATCATATGGCTGCAATATTGCTGAGTTCAGCGTTAAACAACAAACAAACAAATAACAACAGTTTGGGGAGAGTCGGGCGAAGTACGTCGTCGTTTTGTGAGGTATGTGGAGTCTGACATCAAAGTGATTATTCACACGTTTTCACAGTACCGTAGCGCGTAGATACTAAATTTGTTATTACCATCAGAACAAAGTTCAGTATGATCAAACATGAGTCACTTTGACGTATTTGATATGGCCTCCCATCCGTGTGTCACAATGACAAACAATGCATCCAAGTAAAGTGTGTCATCCAAGGAATATTCCATTTTTCATCCGATATTTATATCAATATTATCTCCGATTCTTGGTAGAGCGTCCGCCCGGGGAGCGGAAGGTTGGGCGTTCAATCCGCGGCCGCGTATTTCTATCCCACTGAGATACCATGCCACAGTTTAACATGCATACCCACTAAGACACAATATACCGACCCCGAGTGAACCATTTCTTGTTTTTTCCACTGAATGCCGAGCGCGAGGCAGGGCAAAACAAGTTCCATCTTTTAACGTCTTTTGGTATGACGCAGCTGGAGATCCAACCCGGACCTTCCGCTCTCCGGGCAAAGGCTCTCTCCACTAGACCACTGCAGATACATGTACCATAGTCTTTGCAAAGAATCATGAGAAAAGGTCAAGTGACATGTATTTAATGAATCCAGGTAGCTGCAGACAAGTAGCTGTAGAGTGAGTGAGTGAGTGAGCGAGTGAAGTTTAAGCAGCTTTGAACACTACATCACGGCGTGTCAGCGTAATGTGGTAGAAAAATCCCAAAGTGATGCTTGCCAAGGATTATACCTTTTTATTCTTTGATCAATCTCATTAAAATCAGACCTTATTTCTCGCTCCCGCTTAACAAAGATCTGAGGACATCCCATTACGGGTCACGTCTACGACCTTTCGTCCAACCAATCAGACCGTCGCTTACCAGATCCTGAAAGTGACAGTCAGAATGTGTTTTCTAATAATGCAACCTCGAAATATTTAACACGGAGTATTCCGAACCACAGTTACAGGTTTTATGATTATATCCATACAATCTAGGCCATCTATAAGCCATTCCAGAATGTTGTTTTGGTCAGTTTTAACTTTTGTAATCGAGAATACGTCAAAATATGTTTCGAAGCGTAGTCGCCAGTTTGAAACTAGTGCCGTAAAGCTCGAGAAAGCTGCCTTCTGAATGTCGATTTCTTGTCAGCCATTTCATTGGTCGGTCAATCTTCGCGACGGTCGTTCTAATAGGATGTCCTCAGATCTTTGTTTAGCGGTAGCGAGAACTAAGATCTGATTTGAATGAGATTGTTTCTTAGATATGACCCATCACTTCCCTCTACGACCCGTGAAGATCCGGGGTAGAATAGGGGTTCAGCAACCCATACTTGCCATAAAAGGCGACTATGCTTGTCGTAAAAGGTGACTAACGGAATCGGGTGGTCAGGCTCGCTGACTTGGTTGATGGTTGATCCCTATTGATCGATGTTCATGATGTTAATCATTGGATTGTCTGGTTCAGACTCGATTATTTACAGACCGCCGTCATATAGCTGGACTTTTGCTGAGTGCGGCGTAAAACAACAAACCAACCAAACAACCAACTTCCATCCACAAATCTGTATGTCTGGTAATGAGACGGGACCGTTAATACCACGTGACAGCGTGGACACTGACAATGAACTGATGAAGGATATTATATGATTATTCCCAATACAACATTAAACAAAATATCTGTAATACATACATGTATGATCATATTTACAAGGCAAAGAACGAATAAATTACACGGAGAGCAGATCAACATTGATTAACGCCACATTTCTCCCACCCGGATCCAGCAGAGTTGTAGCACCACACAAACCCGGCCGGGAGAACGCTCCCCCCTGAAGGGTCACGGCAGTAGTTGCTGGCGCCAGCGTACCCAGAGCCAGTGTCACCGTTGGTGATGTCGAAGTGGCTGGGTTGGTAGGCATGGTTGTTTGGGGACGTCATGCCCCATGCTTGACACGTGTTTCCAGACAAAGTGACCGATGTCTTTCCTGTGTAGACGGCCGTACCTCCTTGAAGGGTGTAACAATCGGCTGAAAAAGATAATCACTAGCGGTCAAGGGGATCAAAAGCTAGTAAAATAGTCCAGTTTCAAAAACGATTGTTCTGTCAAGTCAGTGATGTTTTGTTATACCCAGACCTTAAAGGTCCATCCGTCCACCCGAGGACATTTGAAACTTGACAACCACTGCATAGATTCTTTTAAAACTTGTGGGGCGGTCGGGTAGCCTAGTGGTTAAAGCGTTCGCTCATCACGCCGAAGACCCGGGTTCGATTTCCGACATGGGTACATTGTGCGAAGCCCATTTCTGGGCCCACTTGCACAAAGCGATCTTAGCACTACAACTAGTGTAAGCCTATGTCAAAGCTTGGGAGTTACGATCATCTTAGCGTTAAGATCGCTTTGTGCAAGTGGACCCCGGTGTCCCCCCGCCGTGATATTGCTGGAATATTGCTATAAACGGCGTAAAACCAAACTCGCTCGCTCACTCACTTCAAACTTGGTAAACACTTTTTATACCTATAGGAGAGGTGTAGAGCGAGGTTTGATTTCAATATCTGGATTTTCTTTTTCTTTTACTTATAATATTTTTACTGAAACATCTGTGCGACCGATAACTTGAAAACTACTGCATGGATTCTTTCAAAATTAGTGACCAGTTACCATACTAATAGAAGAGGGAAAATTTGAAAAATATGATGTGTTTCATTTTAGTCGTTTTTTAACAGAAACCTTTGCGCAACATATAACTTGAAAAGTACTTCATGGATTCTTTTCCAATTGGGGGTACATTTTCTATACCCAAAGGAGTGGTGCAGTGCGAAATTTGTTTTCGATAAGCGGATTTTCTGAGAAATATTGCTTCTTTCATGATTTGAACTTAGAAATATGTTGGAGTCGAAGTCGGGGGTATTAGTGAGTCCTGCTCTCTCTTTGTCTTCTTCATATGTTCATCCAGCAATCTCTTTGCCACATCAAAGCCTAGTTTATAGCGTTTGTTACAGACTAGAGGACACGCTTGCCTCGGGAAGATAACACTCATAATACAGCGAAGAAGGGTTTATTGATTTAGTTAGTGAGTTGTGTTTGACGCCGCTTTTAACAGTATTCAAGTTATATCACAGCTTACACCCGTGCAGCCAAACGAGGCAAGAGAGGAAGATGAGAACAGAAGTCGAGTAGAACACTAAAGGAATGATAGAGAGGGAAGGTGATGGAAGGAGAGGGAGGTGATGGAGGGAGAGGGAGGTGATGGAGGGAGAGGGAGGTGATGGAGAGAGAGGGAGGTGATGGAGGGAGGGAGAGGGAGAGGGAGGTGATGATGGAGGGAGAGAGAGGTGATGGAGGGAGGGAGAGGGAGAGGGAGGTGATGATGGAGGGAGAGAGAGGTGATGATGGAGGGAGAGAGAGGTGATGATGGAGGGAGAGGGAGGTGATGATGGAGGGAGAGAGAGGTGATGATGGAGGGAGAGGGAGGTGATGATGGAGGGAGAGGGAGGTGATGGAGGGAGAGGGAGGTGATGGAGGGAGAGGGAGGTGATGGAGAGAGAGGGAGGTGATGGAGGGAGGGAGAGGGAGAGGGAGGTGATGATGGAGGGAGAGAGAGGTGATGGAGGGAGGGAGAGGGAGAGGGAGGTGATGATGGAGGGAGAGAGAGGTGATGATGGAGGGAGAGAGAGGTGATGATGGAGGGAGAGGGAGGTGATGATGGAGGGACAGAGAGGTGATGGAGGGAGGGAGAGGGAGAGGGAGGTGATGATGGAGGGAGAGAGAGGTGATGGAGGGAGAGTGAGGTGATGATGGAGGGAGAGTGAGGTGATGATGGAGGGAGAGGGAGGTGATGGAGGTAGAGGGAGGTGATGGAGGGAGAGGGAGGTGATGGAGGGAGAGGGAGGTGATGGAGGGAGAGGGAGGTGATGGAGGGAGAGGGAGGTGATGGAGGGAGAGGGAGGGAGGTGATGGAGGGAGAGGGAGGTGATGGAGGGAGAGGGAGGTGATGGAGGGAGAGGGAGGTGATGGAGGTAGAGGGAGGTGATGGAGGGAGAGGGAGGGAGGTGATGGAGGGAGAGGGAGGTGATGGAGGTAGAGGGAGGTGATGGAGGTAGAGGGAGGTGATGGAGGGAGAGGGAGGTGATGGAGGGAGAGGGAGGGAGGTGATGGAGGGAGAGGGAGGTGATGGAGGTAGAGGGAGGTGATGGAGGTAGAGGGAGGTGATGGAGGGAGAGGGAGGTGATGGAGGTAGAGGGAGGTGATGGAGGGAGAGGGAGGTGATGGAGGGAGAGGGAGGGAGGTGATGGAGGGAGAGGGAGGTGATGGAGGGAGAGGGAGGTGATGGAGGTAGAGGGAGGTGATGGAGGGAGAGGGAGGGAGGTGATGGAGGGAGAGGGAGGTGATGGAGGTAGAGGGAGGTGATGGAGGTAGAGGGAGGTGATGGAGGGAGAGGGAGGTGATGGAGGGAGAGGGAGGGAGGTGATGGAGGGAGAGGGAGGTGATGGAGGTAGAGGGAGGTGATGGAGGTAGAGGGAGGTGATGGAGGGAGAGGGAGGTGATGGAGGTAGAGGGAGGTGATGGAGAGAGAGGGAGGTGATGGAGGGAGAGGGAGGTGATGGAGGTAGAGGGAGGTGATGGAGGGAGAGAGAGGTGATGGAGGGAGAGTGAGGTGATGATGGAGGGAGAGGGAGGTGATGGAGGTAGAGGGAGGTGATGGAGGGAGAGGGAGGTGATGGAGGGAGAGGGAGGTGATGGAGGTAGAGGGAGGTGATGGAGGTAGAGGGAGGTGATGGAGGGAGAGGGAGGTGATGGAGGGAGAGGGAGGTGATGATGGAGGGAGAGAGAGGTGACGGAGAGAGAGGGAGGTGATGATGGAGTGAGAGGGAGGTGATGATGGAGGGAGAGGGAGGTGATGGAGGGAGAGGGAGGTGATGGAGGGAGAGGGAGGTGATGATGGAGGGAGAGAGAGGTGACGGAGAGAGAGGGAGGTGATGATGGAGTGAGAGGGAGGTGATGGAGGGAGAGGGAGGTGATGATGGAGGGAGAGGGAGGTGATGGAGGGAGAGGGAGGTGATGGAGGTAGAGGGAGGTGATGATGGAGGGAGAGGGAGGTGATGGAGGGAGAGGGAGGTGATGATGGAGGGACAGAGAGGTGACGGAGAGAGAGGGAGGTGACGGAGGGAGGGGGAGGTGATGGAGAGAGAGGGAGGTGGTGGAGGTAGAGGGAGGTGATGGAGAGAGAGGGAGGTGATGGAGGTAGAGGGAGGTGATGGAGGGAGAGGGAGGTGATGGAGGGAGAGGGAGGTGATGGAGGTAGAGGGAGGTGATGGAGAGAGAGGGAGGTGATGGAGGTAGAGGGAGGTGATGGGGGGAGAGGGAGGTGATGATGGAGGGAGAGGGAGGTGATGGATGGAGAGGGAGGTGATGGAGGTAGAGGGAGGTGATTCAGGGAGAGGGAGGTGATGGAGGGAGAGGGAGGTGATGATGGAGGGAGAGAGAGGGGATGGAGGGAGAGGGAGGTGATGATGGAGGGAGAGGGAGGGAGGTGATGGAGGGAGAGGGAGGTGATGGAGGGAGAGGGAGGTGATGATGGAGGGAGGGAGAGGGAGGTGATGATGGAGGGAGAGGGAGGTGATGATGGAGGGAGAGGGAGGTGATGATGGAGGGAGAGAGAGGTGATGGAGGGAGAGGGAGGTGATGGAGGGAGAGGGAGGTGATGGAGGGAGAGGGAGGTGATGATGGAGGGAGGGAGAGGGAGGTGATGATGGAGGGAGAGAGAGGGGATGGAGGGAGAGGGAGGTGATGATGGAGGGAGAGAGAGGGAGGTGATGGAGGGAGAGGGAGGTGATGATGGAGAGAGAGGGAGGTGATGGAGGGAGAGAGAGGTGATGGAGGGAGAGTGAGGTGATGATGGAGGGAGAGGGAGGTGATGGAGGTAGAGGGAGGTGATTCAGGGAGAGGGAGGTGATGGAGGGAGAGGGAGGTGATGGAGGGAGAGGGAGGTGATGGAGGGAGAGGAGGTGATGGAGGGAGGTGATGGAGGGAGAGGGAGCTGACGGGGGTAGAGATTGCACAGCAGTCAAAGGAAAGAGAGAAGTCAGTGATGGAATGGTATCCAAGGAAAAGAAAGACGGATTGGAAGCGTGTTCAACCGAAGAGAAATGAGCTGATAAAAGTAACGTAAAAAAATAAAAATGAAAGGAAGAATTTACCAAGAAATAGAAAGGAAAGGAAAGGACAAAGCGACACAAATGATGGAGAGAAGTGAGTGACCAAGTATATGCAATTACTCCTCTTTTAGGAAATATTCCTATTCCCAGGAATATCACGGTGGGGGATCACTAGAAATGTACTTTACACATTGTACTCAAGACAATAATCGAATCCGGGTTTTCGGCGTTACGAGCGAACGCTTTAAACTCTTAGCTATACCGCCGTCCCTGATTTAGAGTAACATGGGAAGGTGAAATATAGGTGAGGTGGGGTGAAAAGGGGTTTAACGCCCCGTTCAAGATTGTTGCACTTATATAGCGACGTGCACGCACGTTTGTGTGTGTGGCAGCTTGCACTAGTCCTGACCAATGCTGAATTTTTAGTGCTAGCCCACTGAGATACCGTGTCGCAGTTTAACACGAATACCCAACTCACACACCGTATAGTGACTCCGAACCGACCAGTCCTTGTTTTAGCGCCTTAATGCCAAGCGCCAGGCAGGGTAACAACAAGTTCCATCTTTTAACGTCTTTTGGTGTAACGCGGCTGAGGATCGAACGGCCGACCTTCCGCTTTCCAGGCGGACGCTCCACCACAAGACCACGGAGGCGGTCCAGGAATATAGGGTTATGTTAGAGGTAGCCCCAGGTCGTATTCTTCAACCAACAAGAGCTATGTTATGCTGAAAGAGCAATAGTCCTGCAAGGCAGGAGGTCGCAACTCCCTACAGAAGAAGAGATCATGTATCATACATACGTGTTTGTGTCGTGCCAGGTCCACCAAGGCTGGAGCACAGAGGAACATTGCAATTCTCGAAGCCTCCAGTTGTCACAAAACACCATAGAGTCCCAGAAGGAGAGACAGGTCCACCTGAAGGATCGCGGCAGTAGTTCTTGGCAGCGTTGTAGCCAGATCCTGAGGCCCCGTTGGTTGTGTCGAAGTAACTTGAGTAGTAGGAGTGTTGGTTTGGGGTCTGGGATGACCATTGTTGACAGGTTTTACCAGTCTCGGACACACTTGCCGTTCCACTATAGACAGCTGTGCCCCCTTGAACGTTGTAACAACCGAGATCTGCAATGATGATGACACAGGGTGTGGAAGATACATGGTTGCTAAATACGAGTGAGCTGAATAGTTTATTGTGTACAACTCAGGATGAGTTTTTAAAACATCTGCAATATTATGTATATTATGCATACAAAAACAGACATGAAGTCGTAAAATCCATGTAATGTGCTTTACATTGTATTATTGGCATTGCATTTCTTGTATATGGGCCAAAAGCCTACATACAGATAAACTAATTTTGACTTTGACTTTGAATAGGTTTCAAGAATAGGTTTCAAGAATAGGTTTCAAGAATAGGTTTCAAGAATAGGTTTCAAGAAGAACAAGCTACAGTAAAATACGGTTATAACGAACACGCTTATAACGAACTGACGGATATAACGAACTTACTTTTTGGTCCCGACTACATGCTGTAGTCATGCTGTATATGTACTTATAACAAACTACGGTTATAACGAACTAAAATTAGTAGTCCCTTTGAGTTCGTTATAACCGTAGTTTACTGTACTTTGCTTTTCGATGTCTTAATAGTGTACCTCCCATACGGTTAAATTCCTTACATGTAAGCACCACCCATACAAGTACCACCCATACAAGTACCACCCATCCAAGCACCACCCATACAAGCACCACCATACAAGTACCACCCATACAAGCACCACCCATACAAGCACCACCAGTGCATGTTCCACCCTGACATGCTGTACCAGTAGCACGGGTGCAAGTTGCACTTATATTAATGTCTGTACCTCTGGTGCCAGTAGCACCTGGACCTTGGCAAGTACCACCCGTGCCTGTACCCCTTGTGCTAGTAGCACCTGGACCATGGCAAGTACCCCCGTGCCTGTACCCCTTGTGCTAGTAGTAGCACCTGGACCTTGGCAAGTACCACACGTGCCTGTACCCCTTGTGCTAGTAGTAGCACCTGGACCTTGGCAGGTACCACCCGTGCCTGTACCCCTTGTGCTAGTAGCACCTGGGCCATGGCAAGTACCCCCCCGTGCTGGTGACTTCCACACCACCTGTTTCAATACCATCCCGTGTAAGTATCCTCTGCGTTTGTGCCACCTGTGCTAGTACAACTGGTTACAGTACCAGTACCCTATGCCAATATCTCAAGTAATATTTGCAGTAACCTTACCAAGTACCACCTGTGCCGTTACACCTGTACCAGTGCCACCCTAACACATATCCCCGTGTACCCCACCCCCCTCAGTACCAGAACATCCAAGGCAACTACCAACCATGCTAGTACCTTCAAATAATCACTCGCGTCAGTACCACCTGTGTCGTTACACCCGAACCAGCGCCAACCGAACCAATACGCACCACGTAAGCCCTCCCCTCCACCACACACCAATCCACCCCCACCCCCTGTACCAATACATAAATAGCAAGTAACACCCATACCTTTACCACTCGTACCACTGTCACCCGAGCCATTAACCCCTGAACCAGTATCCCCGGTGCAAGTACCATCTTTAACCAGTACCACCTGTGTCATACCTCCTGCAGCTATAGCTCCTGTGGTTGTACCGCCTGTACCGGTACCACCTGTGCCGGTACCGCCTGTACCAGTACCGCCTGTTCCAGGACCACCGGCGCACAGAGGAACAGGGGTACATTTTTCCCAAATCCCATTTGGGACAAAACACCACAGAAACCCAGCTGGTGACACAGGTCCACCGGAAGGGTCGCGGCAGTAGTTGCTGGCAGCGCTGTAGCCAGATCCAGAGGCCCCGTTGGTTGTGCCGAAGTAACTTGAGTAGTAGGAGTGTTGGTTTGGGGTCTGGGATGACCATTGTTGACAGGTTTGGCCAGTCACCGACACATCCGCCGTGCCGCTGTAGACTGCCGTGCCGCTTTGAACGTAGTAGCAGCCTAAATCTGCAGGGATAAAGATGCTGAATGACTAAGATGAATGCACATGTGATGAGGTTCCGATTAGGGCAAGCTACTAAGAATATTATGGTTTGTATCATTAAAATGCCTAATAATCAGTGACGGATTGGGATATGATAGATCTGAAAGGGGTTTTGAAGGAGACGGTATGGGGGTTAGATGGGGTTTTGAAGGAGAGGGTATGGGAGTTTTAAATGGTTTTTGAAGGAGAGGGTATGGGAGTTAGATTGGGTTTTGAATGAGAGGATATAGGGGTAAGATGGGGTTTTGAAGGAGAGGGTATGTGGTTAGATGGGATTTTGAAGGAGAGGATATGGGATTTAGATGGGGGTTTTTTAAGGAGAGGGAATGGGGGTTAGATGGGGTTTTGAAGGGGATGGTTTGGGGGTTAGATGGTGTTTAGAAGGAGAGGGGTGCGCGGTTATGGTTAGCTGAAGGAGATGGTGAAGGTAGATGAAGGAATGAGTATGGTCTTACGCCGCTTTAAGCAATGTTCTAGCAATATCACAGCGGGGACACCAGAAATGGGCTTCACACATTGTGCCATGTGGAGATTTGAACCCGGGTCTACGGCGTAATGAGCGAACGCTTTAATCACTAGGCTACCCCACCACCCCGAATAGATGAAGGAGAGGTAGATTATATAATGGTCTTGGTTTGGAGAGCAGGAAGCGGGAGGAGGAAAAGTTGGGTATCCCTATGGATCATTGGGTGGAGTAGGGAAGGTGAAGACAGGAGAGACAGAAAAACAGCCTGAGAAGGTGGTGGTGGGGGATTGAGAGTGTTACCTTTAGTTGTAGTAGGTGTTGTCGTTGTAGTAGTTGTTGTCGTTGTAGTGGTTGTTGTGGTAGTTGTGGTAGTAGTTGGTGTTGTAGTGGTAGTTGGCGTTGTGGTCGTGGTTTCTGTTGTGGTGGTAGTTGGTGTTGTGGTAGTGGTTTCTGTTGTAGTCGGAGTTTCTTCTGTGGTAGTACTTTCTGTTGAAGTCAAAGTTGGTGTTGTGGTAGTGGTTTCTGTTGTAGTCGGAGTTTCTTCTGTGGTAGTACTTTCTGTTGAAGTCAAAGTTGGTGTTGTGGTAGGGGTTTCTGTTGTAGTCGGAGTTTCTTCTGTGGTAGTACTTTCTGTTGAAGTCAAAGTTGGTGTTGTGGTAGTGGTTTCTGTTGTAGTCGGAGTTTCTTCTGTGGTAGTACTTTCTGTTGAAGTCGAAGTTGGTGTTGTGGTAGTGGTTTCTGTTGTAGTCGGAGTTGGTGTTGTGGTAGTGGTTTCTGTTGTAGTCGGAGTTTCTTCTGTGGTAGTACTTTCTGTTGAAGTCGAAGTTGGTGTTGTGGTAGTAGTAGATGTTGTAGTCGTAGTCGGTGTTGTGGTAGTAGTCGGTGTTGTGGTAGTTGTTGGTGTTGTAGTAGTCGTCGGTGTTGTGGTAGTTGTTGGTGTCGTAGTAGTCGTCGGTGTTGTGGTAGTTGTTGGTGTTGTGGTCGTAGTCGGTGTTGTGGTAGTTGTTGTGGTAGTAGTTGTCGTGGTTGTTAAGGCACAGTTAGGAATATCGCATCTCCCCCAGCCAGGTCCGTCGTTATAGAAGCACCAGACGTACCCAGCGGCCCTGACGCTTCCGGCGGCCGGGTCACGGCAGTAGTTGTTGGCCCCGCCATAGCCTGCGGCGGCGTCTCCGTTTGTAACATCGAAGTAGTAAGAGTAATAAGCGTGGCCATTGGGGGACGACGTGCTCCATGTCTGACAGGGTCTGTTGCCTGTTGTCACGGCGGTGCTTCCACTGTACACAGCCTGGCCCCCTTGAAGGGTGAAGCATTCAGGAGCCTCTGAAACTAGAGGGAGTACATTTGTGAGTATGGTTTTCGCCGTTTATTGCAATATTCCAGCAATATCATGGCGGGGTACCCCAGAAATGGGACTGACATATTGCACCCTTGTCGGTTATCGAACCCTGCTTTCGGCGTGAGAAGCGAACGCTTTAACCACTAGACCACCTCACGATCCGTCTGCAGCAACATTGCATATGTTTGGTTTTTTGTTCGTTTGTTGTTTAACGCCGTATTCAGCAATATTCCAGCTATATGACGTCGGTCTGTAAGTAATTGAGTCTGGACCAGATAATCCAGTGATTGACATCATGAGCATCGATCAACGCAATTGGAATCGATGACATGCATCAACCAAGTCAGCGAGCTTGACCAGCCGATCCCGTTAGTCGCCTCTTACGACAAGCATTGTCGCCTTTTACGATAAGCATGGGTTGCTGAAGACCTATTCTACCCCGGAATCTTCACGGGTTTTTAGTGAATGGAATTTGCCCGATTATAAATACACATATCATATTGTATGAGTTGGTATCACTCTCAACAATGAAGTTCCAGATTGATCCCAATTTGATTATGTTTCTCATCGTTGATCAGAATGATTTATCGAAGTGTTTGTTATATACTGAATCACAAAAGAAACTTCACTTCATGCAAATATCTGATGAAAGATCAATGCATTTTTGGGAGGTTATCTCGTTTTTGACGTTTGTCTGTTTCCAAGTTTAATGTTCACGCCCTAAAAATTGATAGAAAGGGTCACCCAAACGCAGCCTAACAAACCACCGTGATTCAACGTCCCAAATCCTTTCCATGAAAAGTAAAATGCACTTGGGTTTCCTTGTGCCTTTTCTGAGTGAGTGAGTGAGTTTTATTACATCAATATCTCGGGTTGAATTTTGACACGTTTTACGTAAAACTGATATGGAACACATATGAATGCAATACATTGAAACCTCGTGAATCCGGACTGACAACTCGTCCAGATTAACAAATGTCCGGATTAACGAATCACTGAGACTGATTAACTGGCCAAGTTCCCTACAAGATCGTTCGGATGGCCGGACAAAAGAATTTTCAAAGTTTTTGTCTTAGTCCTCACAATAGTTTCTTTTGTTTGTTGTTTAACGCCGCACTCAGTAATATTCCAGCTGTATGGCGGCGGGGTGTAAATAACCTAGTTCTGACCAGAGAACCCAGTGAATGATATCATGAACATTGATATGCGCATTTGTGATACAATTACACGCAACAGCCATGATTGCGAGCATGACCACCCCATCCTGTTAGTTGTCTGTTACGACAAGCATGGATTGCTTTAGACCAATTTAACTCGGATCTTCACGAATCAGCGACAGTAATCTCTATCACAGTGTTGGATACATTACTAAACATTGCCAAGCGCGCATGAGATAATAATGTATCATCCGTCCTAAGCTTTCATGGGAAATATCGCTTGAGAAAGACATAGAGAATACTACACTTAATCTCCTTAGTGGTATTTTATTTATTACCCACGTTAAATATATATTCAAGTATCAATACATAACAACTTTTGCGCGTTGACAGACCAAACTGAAACCGGTTGCAAAATCTGGTTGTGCAGGAATATGTGCATTGTTGACATTTCTATGCATACGCATTAACAACATGCGCCTGTAGTTGTGTTTGAAATCAAAACGGCTCCGACGCTCAAGATTCATTTGGAAGAACTTCTTCAACTTATGGTAATTCAAGCGCCATGTTGTCAGTACGCAGGACAGGTAAAAGAAAATTTGAAAAGTCACATTAGCGCCGCGCTTTGAATATCACAGTGGGTCACTCGCACTGGGGTCCCGTCTGTGCAATCAAAATGGTTCGGTATCCTTGATCTATCAGCTGAATTTATATAATGTCCATACCATTTTGGAAGAGGGAAATCAGAGTGTTCGCCAAAAATATTCATGTTAACTGTACCACCCTATACTGAAGACGTGAACATCAACAAACTCAAGTCTGCTTCGCACGATCGAAGGGCAAGATCACCAACGGAATAAGAAAAGACAACCGTGATCTTCTCACAGCGTTTTACGCTTGAGATAAATGTTATTGTTCACATTTGGGATATTTTGGGCCACATAATCCGAAATCAGTCAATCGAATGATTTGTATCGGAAATGTTAACTTTGAGTGATATGATCGTGCAGTCATGAACAAACAATTCCCGAAACAGTGCCACAAAATATCTCTCGCTCTCATGAAATTGCTTCAGTTCTGCCTTGAAGTTGCAAAATGAATGACGTCTCGCGATTTTTTATGAATGAAAAAAGTAGTCCCGGTGTGACACGGTTATCCAATCAAAACGAATAAAACAAGGTCAACCTTGTACGACACACGTTTGACGTACGGATTTAGTGTCTTACCACCTGTATCTTCACCACGTGGGTAATAACAAGCGATATCACCCAGGCGATATTGCTACAATGAACTTGCGTCACAATGCTTTGCAGACCATTTTAACGTCATCGGTGACCATGAAGGCACAATCAAACAGCACTAATCTCTCCGTCACTGGAGCTGTATTTGAACTGTTCACACCCAAGACGCTGGGCCCCGTTCCACAAAGCGATCTTAATGCTACGTTGATCGTAAGCCTGTGATAAAGTATGGGAGTTACGACCAACTTTGCACCAAGTTCGCTTTGTGGAGCAGGTTCCTGGTTATTACAGTGAAGTACACTTTTTTATCCCCCGCCGGGCCAGAATGACCGAAGTTGGATTATGTCGTGGCGCAGTCCGTCCGTCTGTCTGTCCGTCCGTCTGTCCATCCCACAGAGGGTACTAAGCTTGTGAAATCAACCCCTCCTACAGTTTCTAGAGAATATCCCTGAAACCCTACACACAAAATCTCGACATGTTGATGATACGCATATCGCAGTCCCGTTTCATTTCGACTAATTTGACAGAGTTACTGCCCCTGTTTTACGGAGCTTCATTTGCCTAACTGTGAGAGAGGGCTTGTGAAATCAACTCCTCCTACAGTTTCCAGAGAATATCATAATATCTAACTATAACTATAGTTAGTTTCCTTGTATAAGCCTTTTGTGGGTGAGCTACATCCTTATGACATAAGCATTCAGACTGGATTACTCCAAACAAAATGTTCTGCACAATTTGTTTCAAATGCAGTGCCATCTACTGTTGTTATTTCATAAAACACAAAGAAAATATAAACTCGTTAAAAAAATTCATGCCGGGGATGTTGTGCTCTCAGAGCACTCTTGTACACTGTAGCCATGTGTTATAGGAATGGGTGCGATGAGATTTGGGGGTCGTCGGCAAAAGGCGAAGCAGTCCTGGGACCAATCTCGTCCGCCCCTTTACCCCACACTCCCCCCTTTTTAATATTTGACCAGCTCCTAACACTGGCGTGAATACTTGTGACTTGTCGAACCTACCTCCTGTTGTTCCGCACTTTGGAACATTGCATGACCCCCATCCAGCGCCGTCGGCGTAGTAGCACCAAAGATACCCTACCGCAAGGATAGAACCCCCTGAAGGGTCGCGGCAGTAGTTGGAAGCGCCTGCGTAGCCGACAAAGTTGTTACCGTTGGTTACGGAGAAATAGGAAGCAAAATACGGGTGGGCGTTCGGTGAAGTACTTTGCCACGCTTGACACGGTCGGCCCGATGCGGTGTATGACTGTGTTCCGCTGTAGACGGCCGTTAATCCTTGCAGTGTGTAGCAAGTCGAATCACCTGTGAAAATACTCATCAAATGAAATTATAATAAAACTACGTTCATAAAGAACACGCCAGTGTCCCGTTAAGCAGAAGCGTTAATCTGAATCAAAGAGGTGTCTTTAGATATATATTTTTGTATTTAGTAATTGCGTAAAACATCCACAAGCCACTGTCGTTCTCGTGTTTAATGAATAGAAATTGTACTCTTGGCCACGAGTCTCTCTCTCTCTCTCTCTCTCTCTCTCTCTCTCTCTCTCTCTCTCTCTCTCTCATTGTCTCTCTCTGTCTCTCGCTCTTTCACTCTCTCTCTGTCTCTCGCTCTTTCTCTCTCTCTGTGTCCCTCTCTCTGTCTCTCTCTCTCTCTCTCTCTCTCTCTCTCTCTCTCTCTCTCTCTCTCTCTCAACATGGTCATATGATAACGGAGTTGGATTTGCCGCCCCGGATTCCCGAAGGCGACTCACATACTTATAAAACCTACAAGAAATCGCAACTGTGTTAATATCTGACGGCCATAGCTAACAAGATGATAACGACAGCATACGAAACATCGTTCCGTCTTACCTTGTACTTTCGTCGTCATCATCAGCATCAGCAACATCAGCAGCAGAAAGCCATCCTCTGCAACCCGCATCGTGAAAGACACAGCCAGTTATCTTCTAACTGATATGCGGTACACAGCTTATAGAAATGTTAGTCCGAATTCCTCGGTGCACAACGACTTGTTCGGTTCACAGCTCTCTGTATGACTGTGCCTTTCTGGCAGAGCGAGATCAACCGTGTGAATCATGTAGTTTACAGGCTGTTTATGCCGCACAGAACATAAAGGACAGGGTGTGGGTATGTATGATATGTACTAAGTGTACTCTGGACAGAATAAAGCATTATCAATGGCTACTGATTTAATATGGAATCTAGGGCTACTAAACATATCAAGTGTAATAGGCGCACGCTTTTATTCAATGGTAACGATATGTATTTGACCGACGAGAAACGTTCTATAGTGGTATTAAAGTAGGGGTTATTGTAAGCAGTGTCACTCCTCAGTTATTGCCTTGGAAGTAGTTTGAAAACCCTGTTTGTGAGTCGCACGGAGTGGGTTAAAATGGACGCCGCTTCAAACATTTTTCAATCACTATCATGGGAAGATGTTAAAAGAGGTCGTTGCATGTTAGGAATCGAAACCGGTTTTTCCCTACCGCTCTTAGATGCGGATCCAGATCGGTGAGTGAAAGGGAGGGAGGGGGGTCCAAAATTGTTTTTTTGGGGGTGGGGGTGTATGTTATTCCTCTCCCCCCTCCGCTTTTAAAAATGCTGGATCCGCCTATGACAGTGGAGAGGTTATGTCTGAATACTTAAGGGGTATAATGTTTTATCCGACATCCTTTGAACTGTTCCCTAAATGATGTGACATTCGCTGTAACCAGTAAGAAGACAGATGACACCCGGTGTTGGAAATTGGTTATTGATTCCTTGGTGAGCACGTCAATAGAAACACTAATAAAAATAGATCAAATAAAAAATACAGTGAAACACTTTGAATCCCGACGGAAGTATTCCGTGGGAAATCATCCAGATAGACCAACTTCCAGAATAACGAAGTACGGGCATTGTACACAAACTCTAGAACAAAGGTTGTTGGAGTAGGTTAGTTGTTAAAGCGTTCGCTCACCACACCGAAGGCCCGGGTTCGATTCCCCGCATGGGTACAACGTGTGAAGCCCAGTTCTTGTGTCCCCCGCCGTGATATTCCTGAAGGGGCGGTCGGGTAGCCTAGTGGTTAAAGCGTTCGCTCGTCACGCCGAAAACCCGGGTTCGATTCCCGACATGGGTACAATGTGTGAAGCCCATTTCTGGTGTCCCCCGCCGTGATATTGCTGGAATATTGCTAAAAGCGGCGTAAAACCATACTCACTCACTCACTGATATTCCTGGAATATTGCTGAAAGGGGCGTGGCATCCACCTCACTCAGTCACTCGGTTGGAAACAAAGAATTTGAACTGCAATAATCTAAAGCGAACAATTGGTACAATCCAAGCCATGGTGATACTCTGTACACCGACAGTTAAGTTCCTGTACCTGGAACTGGTGACGCTTTAAAGACCAACGGCAGGAGGAGTTTGTGACGTTTCGACGTTGCCTGTACAACTTTCCCTGTCCCTGCTTTATGCCCATGAAGACCCAGGTTAGAATTGGTCTTCAGCAACCCATGCTTGTCCTAAGAGGCGACAGACGGGATATTACTGGTCAGGCTCGCTGACTTGGTTGAAGCATGTCATCGTATCCCAATTGCCTAGATCGATGCTCATGATATCAATCACTGAATTGCCTGGTACAAACCTGATTATTCACAGACCGCCGTCATATAACTGGAATATTGCTGAGTGCGGCGTTAAACAAACAAACAAACAAAAACAACAAAACACCTACATGATTGTAGAAGATCTGAATTAAATTAAAAAACACATTAAACTAGGATATGAATATATGCAAGTCTAAATAGCTGTATTCCACAGCGAATAGAAAAGAAAAGAGAAAAAGAAATGTATTATTCCGTGTAGTTAGAAATTGCATGGTCAATATGTAAATCTATTCCTTCATCTACTGTAGGTCTTCAGCAACTCATACTTGCCGTAAAAGGTGACGATGCTTGTCGTAAGAGGCGACTAACGGGATCGGGTGGTCAGGCTCGCTGACTTGGTTGATGCATGTCATCGATCCCAATTGCGTGAATCGATGCTCGTGATATTAATCACTAGATTGTCTGGTCCAGACTCGATTATTTACAGACCGCCTACATATAGCTGGTATATTGCTGGGTGCGGCGTTAAACAACCAACCAACCAACCAACCAACTTCATCTTCTGTCTGCCTGCTTCATCACTGATGACCTTTATCGTCAACACAGTAATTTCCCCACACTGGTTGTTGAGATTTCGATTTCCACTCCTTTCCGTCTAATTAAGCTTTCAGTACGGGCTAACTATCGATTCAGCACCTGTGTATATACCTACAGTAGCAATAATATACAGTATTACCCCACATTTTCCTAGTGTAACGGGGGGCACGGGGGGCCCAGTAGTCTAAGGCGCCGCGATTCGCTGTGCAGAGTTGCGTCCCTTGGACATGCCAGAAACCTATGTGTGTGTGTGTTCGAATCCCGTTTCGCCCCAATTATATTTCTAGGTTTGTCAGAAACTTACCCGTGCTCGTTGGTATCACCGAAGTGGTAAACGTCTGAGACCTGCATCACTTCGGGTTTTCCTCCCACATTAAGGTGACACGCCGCGATATAACTCGAATACTGTTACAAGCGGCGTTAAAACCCTACTCACTCGCTCACCCAGTGTAACGGTTGTATTGGTGAAGAGTGTATGTGTTACAGTCAATGTGTAAAATCAGTCAGTGTGTAATATGACTGAAATATTCACAAAATGCCAAAATATTTAAGTTTTTTTTACAATAATATTTCCATCTATTATGTTCTGATAATGAACTTTTATGCTCTTTTTCATTACCCGGTGACTGAAAATGACAGGATTAAAAGAAAGGGAAAGTAAATGTATGTGACCAACCATGATATTTTATGTTTACTTTTTATTATATTTTAAAACTGTGTTCTCCGGAATACAAAAATACAATTCATAAGCTTCAATTCATATTTATTACAGAGATACATGACATCACACATGGCGATCTACACTGAAGTAAGTTGACGTCAAACGTCTTAATGACGTCATGGCACAATTGTATCCAAGCGGCCATAAGGTCCCTTTTCTCATGGTGGGTCACATTTATTAATCTTTCTTGCTTCTAATCCCAGGATATTAAGTCTATTGTTGTGTTTTAAGCCCATTTGAACTTCTTAATAACTGTTAGTCAATCAGAAGAAAAAATACCAGTAACAAGACTAATTTTTTTTAAATTGCCTTCGTGAAAATTACGCTCAAACAAATAGAGAATATCCCCCGAGTGTCTTTTGATATCAAATATATCAACATGAGTTGATAAAAGTGGGAAAACTCCGAGGCTCGCCGAGGATCTTTCCCACTTTTATCAACGAGTGTTGATATATTTGATATCAAAAGACACGAGGGTGAGATTTCATTTATCATCCAACATCATTCTTCCAACTTTTTCAGTTTTTAGACAGTAATTAGCAGTGTCTTAAGTGTAAAAAGTACTGCTTACAACTTCAGTAGCAGAGCCATTAGTGATGTCATATGATTGTGACGTCTTGGTAACCAATGGTCATCTGTGGGAGCCAGTTTTGGATGATCAAAGGCAGTTCACGATTGGAACTCATCATGATTTAATTCTTCTCCGTCCATCTGTAGTTTGATGTCCATGCAAATAATAAGTATCTATTGTTGTTCACTTGACTTTCATTTAACTACATAATATGATTGTTTTTGGGAAGGATACCGAGGGACGTTTTGGTGTTTTGAGTACATTGTCACAATAAATATATTGTTAAATGCATGCTATAAACCTGTCAGCATGAAACATGTTTACGCAATTTAAATAGAATATTAACCTGCTACATATATGGTATTATAATATCCGTATCATACAAGTATCAAATAAACAATAGTACAGTTACTTATTCACTATTACCTCTATCGTGTTTGAAGGAAAAGACAATACCCCGATTGTACATATTTTCAAATTCAGCGTGGGTGTTTAAAAGTTGCCTAAATATAATATGAGTTTCTTTGATTGATTTTAATGATTAAAAACATAATTTATTTTAAAACACAAGTGTCAACATCAAAACATTCTATTGATATAGTTTTGCACGGTACACGTAAATAAGATAGGGCACAGGATTGAACCTTGGCGAGAACCTGCTTTATAGACCTGCCAGTTGGCCATACAACTAGAGTTGAAAAGAAGGCCCCGCAGCGATTTGCTATGACCAGTCTTCCTTTCTTCCTTAGCTTTTCAATGTGTACACACACCCCACCTGACACAGGCAATCAAGGCTTTAGAAATACCGCATGCTATTGAACATATCATTTGAAGCTGTGGAAATGACTGCTATTTAGTAGATACGATAACTTGTCTTGTTTTTCTTGCTTGTTTATAGCGCTCAATAGAAGGTAAACTTCAAAAGGGATTTCAACAATTGCTTTGATTTGCTTTGGCATATAAACAAGACTGCGGCTGTTTTTTTGTGCAACATTTTATGTTCACTGCGGTTATAGGCGTGAGAAGGGAACAAGGGTGTACGGAATAAACAGTTCTGCGAAGTTTATGTCAGTCCTCATTGACATGCTATTTATCTAAACAGTCTACTTGGCAATCAAAGTCATGTGTTCAGATGTGTTCATGCGAGTATGTTCCTGTTGGTGTGAACATACGATGAGAGTAGAAATGAGGTTTGGTGTCGCGTTTAAGGTTATTTTACTTATATAGCAACGCGCATGCACGCGTGTGTGGTTGTTTGTACTCGTCCGGACTGTTGGCTGTTATAGTATAATGATGATGGTACTTGTTTTTACCCTGCCTGGCGCTCAGCATCCGGGTGCTGAAACAAGGACCGTCAACTTGGAAATCGGCATTAGTCTGGACTACAACAAGCAGCCACACACACACACACACACACACACACACACACACACACACACACACACGTACACGTGCATGTGGGCTGTATAAGTGCAAAAATTTAAGTGCGACTTTAAACCCCATTTCACCCCACATCACCTCACCTCTTCCCTCAATCGCTTTAATTTACCAATTTAAATTTGAGGACGTGGTTTGATTAACGTGGCGACTCTTCATGACAAACTTGTCGATTGCATTTTTGCACACATATAAACTGTCTGATGATCCTCTTGGGAAACAAGACTCATGATGAAAACAAGGCATTCCACAGTTTTCTTGAACGTGCCAAGGATGAGGGATATAGCCTCAATGTCAATGTTGATTTTGTTGATGGTTTTGTACTGACGGATGAAACAAAAATGAGTTTCAACCACGCGAAGTGCCATATGAAATCGGCACAGACTTGGTTTTTCAAGGGAAGGCTCTCTAAACGACCATGACATCAAAGCCTTAACGGGGTTGCGATGAAGTCGGCTGGTCTGAAAAATGAAACAGAAGGCTTTCTATTCGCTGCTCAGGACCAGTCACTTCTAACTCGAAACCGTCAGTGCGTAATTTTGCATTAGTGTGTAAATATGAAATGTTGATAATGCGATGAATTTAATGAGACATATTGTCAGTGGATGCCCAGCTTTGGCACAAAACAGTATCTTAAACGAAATTAAGGCGTGGCCCTGTCCAATTACCGTCTTCGCCATGCTTGTCGTTTTGACTAAGGGTCCATACATGGTACGACCCGGAATATGTCATGGGCAATGATAATTAAACATTTCTTGGAATAGGCCCGTACACAGCCTCAGACGTTTTAAGGCCAACAAACAAAGAAATCGTTTATATCATTGAATTCTCTGACCCTTTTGACCTTAATGTGATTGATTCAGGAAAAACATAACAAATATGCAGACCTCGCTTACGAAATGTTACGCTTGCATCCAAGTACCAAGTTGTCCGACTCCCCATTGTTGTCGGTGCCTTAGGTTTGGTACCTCCCAATCTGTTGAATGACATTGGGAGAGTACCCGGGTTTGCTACCAGAAATACAGTCCTTCTGACAATCTGGGTAATGCAGAAGGCAGCAGTGTTGGGGAGTCTTCACATTCTCCGAAATAATTCTGCGAAAGGAATCAATGTTCCTTTCCTTCTAAATGACAACTGACAATTGGTGGGAAAATTAAGGACAGAAACCCTATGTTTGCAACTATTTATTTATTCATTAATTGAATGTGTATTTATATGCATGAATATGAAGATTAGCATTGAGGAATAGCGCATGTATCCCATCCCGAGTAATCGGCAAGATAACACCACAGATAGCCAAAAGGAAGAATGCTCCCCCCTGAGGGGTCGCGGCAGTAGTTGTTGGCACCACCGTAGCCGCCGCCTGAGATGCCGTTGGTGATGTCGAAGTAGCTGGCGATGTAGGCGTGGTTGTTTGGTGACTTGGACTGCCACGACTGACATCGTTTTCCAGATGCGGTTGTGGACACTGTCCCACTATAGACGGCCGTTGTTCCTTGTTTAGTAAAACAGGCGCCTGGAAGACGAATGATGACTTTCATTAATATCATGCCGTACGTATCAACATTGGAGTGAGTGAGTGAGTGAGTGAGTGAGTGAGTTAGTGTGTGAGTGAGTGATGACCGGTTTGCCTACCTTCGTATAATAATAACGACCTACGACCTCTGTCAGAGCACGTGCGCATTTTACATTGAGTCGCCTCATCCCCGCAAACCGTTTGGACCGTGAGACTCCCTAATTTAGGGGCCCGAAGTAGGTATCGTAATCTTTCCTGTTTGTACCTGGAGAGGACCATTATTTATTTTAATTGTTACGTTCATACCCTAATGTTTGGCTTGGGTCATTGTTTGCCTTGTGGTAAAAACGTTCGCTCGTCACGCCTAAGACCCTGGTTCGATTCCCTACATGGGACCAAAGGTTGAAGCCCATTTCTGGTTTTCACCTCGCTCACTCAGTGATTGGCTCATTGTCTTTCTTTAACCCTACAGACATTTTCTTGAAATGTTTTCGTGACGTTGCTCGCCTGGACACAATACCGTAAAGCCCTCTCAAATGAAGCCCCGCAAATACGAACTCGTTCGGGTTTACAACAGTCCGCAGTAGTAAATTTCCAGGATGTCTGTACTGATGAGATATAGGACGTCGTTGATGGCATAAAGATGGTATAAATGAGTGAGTGGGTGCGTTGGGTTTAACGCCTATTTTAACAGTATTCCAGTTACATCACGGAGGAAATCCCGAAGTGATGCCTCAGATGTGTACCATTTTTGTGAAACCCACAAGCATGGGTATGATGCTTACAAACCTAGAAACATATTAAACAGGGCGAACCGGGATTCGAACCCACAATCATAGGTTTCTGGTGTGCCCAAGGGACGCAACTCCTTACACGACTGGACCACACGTGTCCCCAAAGGTAATATAAAATAAAACCCGTTTGGTGCCTATACATTATATCAATATACATTATCAAACCTTGTGTTGTTGTTGGTGTGGTGGTGGTAGTGGTAGTTGTTGTTCCTGTTGGTGCAGCGGTCGTTGTAGTCGTTGTGGTTGTCGTTGAACATTTCTGAATAGCGCATTGCTCCCATCCCGAGAAATTAGCAAGATAGCACCACACATAGCCCGACGGGAGAATGTTCCCCCCTGAAGGGTCGCGGCAGTAGTTGCTGGCCCCGACGTAGCCGGAGCCTGAGACGCCGTTGGTGATGTCAAAGTAGCTTGACAAAAAGGCGTGGTTGTTTGGTGACTTGGACTGCCACGACTGACATGTTTTTCCAGATGAGGTTTTGTACACTGTCCCACTGTAGACGGCCGTGGTTCCTTGCAGTGTGAAGCAGGGGGCTGAAATGAAAATTTTTGGTACGGCATTGACAGACCACGGTTCATAGTCGTCACTAATATTGGATTCGAAAGTAAACTCAGCGGATCCTGATAGCTGTGGATGAAAATAATTGATTAGTATCGCCATGAGGACCATGAGTGAGTGAGTGGGTGAGTGAGTATGGTTTTACGCCGCTTTTAGCAATATTCCAGCAACATCACGGCGGGGGACACCCGAGATTGGCTTCACACATTGTACCCATGTCGGGAATCGAACCCGGGTCATCGGCGTGATGAGCGAACGCTTTAACCACAAGGCTACCCGACCGCCCCTACCATGAGGAACATGAAGCTATGGATGAAAATAATCGATTAGTATCGCCATGTGGACCATAAATTTATGGATGAAAAAAATCGATTAGAATCGTCACGTGGACCATGAAGCTTTGGATGGAAATAATCGATTGGTATCGTTATGTGGACCATGAAGCTATTGATGAAAATAATCGATTATTATCGTTATGTGGACCATGACTCTATGGATGAAAATAATCGATTGATATCGTTATGTGGACCATGACTCTATGGATGAATATAATCGATTGATATCGTTATGTGGATCATTAAGGACAGAAATTACATTGATCGTCATCGTGGAACGGTGCATATACGTCATGAAGTATAGTATCATAAACGAACAAAAATGCGAACAGTGATTTTCCGAAACGAAAATTGAAGCCTGGAATTATGGCCTTAATACCAAAACATGACGTTGTCAAGAAATACATTTTTGCAAAATAGTTTTTCTCGGGTTTTGGCACAAAAACACTAGTTTTTTAAAATAATGAGTTGTGAGTCCGAAAAGAATTGTATGCTCCCCTTTTTTAAAAACAGACACACGAGCTTTTTAATTTTATTTTCGGATACCTGCTGTTGTAGTAGTGGTGGTCGTTGTAGTTGTTGTCGTAGTCGTTGTTGTTGGCGTTGTGGTAGTTGTTGGAGTGGTGGTGGTGGTCGTTGGCGTTGTGGTAGTGGTAGTAGATGTGGTGGTTGTAGTCATTGTAGTAGTTGTCGTTGAGGTTGTTGTAGTTGTTGGTTCAGTGGTTGTCGTCGTTGCAATGGTTGTCGTTTGAGTTGTTGTTTCAGCTGTTGTTGTTTCAGCTGTTGTTGGCTCAGTCGTGGTTGGCTCCGTCGTGGTTGGCTCCGTCGTGGTTGGCTCCGTCGTGGTTGGCTCCGTCGTGGTTGGCTCCGTCGTGGTTGACTCTGTCGTGGTTGGCTCAGTCGTGGTTGACTCTGTCGTGGTTGGCTCAGTCGTGGTTGGCTCTGTCGTCGTTGGCTCAGTCGTCGTTGGCTCAGTCGTCGTTGCTTCCGTCGATGCAGTCGTTACGTCACAGTTTGGAATATCGCAAGTTCCCCACACAAAGCTGCCATCGGAAATATAACACCACAATTGTCCCATGGGGGTGATAGCTCCCCCTGAAGGATCTCGACAATAGTCCATAGCTCCTGCGAAGCCTGGGCCAGCCGCCCCGTTAGTTATAGTGAAGTAGTTAGGGTCTGTGTATAAGTGGAAGACTGGACTTGTAACTTGCCACGCCTGGCATGGCTTTCCGCTAGTGGTGGTGGACGTTTTACCCCCGTAGACAGCCGTGCCTGTCTGCAGTGTGTAGCACTCAGGGGCAACTGAAATAAAACAAGCATATATGATTAAGAGGGAACCCGTTTAACCGGGCGGTAGTGTTCCCAGTGTTCGGTTCAACTAGTATCCATTGGCCTCCATAGCACGGCATCTGTTATGTGTCTGCGAAACCACCCTCGATTATCCAGTGTTTATTTATATCCATTCTATTTTGATAAGTACCCTGGAAGTGACGTCACTTGCTCTTATCTCTAACTTTGAGTATTATTTCTGTCAGGGGCGGTCGGGTGGCCTCGTGGTTACAGCGTTGGCTCGTCACGTTGAAGACACGGGTTCGATTCCGGAAATAGGTACAATGTGTGAAGCCCATTTCTGGTGTCCCCCGCCGTGAAATTGCTGAAATATTGCTTAAAGCGGCGTAAAACCAAACTCACTCACTCACTAATTTCTGTTACCCAGTAGAGTAATTTGATTGGACGGCGAGTTTTAATGCCGTACCATCTGAATCGAGCTATACAACGAGGACCTTTGCTGGTCCAGAATGGGTACAAAGAAGGATGAAGGATAGTGACCCCGAATAAAACCAATATTGGACCAGTACAAAAAAAGGTTTATTTTTTGTATGTTTGTTGTTTAACATCTCACTCAGCAATGTTACAGCTATATGACGGCGGTCTGTAAATTATCGAGTCTGGACCAGAGAGTCCAGTGATTGACACCACGAGCATCGATCTAATCTATTGGGATACGATGACAGCCTTCAAACAAGTTAGCGAGCCTGACCACGCGATCCCGTTAGTCGCATGTAACGACAAGCATAGTCGCCTTTTATGGCAATCATGGGTTGCTGAAGACCTATTCTACCCCGGAATCTTCACGGGTTCTTAGTGAATGGAATTTGCCCGATTATAAATACACATATTATATTGTATGAGTTGGTATCACTCTCAACAACGAAGTTCCAGATTGATTCCAATTTGATTATGTTTCTCATCGTTGATCAGAATGACTTATCGAAGTGTTTGTTATGTACTAAATCACAAAAGAAACTTCACTTCATGTAAATAACTCATGAAAGATCAATGCATTTTTTAAGGTTATCTCGTTTTTGACGTTTGTCTGTTTCCAAATTTAATGTTCACGGCCTAAAAGTGGATAGAAAGGGTTGCCCAAACGCAGCCTAACAAACCACCGTGATTCAACGTCCCAAATCCTTTCCATGAAAAGCAAAATGCACTTGGGTTTCCTTGTGCCTTTTCTGAGTGAGTGAGTGAGTTTGGTTCAACGCCGCTTTAAACACGGCGCGTCAGCTTAATGTGGGAGGAAATCCCGAAGTGATGCAGGTCTAAGACATTTACCACTTCGGTGAACCCACGATCTCTCTCTCACACACGCACGCACGCACGCACGCACGCACGCACGCACGCACGCACACACACACACACACACTGGTTCCTCGTAAGTCTTGGCATGGCGCTAGTATCGTTACAAAAATGTTGGATCCACATATTGGGGTATCGTTATCGGAAAAGGCATTTGATTTTCATGGAAAGGATTGGGGACTTTGTACCATGGTCTTTTCATGAAGTGACGTTTCTTTTGCGGGTTCAGTATATCATAGGTATTAATTATAGACTTCATATACCATACCTGTTGTCGTTGTAGTCGTTGTCGTAGTGAGGGCGCAGTCAGGAATATCGCAGTTTTCAAATACTCCCATACCGTCGCCACGAAAACACCATGGTACCCCCCTTGGGGTAAACGTTCCCCCTGACGGATCACGGCAGTAGTCCATAGCTCCGGCAAATCCAAGCCCGGCAGCGCCGTTGGTAACGTCGAAATAAGCAGGGACGTCGTATTCATGATAGGTAGGAAATCGGTTTTGCCATAGCTGACAGCCACTTCCACTGAGGGTTGTCGACGTCTTGCCGCTGTAGACGGCTGTGCCACCGACCAGGTTGAAACACTCGGGGGCACCTGGAAAAGCAGTATGTGGGTTTAACGCCACTTTGAACAGTAATTCAGTCAAGTCGAGGTGTGTCAGTTTGATGTTGAAGCAAAGCCCGAAATGATGCAGCTCTTCGACGTTCCACTTTGGGGAAACCCACGAGCAGGGTATGGTGCTGACAAACCTAGAAACAGGGTGAGTGGTTATTCGAACCCACGATCGTAAGTTTCTGGCACACCTAAGGGACGCAACTCTGCACAGCTGATTGTGGCGCCTTAAATCTCCCTGACACAGCAAAGTAACAATAAACATAACATCATATACTGCTTTTTAACGACTGCAGGTGTCGTGTTAATAACGCTTGAGACGCGCACACTAGGATCTTATGAATGATATTTTTTTTTTTAATCATGAATTAAATAATTTCAAATCCAAATTCTGCCTGTCAATGTATGTGCTTTTCACACATTATGCAGTGAGATGCCATATTATTTTCAACCCCTCCACTATAAATGTAGTTTGACAGGGACAGAGACCAATGGTGGTGTCATTCTTATTGACCAAACTAAGATCAAACTAAGCCCAGTATTCTAAGGCGCCGCGATTCGCTTTGCAGAGTTGCGTTCCTTGTGGACGCCAGAAACCTGTGATTGTGGGATCGAATCCCGGTTCGCCCCGATGTTTGTTTCTAGGTTTGTCAGCACCATACCCGAGCTCTTGGGTTTCACCGAAGTGGTCAACGCCTGAGACCTGCATTACTTCGGGCTTTTCTCCCACATTAAGCTGACACGCCGTGATATAACTGGAGTACTGTTAAAAGCGGCGTTAAACACAACTCACTCACTGTAATCTTTAAAGTGATATGATGACAGTAGCTTGTTGGGTGTATGTGGATGCAGGGTAACATCTTTACATTAGATCCAGTACGAAAGAAGCTCCCCCTAGCTAAGATTACGGATTACACGAACACACGTGGAGTGCATTTCCTTTGTATACACTTCGTTCGTACTCTATGGTGGCGGGTCGTCATAGTAGACGTCAAGGGAGATAAAACAATGAATAAAATGAAACAAAACCAACAAAACAATATAATAAAATAAAATAAAATTCAACAGCCATTATTCCATCTTTTACTGTTACAATAAAAAGTTTCATGTTCTCATACCTGTTGTGGTTGGTGAATCTGTTGTTGTTGCTTCAGCAGTCGTTGAGTCTGTGTTTGAGTCTGTGGTTGAGCCTGTGGTTGAGTCCGTGGATGAGTCTGTGGATGAGTCTGTGGTTGATTCTGTTGCTGAGTCTGTTGTTGAGTCTGTGGTTGAGTCCGTGGTTGAGTCCGTGGTTGAGTCTGTGGATGAGTCTGTGGTTGATTCTGTTGCTGAGTCTGTTGTTGAGTCTGTGGATGAGTCTGTGGTTGATTCTGTTGCTGAGTCTGTTGTTGAGTCTGTGGTTGAGTCCGTGGTTGAATCTGTTGTCGAGTCCGTGGTTGAGTCTGTTGCTGAGTCTGTTGTTGAGTCTGTGGTTGAATCTGTTGTTGAGTCTGTTGTTGAGTCCGTGGTTGAGTCTGTTGTTGAGTCTGTGGTTGAATCCGTGGTTGAGTCTGTGGTTGAATCCGTGGTTGAGTCTGTTGTTGAGTCTGTGGTTGAATCCGTGGTTGAGTCTGTGGTTGAGTCTGTGGTTGAATCCGTGGTTGAGTCTGTTGTTGAGTCTGTGGTTGAATCCGTGGTTGAGTCTGTTGTTGAGTCTGTTGTTGAGTCCGTGGTTGAGTCTGTTGTTGAGTCTGTGGTTGAATCCGTGGTTGAGTCTGTGGTTGAGTCTGTGGTTGAATCCGTGGTTGAATCTGTGGTTGAATCCGTGGTTGAATCTGTGGTTGAGTCTGTGGTTGAGTCTGTTGTTGAGTCTGTGGTTGAGTCTGTGGTCGAGTCCGTGGTTGAGTCCGTGGTTGAGTCTGTTGTTGAGTCTGTGGTTGAATACGTGGTTGAGTCCGTGGTTGAGTCTGTTGTTGAGTCTGTGGTTGAATCCGTGGTTGAGTCTGTGGTTGAATCTGTGGTTGAGTCTGTGGTTGAGTCTGTGGTCGAGTCTGTTGTTGAGTCGGTGGTTGAATCTGTGGTTGAGTCTGTGGTTGAGTCGGTGGTTGAGTCGGTGGTTGAGTCTGTGGTTGAGTCGGTGGTTGAGTCTGTGGTTGAGTCGGTGGTTGAGTCTGTGGTTGAGTCTGTGGTCGAGTCTGTGGTTGAGTCCGTGGTTGAGTCCGTGGTTGAATCTGTGGTTGTTTCGGTTGTGGTGGGAGTCGTGGTTGGGGTCGTGGTTGGGGTCGTGGTTGGGGTCGTCGTTGGGGTCGTCGTTGGGGTTGTCGTTGGGGTCGTCGTGGGGGTCGTCGTGGTGGTAGTAGTCGTCGTAGTGGTCGTTGGTGTCGTTGTAGTCGTTAAAGCACAGTTCTGAATGTTGCAAACTTCCCATATTCCAGTGCCATCGCTGATGAAGCACCACACATACCCTACAGCACCAATAAACCCTCCCGAAGGATCTCGACAGTAGTTGACGGCGCCGCCATACCCAGAACCAGGGCTACCGTTGGTAACGTCAAAGTAGCTAGACTGGTAACCATGAGGGATTGGAGACTGGCTCTGCCAAAATTGACATGGCTTTCCACTGATGGTCGTCGACGTTGAACCGCTGTAGACGGCAGTGCCCGCCTGTATTATATAACATTCGGGAGACGCTGGAACATACACATTGAGAAAGATACATTCAGGATCAGGCAATGGAATCCAGGTAAACATGTCCTATAAATCGGGGCGGTGGGGTAGTCTAGTAGTTAAAGCGTTTGGTCGTCACGCCTTAGGTTCGATTCCCCGCATCTGTCATGCATGGAGCCAATTTCTGGTGTCATCCACCGCTATATTGCTGATTTATAGCTAAAACTGGCTTAAAATCTACTCACTGACTCACTCTACCATAAATTCTTGAAGATGCGCCGGAGAAGGACGCAAGACCCCCTGTTTTAACAAGACCGATGTGTTGTTGGGGGGGCTGGGTTGCATGAAGTGTCTTGGTTATTCTAGGCATGTGTTTGACCGTCTCCATGGTCTAGTGGTAGAGCGTTCGCCCGGAGAGCTGAAGGTCCGGGGTTTCGATCCCCGGCGGCGTCATACCAAAAGGCGTTAAAAGATGGTACTTGTTGTTACCCTGTCTGGCAATCGGCATTAAAGGGCTAAAACAAGGACTGGTCGGCTCGGAGTCAGTATACTGTGTCTGAGTTGGGTATTCATGTTAAACTGCGGCATGGTATCTCAGTGTGCTAGCACTATAAATCGGCATCATTCCGGACTAGTACAAGCAGCCACACACACACGTGCATGCACGTCGCTATATAAGTGCAATAATCTTGGTCGCGACCTCATCTCACCTCACCTAGGCATGTGTGTTTATTTATTTCTGTGCGTCGGTTGACACGACGTGTATTCAAAGTAAGCGTATATTCAAGGCCAATGCGTGTTTCTTCTAGTATTGCAATTGCCACTGTCCCAAAACTCTTCTTGATCATGGCGCTTTGTACAATTCGATCAGATTTAGCCTCTTCTGATACACATTGTGCTTTATATACTGTAACATTACCAAAGACCTTGCAGAGTGACACATATAACAAAGGGGCGATTAAACTTACTACAGTAAACTACGGTTATAACGAACTAAAATTAGTGGTCCATTTACGTTCGTTATAACCGTAGTTCGTATAAGCATATATACAATATCTATACAGAAAATGGCCGGGACCAAAAATTTAGTTCGTTATAAGCGTGTCCGTTATAAACGTATTTTACCGTAATGTGTCAAGTGAATGTTAGTCGCTACACTCTACCCGTATCGTTGGACGAGTTCGTTGTACATACTGACTTTAATTGACACTACATCCAGGATATAGAATGCTCTTTACTTATTTGAAAACATAATGTAGTTGATCAGCAGAGGGAGGTTAAAGAAGTGACAGCAAGCATCAATCATGTTCGGTGCTGAAAAAACAGAACACATCAGCATTCTCAGATGAATGTTTACAATCACATCACGCCATCTGCCTTGACTGTGAATGGAAGGACCGGTCATTTGATTTTCTGGGGAGAGCCAAGATGTTGTATGAAGACTGGATATGTTTTAAATTACAGTTTCAAAATCAAGGACCTAAATATTTTTTAAAATTCCTCCAACAGAAGGCTTTTTATGTTTGTCAGACATGTTTTGTTCAACAACCTGAAGCATTTATAATGATTCTTTGGTACAGAATGTATCGATAAAATCCCAGAGCCCTCCCCCAGAATATCAATGGCCGGTCTCTTAGAGCTAACGTCAAAGTGAATTGACGTCGACTAAATATCTTACGCGTGGCTCCGGGGACGGGTGCTGGTGTACTAGGCAGGCAGAATGGGATGTTGCATTTCTCCCATATTCCGCTGCCGTCGCTGATGAAGCACCACACATATCCAGCAGCCCTGATGCCCCCTCCTGAAGGATCACGGCAGTAGTTGAGGGCTCCGCCAAAGCCCGGCCCCGCGGCCCCATTGGTGACATCGAACTGGCTGGAGTAGTAGCCGTGGGCAATGGGTGTTTGGCTCGACCAAGCCTGGCATGGTTTGTTGCTCTGGGTAACGGCCACGCTGCCGCTGTAGACGGCGGAACCGTCACTGAAGGTGTAGCAGTCCGTCGCACCTGTCACTGATATAAAGGAGACACGGTCATTATCTGAATCAACACTCTATGAGTGTCTTACTCGTTTGTGTAACTGAAGTCAGGTTATAATGCCTTCAGCTGTAGCAGCATCAATAGCAGCATCTGTATCATCAACAAGAATAACAATGAGTAGTAAATGTGGGGGACGTTTACTGGCTTGACGCGTCGGTGGCGTCGATGGCGTCGTTGGCAGGAGTGGTGTACAGTTCCGTGTTTTGGCTTGTACCATACCTTTCCGTGCTCTTTCGGGTGAACAATTGACTTATCTTTGCATGTGTTTGTGACGGGTGCCACCTGCCGGACAGGATGCGCTCATTTTTTCGCGAAAACCTGGTATCATCACCCTTTTGATAGTGATTCATAAACACGTGCTTATGGTATGGTCGGAATTGTACAATCGACTCTTTTGTGGCAGAGGTTTCTCCTGAATATGGAAAGGGTTTTGTCCTTTAAATAATCACGCCACATTGGTTCATCTGGCACGTAAGTTTGCTACGAGTATTATACATGAATCTAATCGTAATCTCGAGGAGCTTCTGAAACGTCAGTAGCGTGAATCAGAGGCAGTTGTGAAGCTTGGTTTAAAGAACTTACCATCATCATCTGCAGCAAGAAGCGCCTGAACCCTAATAATAATATTAATTAATCTAGTATACGTAACGTGGGTCTGGGTATGATGGACGGGCCATCTTCATCAGCATAAACTCAACCGTCATCAACGAATAGAGCGTGTACAGGTGCTTAACATCATGTATCCTGCATCTTAATTAAACATGTTGACACCATGACATATCGACCCTTGAAGGTTCCGGGGTAGAAAATGTCTTCAGCAACCCATGCTTGCCGTAAAAGGTGAATATGCTTGTCGTAATGGGCGACTAACGGGATCGGGTGGTCAGGCTCGCTGATTTGGTTGATGCATGTCATCGATCCCAATTGCGTGGATCGATGCTCATGATATTACTCACTGGATTGTTTGGTCCAGACTCGATTATTTACAGACCGCCGTCATATAGCTGGAATATTACTGAGTGCGGCGTTAAACAACAAACTAACCAACCATGACATATCCCACAAACAAACGGAACTCGTCATTAAGATCACCCGAAGATTAAATGTTTAATGGTAACGCGACGGTTACCATGACATCCAAAGCAAATGATTACTAATTTCTGTGCCACTGATGCTGGTCAGCTGTATTTGTTACACTCAAGACACTTGTTATTACTGTACACAAACTTAAACAAGAATAATTTAGATGATGAATAGAATCTCGTCCTCGTATCGTTTGATATCAAATATAAATATAACACTCGTCAATAAATTTTAGTGACTCTCGTTGATATATTTAATATTAAAAGCCACTTGGCTTATATTCACTATACATTCAAATTCTGCATGACATATTTTATGCTGTTTACACACGGTATGGGAAAAATGCTTGCTTACTTTGATTGCCTATTAAAGATTACGGTAGTATATAAAGTCGGGCGGTTGGGTAAGTAGCCTGGTGGTAAAAGCGTTCGCTCGTCACGCCAAAGACCCGGGTTCGATTCCCCACATGGGTACAATGTGTGAAGCCCATTTCTGGTGTCCCACGCCGTGACATTATTAGTATATTGCTAAAAGTGACGTAAAACAATACTCACTCACTGAAGAATGAAGCAACGTGATGGGGTGGACTTATTGATCCAACTACTCATAAAAACATCAAGCTTCGGACGTTGTAAATAATATCAATTGCTAGTTTGATTTGTCCAGAATTGATTATTTAAAGACAGTCACTTAAAGCTGGAGTACATGTATTGCTAACTGCGGCGTAAGTCAGCAATCAAACTAAACCAAGCCAGAGCAACACGCCAGCAGGAAGCTCACAGACAAGGGATCTTAATAGGTTGTGGACAAGTCTGGGATTCAAACCCTCGTTCCGGGTAGCCACTACACGCTGTACACACAATATTAAACGTCAACGCCAGAGAACAACCAGCCTGGATTATCCGCCGAAACAGATACCATTGAGCGTAAAATAGTGGTGAAAATGTTATGAATAGATCACTGAAAATCAGTGATGACACCAGGTGTTCGTGAAAACGGTAAACTTGTCCCGCCCTACCGGAAGCACCCGCCACCGTTTGCCTATAAAGGTATCGTCACGATATGGCTGAAATATTGCCGATGTGACGTTAAATATTAACTCACTCACTCATAAAAAAGTAAGTGTTTGTTAGTAAAGTAAAGAAACACTCAGATCCATGTTTGACGTCATCAGGTTTTCTGCTGATACAAAGTATTATCAAAAAGCACGGGAAAGGTAAGAGAACCATTGCTTCGCGTATGTTGTTTACATATAATACTGTCACAGGGTTGAAAGCTTTTTCCAACCTTGGACATTTGTGAATAATTGCGATCACAATTCTCACCTTTCGTCGACGTTAACATCATCATCACCAACAGTACGACATCATCTACTGTAACCATCTTGACAGACAACGCTGTACCAGTCTGTTGGTAGTGTTGTCCTCACTACAGTTGCAAGTCACCGACAGCTTCAAGATCTATAACAGAGTAGCTGATGTGTTAGGTCTCCAATACATGCTGTAGGAACGAGTGCAGGCATTGAAAGCCGTTGAAGCGTGACGTCTGTCGAATGACCTTCATAAAAGGAAAGATCATTCTTGAAGAGACTGAACGTATCTATTGATAGGTTAAAAGACATGGCCAGTTGACTTGTGCGTCTGTGGTGTGTATACAATTGCCGAATGGATTCCTGTCGACCGAATTAATAGCCAATTGTAAACGAGTAATAAGTAGTGTTGGCGTGAAAGGTAGAATACTATTAAACAAATCGTTGTGAATGTGGACAGTCATTGGATATGAGTTTTACTGGCCATTTGATATCAAAAGCATTTAAACCATTTCAAAGGAAGACAAAATTCAATGAAGTTAAGGCATTTGTTAGAAATGAAATATTAATAAGAAACATTTGTCCAAAGAACATTAGGTGGGTTTGAAATTAAGATATTTACAGTAGTCAAGCTATCAGGGCGTGGCAGTTTAATCTGGCTGGGAAGTTTTATGTGACGTCATACGCGTTTTCTACTTTGGTGGCACCCATAAACGCTAATAGAGTGTTGACAGATCACGGGTTCTAATATGATATTGGAACTCACGACAAGATTGATATTGCATCTAAGGGACAGAATTCTGCACAAACATCTTATAGGCATTTAGAGTGAGTGAGTGAGTTGGATTTAACGTAGCTTATTTGCAATATTCCAGCTAACTCACGGCAGGGGACACCGAAAATGGACTTCATACATCGTCATGCCGAAGACCCGAGTTCGATTCCCGACATTGGTACAATGTGTAAACCCATTTTGTGGTTCCCCCGCCGAGATATTGTTGGAATATTGCTAAAAAGCGGCGCAAAACCTCACTCACCCACTCACTATCTCATGGTTGGTCACACTTTATATACAAAGTCAGACACCTCACACGACAAGGTATCTTGCGTACACAGAATATGAAAGGTACTGGATGAAAAACAGTTTGTTTGCACAGTTTGACGCAGACACTGTTGTTTGACTTTGTTTACAATGCGTGTGACATACCAGCACTTGGCAAATAGTATTTCCCCATTGTACACTTTGCTTTTCACATTTATCCATTGACTGTAATGGTTGTACGTCATACAATGCTTATTCTTAACTTCATACAAAGTACTCATATACAACACACGCCCAGTCGTCTAAGGCGGCGCGATTCGCTGTGCAGAGTTGCGTCCCTTGGGCACGCCAGAAACCTATGATTGTGGGTTCGAATCCCGGTTCGCCCCAATTATGTTTCTAGGTTTGTCAGCACCATACCCGTGCTCGTGGGTTTCACCGAAGTGGTAAACGTCTGAGACCTGCATCACTTCGGGCTTTTCTCCCACATTAAGCTGACACGCCGATATATAACTGGAATAATGTTAAAAGCGGCGTTAAACACAACTCACACACTCACTCACTAACACACGTCAATGCACAAGAACAGGTCCAAGCGACTACCGTTATTTCTTACATGGTTGTGCCAAGGTATAGTCTATTTCACTGATTGCTTATCATCGCAACCCTTTACAATATAACCTCTTTACTCTAGAGTACTCTACCCGTAGAGATCAAGGTTAGTACTTGTCTTCGGCAGCTCGTGCTTGCCGTAAGAGGCGACTAACGGGATCGGGTGGTCAGGTTCGTTGACTTGTTGATGCATGTGTTTCAATTGCGTAGATCGATGCTCATGATGTCAATCCCTGGTTGGTCCAGACTCGAGTATTTATTTTTTGGAATAGATTTAAGCGCGGCGTTAAACAACAAACAAAACAAAAAAACACTGGTATTTAAGAAACAAATCTAAAACAAATATAATAAATCAATATAAAAAAAAATAATTAAATGGACAAATAAGAAAAATCACGACTAATTCAGGCAGTCAAGAGGGGAAACATGTTGATGATAGCAGGGCCATTGATGCAGGAAACTCTGACTCACTGATTCATGAAACTGATTCAGAAATAAAGGCCAAATGCTCGTATCGTACGTACCACAAATCTCTGAATCAGTTGGACATTTGACGTAATCGATCACCACTCACACACACAGCTATGCATTGCTGTGATTTACCGGAATCCCAAGAACCAATTCGATATCTGACGTAATCGATCACCGCCTAAATATGCATTGCTGTGATTTGCCCGTAGTTTTGCAGATCCACCGGCAGGCTTCACGTTGCAGGGCAACACAACTGTCTACAGCGGCACAACGGCCGTCACTGGATTATCTGGTCCAGACTCGATTATTTTCAGACCGCCGTCATATAGCTGGGATATTGCTGAGTGCGGCGTTAAACAAACAAACAAACTTTACTGATGGCCCAAAAAAGACTAATCAAAAGGCCTTGTCTTTACCATCTTCGACCCGTGAAGATTCCGGGGTAGAATAGGTCTTCAGCAACCCATGCTTGCCGTAAAAGGTGACTATGCTTGTCGTAAAAGGCGACTAATCGGGTGGTCAGGCTCGCTGACTTGGTTTGATGCATGTCATCGATATCAATTGCGTGGATCGATGCTCATGATATTAATCACTGGATTGTCTGGTCCAGATTCGATTATTTACAAACCGCCGTCATATAGCTGGAATATTGCCGAGTGCGGCGATGTATTACGTACGCCAGTCAGAGCTTAATCCTTCAAGGCTCATGTTGGATAATTCAGATGTGAGAGCTAACTTGTATACTCTGATGTGTTGTGTTACGTAAATAGCAAATACTATTTAGCGGGCTGCCCAATTTAAACGAGTTGGGATTTACCCCACTTGATCTATCCTCATGATGACCACTCCTCCATTTGGTAAATTGTGTGTGAGACTGCTGTCATTGTTTGTCTGTAAATACATGTAAAACACGAACCATTTTGAAAATTTGCTGAAAGTTGGGCGATCCTTCTATTTATGACAGATAGCTTTAATTTAACGCAGTAATAACAGCTGTCCCTGTTGAGGGTGACAGCATTTTCCCCCTCCGAGAATTGCAACTGTGCATCATGGCGGTCTTTTGGCACATCTTCAATGTTAAGAATACGGTAGCCTATGGTAGCTGTTCCCTAAAACTCCGTCAAGCATTCCGAGAGACCATAACCCATAACCCCTAAAGAAAAATAGACCATGCCACTTATTCCAGTTCACAGGCGTCATCGGAGTCGACCAGTCAAGCTGAGTTTGAATTATCCCAAATAAGCCCTGAAGGACCCAGTTCATATTGGTAAGCTCAGACAAGTCTGGCCTGATGTGATGACAAGGTTTGTATCCCTTACTAAATGGTCTTTTTTGTAAGTTCATTTAATTGCAATGTTACCTGTTCACAAATGTTTAACACTTAGTGTCAGTTTTGTGAAAATATTGCTGCTTGTAAATGTGTAAGATTGTGTGCTTGTGTGTTTGTGTGTGGGTGTGCTTGTGCGTGCGCTTGTCCGGACTTGTGCCGGTTTTGTAGTGCTAGCCCAATGGGATATCATGCTGCAGTTTAACATGGACACCCCACCCAGACACAGTATAGGGACGCTGAGCCTCCCAGTCCTAGTTTTATCCTAGCGCCAGGCAGGGAAACAACAAATACCATCTTTTGGTATGACGCGGTCGGGGATCGACAACCAACCTCCTGCTCTGAGGGCAGACAAATTACAAAAGAAATGCACGATGTCCTTGTAGGAGTAGGCAACAATTTCATTGACACATGAGTAACACACACCACAAAGAAAACGTATGCTAGCATGTACACGCATTTATTGCAAAAAAGGCCCAGTTAACAATTAGCATTCAGGAATAGCGCATGTCTCCCATCCCGAGTAATCGGCAAGATAACACCACAGATAGCCAAAAGGAAGAATGCTCCCTCCTGAAGGGTCGCGGCAGTAGTTGCCGGCACCACTGTAGCCGGTGCCTGAGATGCCGTTGGTGATGTCGAAATAGCTGTTGTAGTAGGCGTGGTTGTTTGGCGACGTGGACTGCCACGACTGACATTGTTTTCCAGATGAGGTTATAGACACTGTCCCACTGTAGACGGCCGTTGTTCCTTGTTTGGTGAAACAGGCGGCTGAAAAGTGAGTGAGTGAGTGAGTGAGTTGGTGGGTGAGTGAGTGAGTGAGTGAGTGAGTTGGTGGGTGGGTGGGTGGGTGGGTTGAGCGGTTTGGTAAAACAAGCGGCTGACAGAACGTAGGGGATGTGAAGGGTGTACTTACGAGACTGAGTAAAGTTCGAACATTTTATTATAATAAAAACAGGATAAAAAAGACAGAAAAGGGAAGTTTCAACATTAATCAAAACCCACATATGAAGACGAACGTTTTCCTAATGAAATATGTAATTAATGCCACATCTTACAAATTACGACGTCCTACTGTTTTCTATGGCGTGGGAATACCAATATTGAATCAGAACACACATTTCCCATTTAGTCAAATGCAGACAAATGCCGGTTTCAGCTCACTGAGATACCATGCCACAGTTTAACAGACCCCACTCGTTTATTTCCATACCTTGTGTTACTGGGGGTGTTGTGGTAGTGGTAGTGATGGTTGTCCCTGTTGGTGTTGCAGTCGTTGTTGTCGTCGTCGTACACTCGTTTATATTGCATTGTTCCCAACCACTGCTATCAGCAAGATAGCACCACACATAACCCGACGGGAGAATGTTCCCCCCTGAAGGATCGCGGCAGTAGTTGCTGGCCCCGACGTGGCCGGAGCCCGAGACGCCGTTGGTGATGTCGAAGTAGCTTGAAAAAAAGGCGTGGTTGTTTGGAGACGTGGCCTGCCACGACTGACATGTTTTTCCAGATGAGGTTATGGACACTGTCCCACTGTAGACGGCCGTGGTTCCTTGCAGTGTGAAGCAGGGGGCTGAAATGAGAGTGAGCGAGTTTTCTGGTGTCATGACGCTTTAAGAATATTTCAGAAACACTAAAACACCGTTGTGTGTCGAACTTAAGGTTGTCTCGAAGTTAAGGCTTGGTTCCTGCGTTTTCCTTCTTTTCATTAATTTCTTCAGGATAAAATTCCGATTTCCTTTAATCTCATGTTGTTATATGAGTCCGTAAAGCGGAAGTTGGAGGTGAGATGAAATGGGGTTTAACGTCGCGTCCAAGATTATTGCACTTATATAGCGACGTGCATGCACGTGTGTGTGTGTGGCTGCTTGTACAAGTCCGGACTGATGCCGATTTATAGTGCTAGCACACTGAGATACCATGCCACAGTTTAACATGAATACCCCACTCAGACACAGTATACTGACTCCGAGCCGACCAGTCCTTGTTTTAGCCCCTTAATGCCGAGCGCCAGGCAGGGTAACAACAAGTACCATCTGTTAACGTCTTTTAGTATGACGCGGGCGGACGCTCTACCACTAGACCACGGAGGGGGTAGTCAATGTTGGACATTTGGGAGGGGTCCAAAATATCGAAATCCTCTTTGACAATTTTACTGCCTACATAACACAACATTCGGTTTACAAAAGGGTGGGTGGGGGTTCGGACTGTCTGTCAAATTTGAAAAAAGCGGAAACATTTCCATACTCAGCAGAATCCGTTGTACGGTTCTGACAATATCATGAACATGTGTTTATTTATCAAATGGGTATGACACCAGGTGTTGGTGAAAAGGTGAAGGTGTCCTGACCCAACAGCCAGTCCGTGTCTACTTGCAATACTGGATGTTCGACTTCATTCGGTGATCACAGGACACAGGACATGCTAGAGGACAAAATGGTTACTGTCAAACCCAGAGTCGAGCATGTCAAAGTGACATATCTATAACTCCCGATTACCAGCTGGTTATACTGATAATGGGAGGAAAGCTGTGTGCAGAAGTGTCTTTTACCGGGTCTGATACAGGATGGCGGCCATTGTGTAAGGATGGCGTGTCCTGTGTCACGTGGTCATGTCAAAATCGCGCGAGATCTCCTGGACTGGAATATTGACTATACGGCGAGTAATATTTCAAGAATTGACAACCTTAAATCACAGCCTATAAATGACTCGATGATTTTAGTTATTACCTATTGTTGTTGTAGTCGTAGTCGTAGTAGTAGTTGTTGTTGTTGTCGTAGGCGTGGTTGTGGTCGTCGATGCAGTAGTAGTTGTTGATGTAGTAGTTGTGATTGTTGTCGTGAGAGTGGGTGTAGTGGCTGTCGAAGGTGTAGTGGTGGTCGTGGGTGTAGTGGCTGTCGTAGGTGCAGTGGTAGCCGTGGGTGTAGGGGCTGTAGTAGGTGTCGTGGCTGTCGTAGGTATAGTGGGTGTAGTGGCTGTAGTAGGTATCGTCGGTGTCGTAGGTGTAGTGGTTGTCAATGGTGTAGTGGCTGTCGGAGGTGTGATGGTAATCGTGGGTGTAGTGGCTGTCGTAGGTGTAGTGGTAGTCGTGGGTGTAGTGGCTGTAGTAGGTATCGTGGGTGTCGTAGGTGTAGTGGTTGTCAATGGTGTAATGGCTGTCGTAGGTGTGATGGTAATCGTGAGTGTAGTGGCTGTCGTAGGTGTAGTGGTAGTCGGTGTAGTGGTTGTCGTAGGTGTAGTGGTTGTTGTGGGTGTAGTGGTTGTTGTGGGTGTAGTGGTTGTCGTTGGTGTAGTGGTTGTTGTCAATGCACAGTTTAGAATGTCACACATTTCCCAAATCGCGCTTCCATCGGCGACATAACACCACAAGAAACCAGCAGCGACAGCGCTACTTGCTGAGGGATCGCGGCAGTAGTTGCTGGCCCCTCCGTACCCCATGCCGGCCGCACCGTTGGTGACGTCAAAGTTCCTGGCGACGTAGTTATGGGGTATAGGGTATGTGCTTTGCCATGTCTGACAGGGCTTCCCGCTGAGGGTGACGGCCGTTGTGCCGCTGTAGACGGCTGTGCTTCCCTGCAACGTGAAGCATTCGAGTGGATCTGCAAAAATACGGGGAAATCACAGCGATGCATATTTGGGCGGTGATCGATTACGGCAGATACCGCATTGGTTCTTGGGATTCGTACGATCTGAGCATATCGCCTTTAATTCAGTTGAATAATTCAGTGTGTCAATTTCCAGCATCGGTGGTCATACCATCATCAACATGTTTTTCTCTTGACTTCTTGAAACATCCGTGATAAAGTTATTTATTTATTTTTTGGTTTAGTTTTTAAAATAGTCATTTAGTTGTATATACGTGTTTTAGTTATTGCCAGTCGGCAATATCGAGTCTGGACCAGAAATTCCAGTGATTAACATCTCGACCATCGTTCATGACCATGATGCATCAACCAAGTCAGCCAGCCTGACCACCCAATCCCTTCAGTCGTCTCTTACGACAATCTTGGCTTGCTGAAGACCAATTCTAACCCGGATCATCACGGGACACTTGTCTTCCAGCATACCAGATGATACACAGGAAATATACCCATGACTCCAGTAAGGACTGCACGCCTAAACTCACATTGCTGAGTTGAGTTAAACGCCGCTTTGAACGTTATTTTAGTGCCGCAGATTTCAGATGTCTTCCACTTTTATGAAAGCAGTGAGCACAGTTACAATGATGACGAAACAAGGATCATTGTCAAGACTTATCTTGAATTCCAACTGTCCTGGATCCTGTCATTCTAAAGGGACGCAATTTCGCAAAACATACGACGTCAACACGCAACTTACTCATCACTCATCACTTTGTACTCATCCTACCTGGAGCCCCCGGGATTGGGGTAGGTGTTACAGGGGGGCACAGGGGGACGCTGCATCTTTCCCAGACACCGCTGCCGTCGGCGATGTAGCACCATAAAAATCCGGCGGGCTGTGCCGCTCCTCCTGAAGGATCTCGACAGTAGTTGTTGGCGACGTCGATGCCGGGGCCGGCTACTCCATTAGTGACGTCGAAGCTGGTGGAGGTGTACGAATGTGGGATTGGGGACTGGTCTATCCACTTCTGACACCCTCGACCGTACTGGTCGACTGCAGTTGTGCCGCTGTAGACAGCGGTGCCGTCTTGTACAGTGTAGCAGTCAGTCGTACCTGTGGGTGAAACAACAGTATAGAAAATGATGTCAACGTTAAATATCTAAAAAAGAGTTTTAGCGTCACTTGGTATGTTTTACGCCCTAACTGGCAGTTGAGTTGGAAAAGGTCTTCAGCAACCCATGCTTGTCATTAGAGGCGACTATGCTAACGTGATCGGGTGGTCGGAATCGATGACATGGTTGATGCATTTCATAGTATCCCAATTGCGTAAATCGATGTTCATGGTGTCAACACTTGAAGTACAGGCCGCCGTCATGTGACTGGAATATTGCGGCGTTAAAGTGAGTGAGTTTGGTTTTACGCCGCTTTTAGCAATATTCCAGCAATATCACGGCCGGGGACACCAGAAATGGGCTTCACACATTGTACCCATGTCATGGAATCGAACCCGGGTCTTTGGCGTGACGAGCAAACGCTTTAACCACGAGGCTAGCCGACCGCCCCTCGCGGCGTTAAACAAACAAACAGAACTGTTAGGTTTAACACTGGTGTCGTGAGCAGCAAGGGGATTCCACTGTGACGTATGTGGGACATGCGTGACTTGAGGTCTTCTAGCCTTAGAGTACTGCTCAATGGCTACCTCTAACTTACGCTAATCACATTACCATTATGATCCAGAGGTCATTTGTGAGAAAGCTGTAATTAATAACGCAAAATTTCAAACCAAAGACCATTCCAAAATTAATTTTATCAACATGAGGTAGAAACGTTTGTAAATATTAGTTTGCGCTTCCTTTCAATGTGCATGTCGTTAGCTACATCGTTTAGACACATGTTCTTGGCGATGTTCTTAACGTGTTCTTCGATCCCCGGCTGCGTCATACCAAAACATGTTGAAGATGGTACTTTTTGTTACTCTGCATTAAGGGGCTGAAACAGGCCTGGTCAGTATCCAGCGTCTGAGTGAGGGTATTCATGTCAAACTGCGGCATAGTATCTCAACGGGCTAGCACTATAAAATCGACATTAGTCTGGACAAGTAAAAGCGCGCGCGCACGCACGCACGCACGCACGCACGCACCCACATACACACATCACATCACATCACACCACACCACTCACGTCGCAATATAAGTGCAATGATCTTGAACGCAACGTTAAACCCCATTTCACCTCACCCCAAATGCACTGTGCAAAGGACATTGTGTAACCGGAATACTTTTTGTTAATACTAATAACTATGACAGACTTAGGGTCTGTATTTGTCTTGTGAAACTTGGCATGGATGAACGCTCCTGGCTAAGCTTACTCACCTTCTATTGCTCTCGACATCATCAACATCAGCAGCAGCAGCAGTACGACATCCTTGCCAACCCACATCGTGAGTGATACTACTTTCCCAAAACTGTCTGTACTATTTTCCCCAAAACTGATGCATAGTATTCTGTTCTTCGACCTATAGGTTATTCAACATATAGGGAGATCGTGTTGAACCAGATTCACAAGACGCCATTAGATCTATTGACATGACCGTGGTCGCTGAATTATGCATACGGGGATCTCTGGGCGAATGCTTCATGACGTATGAAGAGCGGTTTTCAAAAGAAAAAAAACTATTATTGCTTCTGATCTATGCCAGAATCGTCAACTACCATACAAGTTCTCGTTTCGTTGTTCTGTGATTGTACAAGCGTTCACATGACGGATCGTAAATCATTGTCGACAAAAGCAATGACATATGGGCGATATCAATTTGTCTGAAGTGATTGGTGAAATATTGAACTGTGTCGATATTGGTAAGTGTAAAGCTTTTGACGACTGCTTATACGTCAGCAATATAGAATCTATCTCAATGTCAAATTGGTTCATACAGATTAGTTCTAAGGAGCTGCCAAATATTAGGGATAATCTGTTGCCAGAAAATAAGGATTATCTCCATCCAGGTAGTGTCAGATGTTCAGAGCCTTGACGAGCAATGTTCTGTTTATTGTTATGATTAATGATTATTGCTACGTCTACATCTTCCACCGACCGCCTCTGTGGTCTAGTGGTAGAGTGTCCGCCCGGAGAGCGGAAGGTCAGGGATTCGATCCCCTGCCGCGTCATACCAAAAGACGTTAAAAGATTGAACCTGTTGTTACCCTGTCTGGCGCTCGGCATTAAAGTGCTAAAACAAGGACTTGGTCGGCTCGGAGTCAGTATACTGTGTCTGAGTGGGGTATTCATGTTAAACTGCGGCACTATAAATCGCCATCAGTCCGGACTAGTACAAGCAGCCATATACACACGTGCATGCACGTCGCTATATAAGTGCAATAATCTTGGACGCGACGTTAAACCCAATTTCACCTCACCTCACATCTTCCACCAGTTGTTTGGCCTTGACAATGGGTCACACAAGGACGTCAGCTTGTGACGTCGCAATGGTACTACGTCACCTTTAAATAATTTCGACAAGACTGCACAACGTAATGTTTTGTATTATATGTTCCCGTGCTTTGTCAGGTGAATAATTGACTTGCCTTTGCATGTGTTTTTGACGGATGCGACCGGTGGGCAGGCTATGCTCACCTTTTCTCGAACAACTGGTATCATCACTTTGTGATAGTGATTCATCACATCCTTTTTTCATGCAGTCGAAATCGTAAAACGGACACTGGTTTCAGCAGACATATCGTATGGTTATGGTAATTGAATTGTTTTGTTTACTTTTTTTCTACAATCAGTTCAATAGGCTTTCATGTCACACCCTCCCTCTCTTCTGGGTCGTGTGTACCAATATTTTTCTTTTAGTAGATTTAGTAACGTCCCTAGGTTTCTGTATTCAATGGGATTTTTAATTCCAAATAACTGTCAACCATTATCGGAACATGTTAAATCAAACAGACCCGTGAAGATCCGGGTAGGAATAAGTCTTCAGCAACCCATGTTTGCCGTAAAAGGTCACTATGCTTGTCGTAAAAGGCGACTAACGGGATCGGGTGGTCAGGCTCGCTGACTTGGTTGATGCATGTCATCGTATTCCAACAGCGTAGATCGATGCTCATGATGTCATTCACTGGATTGTCTGGTTCAGACTCGATTATTGACAGACCGCCGTCATATAGCTGGAATATTGCTGAGTGCGGCGTTAACCATCACACAAAAATCAAACAAACCCCTCTTCTCTAATTTTTCCCGTGCTGCCCAGATCACCAAGGGGTTCTAATCAAACTTGGAAATGTCTTGTAGTTCACAGGGCGCAACACGATAACAGATGAGATTAATTAAATAGGGGTGGGGTGTTCTTTTGATGATAGTTGTTGCAGTGTATGTTGTGCATGCTTTACCTTATGCGTTTATATGCGTTGAGGTGCATTGCGGATACATTGTGATGCGTTGTTGTGTAAGTTGTCCATGATCCCATCATGCGTTTATCTGAAGATGCCCTCACCCACCAGGGCTTTCTGTCTTATAGTAGTGGTCTCTCATATGTACACGATGTGGTTGAGTGAGTGTGGTTTTAGGCTGCTTTTAGAAATATTCTAGCAATATCACGGCGGGGGACGCCAGAAATGTATTGTACTCATGTGGGAATCGAACCCGGGTCTTCGGCGTGACGAGCGAACACTTTAACCGCTAGGCCACCCCGACTCCTACATGATGCTGAGGGAACCCCTTGTGGGTCACAACGTACATATCGATTTACAGTTATCATTGATTAGATAAGCTGGCTTAAAGGTACATTAGGTCTACTTTCAATGTAACTGTTCAATTTGCACTATTTGAAGGACTCCACAATGAATACACCTTAAACGCCTTTGTGCACCCATGGACGTGAATGCTTCAATTAATCCAAGTCATGAATAACTATGAAAAGGTTTGCTCCAGATATTAGGCGTGTGAGGTAAACAAACGTGTTTACTGACAGTATTCGGTTGGTGTATATGACGACCTCCTGTCCTTGTATTCGTGTTTAAAAGGATACGTACTTAGCGCCTACCAGAGAACCAGAATTGTCTGTGTGTAAGTTACGAACAATGTGCTACGGTGTGTTGAACTGTGTTGACGCTGTGATACGTTGCTTTGCGCTGAGTTTCTGATCCATTTGTGACCAACTCGTGTTTTTCCGGGACAGCTACTCGTGGCCATTTGTGCGACTGGGTTCCGTCTAAGCATAAACGGGCAAAGTTAAGAGAATTGTCAACTCGTTGCGAAATGATTCACGTATGTTTTCATCTCGGAAGAAATACCAAAAAGACGCATGCACTAGACTTATACCACAGCTAACGTGGTGATGATAGTGATAATTAATATTCCTTGTCCTTCATAATTTCGGGCTCCCTTCCGACATTTATGCTGAAAAACCTCGATATTACTGAAATACTGAATTGATATATTCACCCATGTGCTCCCATAAATTAATAATCTACATGCATTTGATCGATACATTTCTTAAACCTCAAGGCGGTACATTTATTTCCTGTTTGCGTGAAACAAGGGTGTAGCCTCTGGTCTGGATTGTCACCAAATACTTCAAGACAAGCAAGAAACGCGGAGGTGCCAGTTTAAGCGCAAATGAGGCGAACAAAGGATAGCGTTCTGAACAGAATGGTCATTTTGTTCCTCGCCGGGAGCGGTTTGAGAAGGTTGTTTGTCTGAGGTCGGTAGGGGTATTACGAGCACCTCTTTCAATTGCCGACTTCGGTTCTTTCATTTTCCGGAATGAGATATTTCGCACGCCACTGTTCTCAAAGCCCAATACCAAATACCACTTGGCACCATCTAAACTACCACACACCAATCTTTCAAACGACAAACACCAAAGCCAAGCAGTCATTCGGTCCACCCTTTAATGGACCCCGACCCGTGAAGATAGGGGTTAGAATTGGTCTTCAGTGACCCATTCTTGTCTTCAGCGACCCATGCTTGTCGTAAGAGGCGACAAACGGGATCGGGTGGTAAGGCTCGCTGACTTGGCTGAAGCATATTATCGTACGCCGACGCCTTGGATCGTTGTTCACACAATCATGACTGGATTGTCTGGTCCAGACTCGATTATTTACAGGTCGCCGTCATATAGCTGAAATATTGCTGCGTGGAACAACAAATAAAACACTATTAAAGTCTTAATCATAATGTGAACACGTCCTTCAGTGTGTGGTGGACCTTGTCAGTTAACCAGAAGGGGTACCATTGTTTGTTTGTTGTTTTACGCCGCACTCAGCAATATTCCAGCTATATGACGGTGACCTGTAGATAATCGCGTCAAGGCCAAATACACCAGTGATTCTAATAATAAGCAACGTCCCACGTCGTTGGGGACGATGACATTCAGCCAAGTCAGCGAGGTATGGCATCCAAGGCCAAGCATTAGCTGCTGGGAACCGGTTCTATCCCAGAATCCCGATGAGTGAGTGAGTGAGTATGGTTTTACGCCGCTTTTAGCAATATTCCAGCAATATCACGGCGGGGGACACCAGAAATGGGCTTCACACATTGTACCCATGTCGGGAATCGAATCCGGGTCTTCGGCGTGACGAGCGAACGCTTTAATCACTAGACTACCCGACCGCCCCAGAATCCCAATGCCAAGGGTGTATGCAGCATTACACCAACTAGAGCGAGAACAACTTAACCTTGTCTCTCCTGTAGTGTGATGGTAATATAAATGTAACTTGATTAAATAAGACGTTTTGACGTCACGACGTTTATACATTCACAATACAAACCACGCGATCCCTTCGTCCGTGCCCAGAGGCTGACGTAATGAAATAAAAACAAATTCGTTTTTAATAAAAAATATAGCAAATCTTTATTTTTGAGGTAAAAGGAAATACGAATCACAAACATCCAAAGGCATTCAGGCTTTAGTGCCAACAAACATAACCACCAACAAAGGTAGAATATACGCAAACAGTCCTAAATACCTTCACTGGTCTCTGTACAAAGTCATCTCATCAATGTAGACAACGATTTGAGGACCGAAATGAGTTTGATATATATCATCTTACTGCTTCCCTGTCGGATGTGCAAAATGAGAATAATGAAAGCACGAATGTTATTCATACTGTAAATGCTAGTCAAAACACCACTGCCACATGAACCGACTACTTCCAGATCCCTTACAAGTCAAAACACGATTACATCACATTATCAGAAATAAACAGAATCTGATTATTTTCGATAAAAAGATCCACTGAACCCCCAAAGAACCAGATTCACTAAAAAAACGTCAACTGTCACTGATCGTATGTAAGCCTACCCGTCAGGACGCTTTCATGCGAAAAGTGTTTATATTAATTCAAGTTAAACTACGGTTATAACGAACTCAAAGGGACTACTATTTTTAGTTCGTTATAAGCATATATACAGCACAACCACAGCAAATTGTCGGGACTAAAAAGTAAGTTCGTTATATCCGTCAGTTCGTAATAAGCGTGTTCGTTATAACCGTAGTTTACTGTAATTTGAAAGCTAGCGTTTTCGGAAGAAGGGGAGAAATGATTTATTTGGGAAATTATCAAATACACTAAGTCTTGAATTACGGATGATATTTCCCTCTTGAAATATACGTTTTATCCGTATCTCTGATAACCTGGCCCTGAGCGGGAATTCGGAGTCACTTTTGATCACTGCAAAATGATCATGTCCACCGAAATTTGATGCTTTTCCTGAAGGTGTGACATTAACCTTCAATCTTTGCCAGTCAGATGCAAAACTATTTCTGGTTGGTGGTCATGCACATTTAAAGCCAAACCATTCTGACTGATGACATTTGGTTTATTTTGCTTAAGTTTGAAACCGATTTTTCTTGAGGTTGTGATATAATTAATAACGCGACCTCTGATATGACCTTGACCTCATATGTAGGTCACACATAGCCCGAATCTCACACCAGAGATCAGAAAATTACATTTCGTCAAATTCGTATAATTAATATTCAATAACTTTCGTACAAAGCCTTCTTCAGATCTTGACCTACAATGTCACAATCATACATGAGAACAATTCCTTGGTTATGTGAATACAGAAGGTCATGTATGATGTCTCTGAAGTATGATGTGACCTCGTGTTTCAGAAAACGAAATGAGACGCATGCGATAGAGACACAATGAGGTGAGGTGAAATGGGGCTCAACGTCGCGTCCAAGATTATTGCACTTATATAGCGACGTGCATGTACGTGTGTGTGTGTCTGTGTGTGTGCGTGCGTGCGTGCGTGCGTGTGTGGCGGCTTGCACTAGTCCGGACTAATGCCGATTTATAGGGCTACCTCACTGAGATACCATGTCGCAGTTTAACATGAATACCCCACTCAGACACAATATACTGACTCCGAGCCGACCAGTCCTTGTTTTAGCCCCTTAATGCCGAGCGCCAGGCAGGGTAACAATAAGTTCCATCTTTTAACGTCTTTTTGTATGACGCGGCCGGGGATCTAACCCCGGACCTTCCGCTCTCCGGGCGGACGCTCTACCACTAGACCACGGAGGCGGTCCAGACACAATGAAGCAAACACATTATACAGCCTGCCTACATTATACTTCTTATTGCCACTAAATGGATATTGTAATGACGTAAAGCGTCACCAGTACCACCTGAAATTGAGTTATATGGGAATGGTCAGTAATGTTGTGTTTATGGGTGATATTTTTTTGTGTTTATGGGTGATATTTTGAACCTGATTTCTAGTCGGTTATACACATTGATAAGAATGGTTCATCACTTTGTGACGAAGTCAGAGCTGAGTTGAAATATCAGCCGTTTCCAAGTCAGGGCCGCCATTTTGTCCATCACTAGTTTTGCCTGACGCAACCTTGACCTCCTGTCCTTCTTCCACAAGTATCTCCACCTGGCCCACAGCCCAGGGCTGCAGCTCGCCTTGAGCCAGGGAGCCGAACACCACCATCCCCAGGACGCAGAACCCCCCACACACGTACAACATGTTCCTCCATTCTTCCTGAGTTTTCTGTGGCAAGAGGCGAAAGGAATGCGTGAGATATACCTTATATAGTAGTGAGTGAGTGAGAGAGAGTCGACCTCGGGTCTTCGGCGTGAATAGCAAACACTTTAACCACTAGGCTACCCCACCGCCCCACCTTATATAGTGAGCAATGTAACAGTGTAATGTAGTAGGCTCCGCGGGCCTTGTCGTCTTAGGCATTGTGCAGAGTTACGCCCCACAGGCACGCCAGAAAACTATGATTGTGAGTTCGAATCCCGGTTCGCCCCAATTATGTTTCTCGGTTTGTCAGCACCATACCCGTGCTCGTTGGTTTCACCGAAGTGGTAAACGTTTGAGACCTGCATCACTTCGGGCTTTCCTACCACATGATGTTGATACGCCGTGATATAACTGGAATAATGCTAACAGCGACGTTAAACCCAACTCACTCACTCACTCACTCACTCACTCACTCACTCACTCACTCACTCACTCACTCACTATAGTGACATATGAGGAACATGTATCTCGGCTGAATCATGGTATATAAAGTACAACATAGTATAACAAAAAGATTCTACGGTAAAAGTAACACGCCATTTATGTGTTATGACGTAGTATCACAGCTATATAACGGATACCATCTATATCAAGGGTAGTCAGCAATAGCTCCACTATATCAAGGGTAGTCAGCAATAGCTCCACTATATCAAGGGCAGTCAGCAAGAGCTCCACTATATCAAGGGTAGTCAGCAATAGCTCCACTGTATCAAGGCCTGTCAGCAATAGCTCCACTATATCAAGGCTAGTCAGCAATAGCTCCACTATATCAAGGGTAGTCAGCAATAGCTCCATTATATCAAGGGTAATCGGCAATAGCTCCACTATATCAAGGCCAGTCAGCAATAGCTCCACTGTATCAAGGGTAATCGGCAATAGCTCCACTATATCAAGGCCAGTCAGCAATAGCTCCACTGTAACAAGGGTAATCGGCAATAGCTCCACTATATCAAGGGCAGTCAGCAATAGCTCCACTATATCAAGGGTAATCGGCAATAGCTCTACTATATCAAGGGTAATCGGCAATAGCTCCACTATATCAAGGCCAGTAGGCAAGAGCTCCACTATATCAAGGGTAATCGGCAATAGCCCCACTATATCAAGGATAATCGGCAATAGCTCCACTATATCAAGGCAAGTCAGCAATAGCTCCACTACATCAAGGGTAATCGGCAATAGCTCCACTATATCAAGGCTGGTCAGCAAGAGCTCCACTATATCAAGGGCAGTCAGCAAGAGCTCCACTATATCAAGGGCAGTCAGCAATAGCTCCACTATATCAAGGGCAGTCAGCAATAGCTCAACAATATCAAGGGTAATCGGCAATAGCTCCACTATATCAAGGCCAGTCAGCAATAGCTCCACTATATCAAGGGTAATCGGCAATAGCTCCACTATATCAAGGGTAGACAGCAAGAGCTCCACTTTATCAAGGCCAGTCAGCAAGAGCTCCACTATATCAAGGGTAATCGGCAATAGCTCCACTATATCAAGGGTAATCGGTAAGAGCTCCACTTTATCAAGGGTAGGCAGCAATAGCTCCACTATATCAAAGCCAGTCTGCAAGAGCTCCACTATATGAAGGGTAATCGGCAATAGCTCCACTGTATCAAGGCCTGTCAGCAAGAGCTCCACTATATCAAGGCTAGTCAGCAATAGCTCCACTATATCAAGGGTAGTCAGCAATAGCTCCATTATATCAAGGGTAATCGGCAATAGCTCCACTATATCAAGGCCAGTCAGCAATAGCTCCACTGTATCAAGGGTAATCGGCAATAGCTCCACTATATCAAGGCCAGTCAGCAATAGCTCCACTGTATCAAGGGTAATCGGCAATAGCTCCACTATATCAAGGGCAGTCAGCAATAGCTCCACTATATCAAGGGTAATCGGCAATAGCTCTACTATATCAAGGGTAATCGGCAATAGCTCCACTATATCAAGGCCAGTAGGCAAGAGCTCCACTATATCAAGGGTAATCGGCAATAGCTCCACTATATCAAGGCAAGTCAGCAATAGCTCCACTACATCAAGGGTAATCGGCAATAGCTCCACTATATCAAGGGTAGTCAGCAATAGCTCCACTATATCAAGGCCAGTCAGCAATAGCTCCACTTTATCAAGGGTAATCGGCAATAGCTCCACTATATCAAGGCCAGTCAGCAATAGCTCCACTATATCAAGGGTAATCGGCAATAGCTCCACTATATCAAGGGTAATCGGCAAGAGCTCCACTATATCAAGGGTATTCGGCAATAGCTCCACTATATCAAGGGTAATCGGCAATAGCTCCACTATATCAAGGCCAGTCAGCAATAGCTCCACTATATCAAGGGTAATCGGCAATAGCTCCACTATATCAAGGATAATCGGCAATAGCTCCACTATATCAAGGCCAGTCAGCAATAGCTCCACTATATCAAGGGTAATCGGCAATAGCTCCACTATATCAAGGGTAATCGGCAATAGCTGCACTATATCAAAGCCAGTCAGCAATAGCTCCACTATATCAAAGCCAGTCAGCAATAGCTCCACTATATCAAGGGTAATCGGCAATAGCTGCACTATATCAAGGCCAGTCAGCAATAGCTCCACTATATCAAAGCCAGTCAGCAATAGCTCCACTATATCAAAGCCAGTCAGCAATAGCTCCACTGTATCAAGGGTAATTGGCAATAGCTCCACTATATCAAGGGTAATCGGCAATAGCTCCACTATATCAAGGGTAATCGGCAATAGCTCCACTATATCAAGGGTAATCGGCAATAGCTCCACTATATCAAGGCCAGTCAGCAAGAGCTCCACTATATCAAGGGTAATCGGCAATAGCTCCACTATATCAAGGCCAGTCAGCAAAAGCTCCACTGTATCAAGGGTAATCGGCAATAGCTCCACTATATCAAGGGCAGTCAGCAATAGCTCCACTATATCAAGGGTAATCGGCAATAGCTCCACTATATCAAGGGTAATCGGCAATAGCTCCACTGTATCAATGGTAATCGGCAATAGCTCCACTATATCAAGGGTAATCGGCAATAGCTCCACTATATCAAGGGTAATCGGCAATAGCTCTACTATATCAAGGGTAATCGGCAATAGCTCCACTGTATCAATGGTATTCGGCAATAGCTCCACTATATCAAGGGTAATCGGCAATAGCTCTACTATATCAAGGGTAATCGGCAATAGCTCCACTGTATCAATGGTATTCGGCAATAGCTCCACTATATCAAGGCTAGTCAGCAATAGCTCCACTATATCAAGGGTAATCGGCAATAGCTCCACTATATCAAGGCCAGTCAGCAATAGCTTCACTGTATCAAGGGTAATCGGCAATAGCTCCACTATATCAAGGGCAGTCAGCAATAGCTCCACTATATCAAGGGTAATCGGCAATAGCTCCACTATATCAAGGATAATCGGCAATAGCTCCACTATATCAAGGCAAGTCAGCAATAGCTCCACTACATCAAGGGTAATCGGCAATAGCTCCACTATATCAAGGCTGGTCAGCAATAGCTCCACTATATCAAGGCCAGTCAGCAATAGCTCCACTTTATCAAGGGTAATCGGCAATAGCTCCACTATATCAAGGCCAGTCAGCAATAGCTCCACTATATCAAGGGTAATCGGCAATAGCTCCACTATATCAAGGGTAATCGGCAAGAGCTCCACTATATCAAGGGTATTCGGCAATAGCTCCACTATATCAAGGGTAATCGGCAATAGCTCCACTATATCAAGGCCAGTCAGCAATAGCTCCACTATATCAAGGGTAATCGGCAATAGCTCCACTATATCAAGGATAATCGGCAATAGCTCCACTATATCAAGGCCAGTCAGCAATAGCTCCACTATATCAAGGGTAATCGGCAATAGCTCCATTATATCAAGGGTAATCGGCAATAGCTCCACTATATCAAGGCCAGTCAGCAATAGCTCCACTATATCAAGGGTAATCGGCAATAGCTCCACTATATCAAGGGTAATCGGCAATAGCTGCACTATATCAAGGCCAGTCAGCAATAGCTTCACTGTATCAAGGGTAATCGGCAATAGCTCCACTATATCAAGGGCAGTCAGCAATAGCTCCACTATATCAAGGGTAATCGGCAATAGCTCCACTATATCAAGGGTAATCGGCAATAGCTCCACTATATCAAGGCCAGTCAGCAAGAGCTCCACTATATCAAGGGTAATCGGCAATAGCTCCACTATATCAAGGGTAATCGGCAATCGCTCCACTATATCTAGGCAAGTCAGCAATAGCTCCACTGTATCAAGGGTAATCGGCAATAGCTCCACTATATCAAGGCTGGTCAGCAATAGCTCCACTATATCAAGGCCAGTCAGCAATAGCTCCACTATATCAAAGCCAGTCAGCAATAGCTCCATTATATCAAGGGTAATCGGCAATAGCTCCACTATATCAAGGGTAATCGGCAATATCTCCACTATATCAAGGCCAGTCAGCAATAGCTCCACTTTATCAAAGCCAGTCAGCAATAGCTCCACTGTATCAAGGGTAATTGGCAATAGCTCCACTATATCAAGGGTAATCGGCAATAGCTCCACTATATCAAGGGTAATCGGCAATATCTCCACTATATCAAGGCCAGTCAGCAATAGCTCCACTATATCAAGGGTAATTGGCAATAGCTCCACTATATCAAGGGTAATCGGCAATAGCTCCACTATATCAAGGGTAATCGGCAATAGCTGCACTATATCAAGGGTAGTCAGCAATAGCTCCACTATATCAAGGGTAATTGGCAATAGCTCCACTATATCAAGGCCAGTCAGCAATAGCTCCACTATATCAAGGGTAATCGGCAATAGCTCCACTATATCAAGGGCAGTCAGCAATAGCTCCACTATATCAAGGGTAATCGGCAATAGCTCCACTATATCAAGGGCAGTCAGCAAGAGCTCCACTATATCAAGGGTAATCGGCAATCGCTCCACTATATCAAGGCCAGTCAGCAATAGCTCCACTATATCAAGGGTAATCGGCAATAGCTCCACTATATCAAGGGTAATCGGCAATAGCTCCACCATATCGAGGGCAGTCAGCAATAGTTCCACTATATCAAGGGTAGTCAGCAATAGCTCCACTGTATCAAGGGTAATCGGCAATTGCTCCACTATATCAAGGCTGGTCAGCAATAGCTCCACTATATCAAGGGTAATCGGCAATAGCTCCACTATATCAAGGCTAGTCAGCAATAGCTCGACTGTAGTAGCTCAAGGGTAGTGAAACACTTGATTACACTTACATTAGGCGTGATAGCACCAGCGAGGAGAGGTGATATGATCCCTGGTATTGTTGCAACAGAGTTAGAAATACCAAACAGTACACCGGCATGTCTGGAACAAATAATAGATATTGTTCAAGTTGATCATATTTGCTGAAGACATTTGTACGGAGCATTGCTGAGTGCGGCGTCAAACAATGTGTATCCCAGATGGGTGACTGTTGGATTAATCATGCGCCGAAAGTTCAACATATTTGAAAAATCTTTGAATGATAAAATAATTGAACGGATCAACGATTGATGGTCTTTCTCCGTTTAATATGGCCGTTTCGAAACAATCATCTATGCTAAATTATGTCAACCACATTTATACGCTACAACCTGTCATTGTATGCAGTACAAAATCAATTAGTACAATATGATTCATTCCACGTTGACAACCTGCCTACCTCGGAGCGAAGTCGACAGCGTTGACGATGAACCCAGCCGATGACATCCCCAAAAACCACAGGCCTATAGTTATCAGGGCAATAGCTGTATAGCGATGCGCCACGTCCACAAACCCCGCTCCTATTAGACACGCCCCTGTTCCCACAAACGCTGACAATGCAAAAAAGGGACAATGGTATTCTCACATTGTCTTGTCGAAAACAATTGTTATAATATTTTAAATAATCACCAAACATAATCAATGAAAGTATTTTGAGTTTCTCAAAATATGTTAATATAATAATGTTATATTGAGCAGTTTTGTTATATATCAGTACAGTGTATACCGGTGAGTGAGTTGTATTTTACGCCGCTTTTAGCAATATTCCATCAACACCATGACGGGGAACCAGAAATTGGCTTCATACTTTGTACCCATGTGGGGAATCAAACCCGGGTCTTCGGCGCGATGAGCGAACGCTTTAACCACAAGGCTACCCCACCGCCCCTAAATGTATTTTGAGTTTATATGCATGAATTATAAAACGAAGAAACGCTACCACTCGTTGCAGAACTGAAAGATCCATTAAAACAACACGTTGTATTCATGAAAGAATCTCCAATTTTTGTTTATTCTGAAAAACATTAAAGAATACAGACAGAGCATTCCCGATCATCCAGTGAATTGTATCTCCATTTTGTTTTTTTATTTAAAACAACATGCCATATTTGTAATAATAGCTTCGCTTTGGAAGTGACGTCACCGTCACCATCTGACGGTACAGGCCGCAGCCGCGCCGCATGGCAGGAGTGCTGTTGAACTCTGTCAGGCAACACACAATCACTTACCGTATTCGACGTAATAAGCGCCCCGCTCTAATAAGCGCCCACGGCAATATTTGCTAATATATTGGCATGTGAACAATCCCAATTAGCACCCCTTCCGATTGATCAATGTTCTCAAGACTTATTTATTCGCGTATAATACGCACTCGTGTGCTATATGCACCCTTAATTATGGGCAATTAAATTCTGGAAATATCTGTCGTATATAAACATTTCAGGCTGTCAGCATAAACCACGAAATTAAATTTATCTTTCAATTCTGTTTTTTTTCCACCAAAATAATATTTTGATAAGAGCCCCCTATCTCCGACTTTTATCTTGTGTAATCTGTCCAGATGGCTAATTTTCTTTCTTTCTTTGTCGTTTAACACCGCACTCAGCCAAAATCCAGCTGTATGACGGCGGTCTGTAAGTTATCGAATCTGGACCAGACAATCCACGTATTGACATCATGAGCATCGATCCACGCAATTTGGATACGATGACGTGCATCAACCAAGTCAGCGAGCATGGGTTGATGAAGACCAATTCTAACCCAGATCTTCACTGGTGCGGCTTTCTTTAGCGTTGTGTGTTTCTTATCAGAAAAGCGAATGGGTCCAGAGTATACATCATAACAGAATGAATATATTATACACTTGATTATCGAAGATGAGTTGTGTAAACCACTTCTCTTTCTAAATCCATCTATAAGAAAACAGCTTTCAGTTTTGAATTCATTTTCTCAGTTGCCAAATTGAGAATCTTCTTTTGCAATTTCAGAAGGAATTTGTTGTCATGTTTTAAGAGAATTCCTCGACGTTCCTTATATCACCAGACATACACAATGTATACCGCAACAAAACAACAAGCACGCCTGTGTATGAGTGTTGTACTCTGCAGAAAGTAGGGCATCTTCCCGAGGCAAGAGAGTTAACTGACTATAAAAGTCCATTTTCCACCCTTGCCAGACTAGGCTGGTATTGAGGAGTTTCATTTTAGCTGGACTAACGAGTCTATGCATATCAAAATCGCGCACCGAAATCGGAATCCGGTTCGTAAACTATCGTGCAGATTTCGATCGATTGCAGGATTTCCAAAGCATGTGCACCGCCAACTCGTTGTCAGCAGATATTTTCCAAATCTTTTCATGTTTGTGATCTAGGTGCTCGCGTGATTTGATGCATTTCGCGATGTAAGACCCGTTTTATCGGAATAATATATTTTGATTATCGATCAGATTGTCATGACTTGGCGCCACCATTTTGTGTGAAGCAAACGCAAATGATACGAGAGGTGGAATCTGATTGGTCCATAGGAGAGGCTTATAAGGGACATAACTGGTAATGGCCACTGGTGGCGCTACGATCGAGCCCAGTAATTCCAGCCTAGTTCGGCAAGGGTGGAAACTGGACTTTGAATGTCAGTAAACTCCCTTGACTCGGGAAAATGAAGGTACAGAGTAATCCGCACTTTGCAATATATTGACCGTTAACATGAAAGGGTACGAGCTCGTATTGTTGTTTGTTTGTTGTTTTACGCCGCACTCAAAATATATAACTATAAATAAAATATAAATACTCGATTCTGGAGCAAACAAACCAGTGATTAATACAATGAGCAACGATCAAACGCCGTCGGGGTACGATGACATCCAGGTAACCGAGCCTGGCCACCCGACCAATAACGCCGACTCTCGAGACAAGTACAGGTTACTGGGACCTATATATCCCGACCCGGAATTCCTAGGGGTATGAGTGTGTGAGAGTGTGTGGACATTTTATTTTGACTGATTCTCACATATTATCTGGAATATCCTCCTCGTGACCGTAGTGGTGAGGTATTTTCTTGACCGCAAGTAGTCAGCCAGCTGACCAGTGACCATTCCGGACACAGTCTGGCTTGCAAAGGCGACTGAGGAAAGCAGTCCGTTCTGGAAGGAGAGCATAATACAATCAGCCCTGGTTATAATGCCCAGCAATAAATATGGCATTGTACATCACTAGGGTGGCATTATAATCAGGGAGGACTGTATATCCATTTCCAAAATAATGTTGTGATGAAATGAATGACACAGCCGGGATTGAGGATATTATAACAGGAAAGGATATTAGCATTAACAGTAAACGAATTTGTTTGTTTTTTTAAGAAAGTGTGAGTATTAGCTGTGAAATCAATAAAATTAGTTGATAGATTAAGAAGAGGGAATTGTTTCCAAAAAATTATCTACATTGACAAGTATATGTAAAAAAATATATAAATAATGTCATTGTAACAAAGGAACAAGAAAGTTTGTTCTGAAATACATTGGAATTGGCATTATGACCAGGATGGCCTTATTACCAGGGTGGCATAACCAGGGGCATTATGACCAGGGTAGCATTATAACCAGGATTGCATTATAACCAGGGTGGCATTATAACAAGGATGACATTATAACCAGGATGGCCTTATTACCAGGCTGGCATAACCAGGGGCATTATGACCAGGGTAGCATTATAACCAGGATTGCATTATACCCAGGATGGCATTATAACCAGGATGACATTATACCCAGGATGACATTATACCCAGGATGGCATTATAACCAGGATGACATTATACCCAGGATGACATTATAACCAGGATGACATTATACCCAGGATGACATTATAACTAGGATGACATTATAACCGGGATGACATTATACCCAGGATGGCATTATAACCAGGATGACATTATACCCAGGATGACATTATACCCAGGATGATATTATAACCAGGATGACATTATACCCAGGATGGCATTATAACCAGGATGGCATTATACCCAGGCTGACATTATACCCAGGCTGACATTATACCCAAGATGACATTATACCCAGGATGACATTATAACCAGGCTGACATTATAACCAGGCTGACATTATAACCAGGCTGACATTATAACCAGGCTGACATTATACCCAGGATGGCATTATACCCAGGATGGCATTATAACCAGGATGACATTATAACCAGGATGGCATTATTCTCTGCAGAAATTCGTTCTGAAAAAAACATGGCATAATCATGGACGACTACATGTGTAGCTATTTAGCGTGATATCTTCACGCAGACACGACTAAATAAGCATTGCAGGAGATGCACACGCGGTTTCTTCGACTCATAACTTCCCGTTGTACTTTTATACTGCAAATATAGCTGGAATATTGCTGAGTGCGGCTTTAAACAACAAACCAACCAACCAACCAACCCCGACCACGGATGTGGTGCAGACAAATAGTGAAACATAATCAGGGCAGAATTTGTTGGTTTGTTTGTTGTTTAGCGCCGCACTCAGCAATATTACAGCTATACGACGGCGGTCGGTAAATAATCGAGTCTGGACCAGACAATCCAGTGATTGATATCATGAGCATCGATCCACCCAATTGGGATCAATGACATGCATCAACCAAATCAGCGAGCCTGACCACCCGATCCCGTTAGTCGCCTCTTACGACGAGCATTGTCGCCTTTTACGGCAAGCATGGGTTGCTGAAGACCTATTCTACCCCGGAACTTCACGGGAAGAGTAACAACAATAGCTAAATTGTGAAAGTAAATGGTACATACCTCCGTTATGCCGAAGTTCAACACTTCTTTAAGATATATAGGGATGTTAGTCGTCAGTGTGTATGCGATCCAATTGTAACATCCGTGCCCAGTAATGAACGCCCAAGATGCTGGAGACGTCATCATGGCTTTCCATGGCGTTCGATGTTTCTGTAAACAAAACCCGACAATTACATAATTCTGATATTGAGAAAGAAGGTGAGATGAAATGGGACTTAACGTTGCGTTCAAGATTATTGCACTTGTATAGAGACATGCATGTAGGTGTGTCGGACTTTATAGTGCTAGGCCACAGTTTAACATGAATATCCCGCTCAGACACAGTATACTGACTTTGAACCGACCAGTCCGTGGTTTAGCCCCTTAATCCCGAGGGCTAGACAGGGTAACAACAAGTACCATCTTTTCACGTGTTTTGGTATGACGCGTCCGGGGTTCGAACCTCCGAACTTCCGCGTTCCGTGCTGGCGCTCAGACACTAGACCACGGAGGCAGTCGTTAAAACATGAGGAAAGGCTCTTTCGTATGTATAAGAAAGAAACATGAGATGTGAAGAAACACATCCGAGAGAAGTACACAAACTGAGATTTGAAATGACTTAATATTACACATTAATACGTACAGCAGTTAACATGTCATCTTATTCACACGTACTATTTCGTGTTTCCTTGCTTCTTTCCACATGACGCTATATGACATTGAAATGAAGTATATAGAACTGCCAAATTTCGTTTCATTTTTGAAGCCATGAAGACCCGGGGTAGAATAGGTCTTCTGCAACCCATGCTTGCCGTAAAAGGCGACAATGCTCGTCGTAAGAGGCGACTAATGGGATCAGGTGGTCAGGCTCGCTGATGCATGTCATCGTATCCCAAATGCGTAGATAAATGCTCATGATGTTAATCACTGGATTATCTGGTCCAGACTCGATTATTTACAGACCGCCGTCTTATGGCTGGAATATTGCTGAGTGCGGCGTTAAACAGCAAACATTTTATTTTTGAACTTTGCGCAAAATACTAAGACGACAGTTAACGTTAAAACATTACGTCTTTGATAGACATTTGGAAGTTGGAAGAATATGAAAAAATGGAACATTGATGGATTACTTTCTTTCATAAAGTCGATTTTGCACGATTCCGACTATATCATGAGCATGTATTTATGAATCACCATCAAATTGTGGTGGCACCCGTCACAAACACATGGAACGACGTTTCATGGCTACTTTTTCCCTTTCATCAGAGTCGTCGTTACAGGGTGTCAGGGGTGGCCTGGTCGTCTAAGGCGCCGCGATTTGCTGTGCAGAATTGCGTCCCTTGGGCACGGCAGGAACCTATGATTGTGGGTTCGAATCCCGGTTCGCCCCTATTATGTTTCTAGGTTTGTCAGCACCATACCTGTGCTCGTGGGTTTCACCGAAGTGGTAAACATCAGAGACCTGCATCACTTCAGGCTTTCCTCCCACATTAAGCTGACACGCCGCGATATAACTGGAATACTGTTAAAAGTGGCGATAAGCCCAACTCACTCACTCACTCACTCACCCACTCGTCGTTACAAACAGTAAAGAAGTTGTTTTTCGTAAAGATTTATGTCTTCGCGATATTAAAGACCTTAAGAATATCAAAATTTATAAACAAGTACCTGTTCTGTTTCTCCGATACTGTTGATGATGTAGTTCCTCTCCGCTTTCGAGATGCGAGGATGTTGGGCCGGTGTGCTTGCCACCGTGTAATACCACAACAAGCACCAAAACACTGATATAGCACCTGGAGACATAGGAGATATATTCGTCAGACAAACCATCAGAGCCTCGTCCGCATCATCTTACATGGATGCTGTCTAATTAGACAGAGACACATACATCTTGGGGCACGGGTGGCCCAGTCGTCTAAGGCGCCGAAATTCGCTTTGCAGAGTACCGCCCCTTGGACACCCCAGGAACCTGTGATTGAGGGTTCAAATCCCAGATCGTCCCGATTATGTTTCTAGGTTTGTCAGCACCATACCCATGCTCGTGGGTTTCACCAAAGTGGTAAACGTCTGAGACCTGCATCACTTCGGGCTTTCCTCCCACATTTCGCTGATATGCCGTGATATAACTGGAATACTTTTAAAAGCTGCGTTAAACCCAACTCACACACATGTACTTTTAAATAGACGATTTAGTACCCAATGTATTCACCCCGAATAAGGCTCGGAATGTAGAGTGTCTGGATAAACGGGGTACACATTACCATAAACCTATAATTAACTCTAATGATTTCAAAAAATGCGTCAAGGATAGAACACTTATATTCATTTTTAATGTTTGTTTTTGTAATTGTATAAATTGTAAATGACAAAACAACCTAAAATATTTAAGAAGAATAGTATTTATATAACATGGTTAGCCAAGAATCAATTTCTTTTCTATATAAACTGATATGGAAACGAAAAAGGAAACAATAATTGAGATAGGGAATAAGTTTTACTGTCAGAGCATTTGAAATACCACGCTAACAAATTCAACACACGTCAGACTCAAATGTTGAGATGTGCTTGTGTGCTTTCCTAACGCGTATTTGGAACGAAAGGCTGGGAATTTATGATAGCATATAATTCCCAGATTCTTTTCCATCAGTATGTATTTAACGTATAGTTCATATTTAAAGTTATTTACCTGTAATGTAGAAGATCGACCCCCAACCATTATCGAATCCGTAAACACACAGCAGCCCTGATATGGCGAATGTTGCTATCCCACCAAACATTGTACCTGGAAGTAGAATATGTAAAATTTTGTTTTACGCCGCAGTAAGCAATAATATAGATACATAACGATAACGTATAAGATGCAAGACTGAATAAACACCGAGCCACAGGTCGGGACAAGACGGTACAGAAATAGCACGGTCACTCTGTGTAGCCAGTCCATCCTCGCTTGTCGGCCTTACGGTGCTGAGACCGAAGAAGAATAATAATATTCATTTATTCTTTATCTTGTGAAGGGTTCTTGAAGACCTACATCTAATTACAACAAATATGCGCAATTGACCCGAGTGAAATTTCAGAGTTTTGTTGGCCCAGCAATTCAAATATAAGTCGCCAGAGACCCGTGAAGATCCGGGGTAGAATGGGTCTTCAGCAACCCATGATGGCCGTAAAAGGCGACTGTGCTTGTCGTAAGAGGCGACTAACGGGATCAGGTGGTCAGGCTCGCTGACTTGGTTGATGCATGTCATCGTATCCCAATTGCGTGGATCGATGCTCATGATGTCAATCACTTGATTGTCTGGTCCAGACTCGATTATTTACAGACCCCCGTCATATAGCTGGAATATTGCTGATTGCGGCGTTAAACAACAAACCAACCAACCAACCAACCAACCAACCAGCATCGCATTGGATCAATGGATGAAGTTTTGTCAATAGTTTGTCGTGTGGGATAGCTGTGTAAGGCGTGGAAAAGTCAAATGAATTGACAAAATTGTACTTGGTACTTCCCTGAGATTGCAAAAGATTCAAGCAAATCCTTTGACATTAGGAGAATCCACATGGTATAAATTCCACCTGTCTCAATACCTTCTGAGAAGTAAAATTCTTCTTCGTTTAGAGATGGTTTTGGGGGTACATTTGCTGAACCCTTCCTATACATGTCTCTCTCGTTGCCCGAACTTTTATGGGGTTTTGGAATCTAGTACAAAAGAGGAATGGGCATGGCTTCAGCTTTTAAAATCAAGCTAAAAGTCAACACTTCTGTAATTATTTGTTCTAAAGAAAACCCCAGAGTTTTGCTCAGAAATGTGTAAGTATTCCATCAGTGTTTACGTCATTTTAAGACTAGCCGAAGTATAAACTTTTGACAAATGTTTTATGCATTTGACGATGCTATTGACTCTTACCTGAATAACAGATAGCAGTGAGCTTTGTTCTCTCCAAGGGCGGCGCCCATCTTCCCCACATAGCCTGCGAAGCCGGGAAATACACGGCCTGAAGAAACAGATGATGGCGTTAACTTAGCAAGAGCTTGTTACAATGTTCAATACCACTGAATGTTTATCAGCGAGATAGATAGGCATAGTTAGACCAGGAGAGCCCCGACTAACCGTATGTGAACAATAGCATGCGACTGGCCGAATACCCTCACAAATATTATCAACTGATTTTATTATTTATCCGCCAATTCCCAGAATTGATTTCGATCATCACTTCCCAACCTATGACCCACACCCAACATCTTCTCATTCACCTTCAAATACAGAAGATACACAGCGCAGGAAAGTTATGTTATGTTCTCTAAATTATGATTTGCTCTCTGATATTCTGTTCGATTGTGATCCTGTTTGTTGCTCGATTGTGATCCTATTTGTGATCTTATTTCGTTAATGCTCATTTAACAGTTTACTGGTACAAACGTGAAAATTGTTTCTGGTTTTCAAGATATTATTATTCTGAACATGAATTACGCTTTGTATCACGCTTTATATCAATGTGGACCTCGTGTGTGTGTGTTAAATATTTTTCTCGACAATATTGATATCGTCATTAAATGTTCACAAAGAAATATTACAGTTAAGAAATATTAAAAACTGATATTGGATGAGAAAATGTTTATTTAATTTAAAAGTGAACTCTCTTTGGATTGATTTAGAAAACTGGACATTAAATAAAATGCAGGGCAAAATAAAAAATTACTAGAGACGTTGTCTTAATAGGTTATCCAACACAGTATTACAACCCAATAAATGCACTAATCTTTGTATCAAAGTACATGACTACATTTAACCAGCATAAAGAGGAGCTCACACAACATTACTTTACGACCAGATACACTGCATCAGTATATGCTACCAAGAACCTCTTTAACAAATTTTGGTCAAATTCTAACTCATTATTCAGTTGCTAACTGTTTAGTTTTGTGTAGTTTGCATACATATCACTGTATATTGTGTTTAGTTATAGAATCGTGATATATTAGTTTGTAATATGCAACAGAAAAGAAATAAATTATAAAAAAAGAAGAAGAAATGGATCTTTCTTTGTGCCTTTGGATATGAATTATAGGTGGATACTATCCATATAACCCTACCTCCAGTTTGGTTCTATCAATGTTACCCTCCATAGGGGTGCATCTATCTCTATACCTGGGACACGCCGAGAAGCACCCGGAGGACGTAGGCCATGTAGATAGAAGTTCGGGCGCCGATTGGTAAAAGCAGCGAGCTGATCGAGCCAATCAGCATCCCGACAAACATGACGTTCTTCCCACCAAATTTGTTTGCCAAGATGCCTGAAGGAACTTGTGTCATAAAGTAACCATAGAAGTAGGAGCTGAGGAGCCCGGCCTGCTCTGTCTTGGACCAGTAGAATTCAGCAGTCTGTCAAATAGGCAAGGTTGGTTGTTTGGTTTGTTGTTTAACGCCGCACTCAGCAATATTCCAGCTATATGACGGCGGCCTGTGCAGTGATTAATATCATTAGCATCGATTCACTCAATTGGGATACGATGACATGCATCAACCAATTCAGCAAGACTGACCACCCGATCCCGTCAATCGCCTCTAACCACAAGCATAGTCGCCTTTTACGGCCATCATGGGTTTCTGAAGGCCTATTCTAACCCGGATCTTCAGGTATGTTATCAGCCAAGGGAATCTATATAAATCAAACAACGGGATAAAGTGGCACATGCCTAAAACTGCTTTGAACAATATTTAAGTTATTCCTAGGGTATGATCTCTTTGTTGGAAGAAAGTCCGAATTATAGTGCTGACAACCTCGAGGCGAATCAGCGGATCCTGATATGGCGAAAGGAAGTATCTCTGCAAAGTGAACTGTGGCGCTTTGGATCTGGTGAAACCAACTTGAGAGTTAGTCTTTTGCAATGCATTGTAAAACAATGCTTCAGTCTTGAAAAATAGTTTTTCACTAACAATGACACGATATAAACTCTTGTGACAGTGTACCTCAGGTGCTGGTTCTGTAGGCTCGGTAATGTTGATGCTGCTGTCGGTGGCGTTTACCATGCACACGATGGCCACGCTCAAGTTAGACCTATTTGCTTCAAGTATGATTCCCTGGAAACAGCCCATGAATGCCAGAAGCATTCGTTGTGAAAAGAAGGTGGAATCTGAAATGAGTGACGTACTGCACCCTATATATACATCTGAAAGACTTGATCTGTGGTGATTTATTTATCAATGATCACTTTATTTTGGTCGGCATGGTAGGAATTACTTTGTATTTTCATCCCCAAATCGCTTATCTTTGAAGGCTGAACTGAAACTACTCTTATTATGTTTTAGGTTGAAATTCTGTACTTGTTTTTAAAAAATCAATATCTCAATTAAGTGAAATGATATCTTATTTCTTTGGTGACAATGGCCACAGCAAACTCAAAACAAGAAATGTATACTGTAATTTGAGCAGTAGATCTGCTGGTGAGGCTGCGCTTGACTGGTGTGATATACAGAATGTTTCATACTCGTTGCCCAACTGGTTGTAAGTTACTACTTCATACAACGTAGCCTACCCCACTCCACCACCCGTTCCGCGGGTCATTTACAACTACAGATTTCACTGGATTTGTCATATTATCGTACGTTGATACAGTTAATTGTTACGTTTTCTTGGGACGGACAACGGTTGCTTTGCCATTGTATCAGTTCTGTCTTCCCTTTCTTGAATACGTTGCCCTTACTCCAGGAATCTAGCCAGATATGAAAAACAACTCAACGGTTCTTTAAAGAAGGAAAAAGAAGTTATCGGTACGATCTCAAAGCTATTTCACTGAGTCAATTTACACAAGATGATCTTAGTGCTATATGATCATAAAATATATGAGAGCGAAGCCTTTGCGCTGGACTCTAAGGAAGACTCGCCTCCGAATGAATGACCATCTGTGCTTACTTTGCCATGTCAATGTTGAACTAATTCAAAACATCTTCCCGAGGCAAAAGAGTCAACTGACTATAAAAGTCCAGTTTCCACCCTTGCCGAACTGGGCTGGTTTATGGAGTTACATTTTGGCTGGACTAACGAAATCGAAATCCGGTGAGTAAACTGTCGTGCAGATTTCGGTCGATTGTCAACATATATTTTCCAAGGCTTTTCATCTTCTTAAGGAGGGTGCTCACGTGATTGGGTGCACTTCGCGATGTAAGACCCGTTTTATCACAATATAGATCTTGATTATCGATCAGATCGCCATTTTGTTTGGTCGAGAGGAGAGGCTTAGAAGGGACATTACTCGTTATTACCACTGGTGGCGCTACGATCGAGCCCAGGAATTCCAGCCTAGTTCGGAAAGGTTGGAAACTTGACTTTTAAAGTATATTAAATCCCTTGCCTCGGGAAGATGCCGGATGAGGGAAAAGACGAAACATCACTTGACTTACTGTGAGATTGAGCGTCTTCATCAGTGATTGGTTGTGGTTTTTCACATCCACCGTTAACAGTGTCCCTTGTGTCCATGACGTCGCCTTTAGAACTTATCTCCTTACACTGTGTGTCTCTGCTGAAATGATACTTAAACTAAAGAGCCTGTTCATTCAGCAAATACTGTGGGCAAGTTTGAAACGGTTTCTACCATGAATTTAGAATGGGTCAATCAGCGGTTTCAAAGCACAGTACCCACCTTTGATTTGAAACATCTGATTTGTATTGTAGTACATGTATGGAATCAAGTCACAAAAACGCAACTGCTACAGAAAAGCATGCATTCCATGCAAAAGTTTACTTTTATGCAAGCCCCATGCATTTCACTACCGAAGAATGGGTATAAAAACATGTGCGTTAACGGGATTCCATATGCATTGGGGCTTGCAACCACTCAGAAAAACAACAAAATTACGCAATTATTCAACATTACGAAATGCCACGCCTGTCCGAAAATGAGCGTCTGTGAGCCATTGGTATGCTTGAAGCGGGATCGAGTCAACGTGATGTTGCAAGACAATTTAACGTCCACAGAAACACCATTCGGTGTTTATGGCAACGTTGGCAACAGACGAATGCAGTCAGAGACCCCCCTCGGAGTGGCAGGCCACTCGTAACCAATAATCGACAAGACAACTGGATTCGAACAACACACCTACGAAATCGATTCCAGCTAGCAACAGTGACTGCAAGAAGCAACCCTGGCCTTCGACGAATATCTTCACACACCGTACGTCGCCGCCTCAGATGTGCAGGGATTGTCGCCAGAAGACCCGCCAGACGTCCCATTTTGACAGGATATTACCGTCAAGCACGTCTACACTGATGCAGGCAGCGTCTACGCTGGACGGCCATGCAGTGGGGACAAGTTCTATTCACTGACGAGTCTCGATTTCAACTCAGCCACAGCGATGGACGGATTCGGGTGTACCGACGTCGAGGTGAACGGCGAAATCATCGGCCCTGTTGTTCTACCGTTTTTGCGTCGTCATTGCCCAGGCATTATCTTTCAACATGACAACGCCCGGCCTCATACTGCTCGACATGTTCAGGATTCGCTTCAACAAAACAACGTGAATGTCATCCCCTTGCCGGCTCGCTCCTCTGATCTCTCACCAATCGAGCACATGCGGGATGAGATGGCTCGGCGTCCGACGTCAACCACGTGTTCCACGGGCACTCCAGGAACTTCGAAACATGCTCCAGCAGATATGGACAGATCCCACAGGACTTTGTGCGACGCCTAGTCCATTCCATGAGACGAAGATGTGTTGCTTGCATCGCAACCAGAGGTGGACACACACGCTATTGATTTGTATATTGACATTTTGGCATGTTCATGTTTTTGTTCAGGCATTTTCTGAAGTCAGTATGGTAAATAAAACCATTTGAACACTTACAGGAGTCATTTATCTGTTGCAAACCGAAATTGTTCCGGATTTGTTAAAAAAAATAACTTTGCATTATTCAATGTCACAGGAACTTTTGTTGTTCAGTATATATCTCCCAAATATAACCGTCACCAAACGTAGCCATTTATTTTGGCGGTTCAAGTTTTCACTGAATTTATCCAGCACGCCATCCCGATAATATTCATGTCTGAAATATAGTAATGAAAGTGTATATGATTATACTGACACATTTTGATAACGAATGTTCGATTTTGTTTGACTATTTTGAAAAATTGCCGCAAAATCAAATTAAGTTTCTATGGGTATTTAAGCAAGATGCAATCAAACACAACAATGTCGTCCTACGGGTTCGAATCTCGTTCGATGTGTTTGGAGATTGACTTTAGTACAAAAAGACATCTTTTCTGATTTCAAGTTGATTGGAGTTTTCATTGTGTTCTAGTATATTTGTGTTTAAAGTAAGAAATAGGTTACAGTTATTTCAGTTATGTTATAAAAAGAAGTTATTCAGAAACATACGTTTACATAACATACCTTTACATAACATACCTTTACATAACATACGTTTACATAACATACGTTTATCATATAATGGGTAGGTTTCTCGGCAGGATAAAGCCAACGGATAAAAACGATATCCGTTGGGGTCATATGCGGATAGAGATGCAAATATCACAGGTCAAGTAGGGACTACTTTCACTGTTTATAAACAAACATGGCGTCGCACTCGTCATTCGGCGATCGAGTCAGAATTAACCATCGGGAATCTGGATAAACTACAGAGATAATTGCTATCATTATCAAAAGAACAGTCTAATATACTGAAAATCTGTGTCTAACTGTGACGCAGCTAAGGCATTTTATAAGTTTTGGCAACTTTGGAGATATAAATTTCGAAACAATTTGGCGAGGGCACGAGGGCTAGCCAAGCGGGATCAGTAGCCATATCTGTGCTTGTAGACCTCTGCGGCTTGAAACCTTCTCCACAAATTAAAATAGTTGGATTTGACGGAAATATGTTTGAATTGTTACCTGGTTTCGTTTTGTCGCTATGTGAACATATGAGTACACTTCTTATCGTTATGACAGGACAGACCGACTGTCAACAACGTTTGACCGTGGCCGTGACGTCTCATAGACTAGGGTTAGAGTAGCTTCCCTTTGACAAAGGACAGTTACTCTAGCGGACAGACCAATGGATTGCTGCGAAAGGCAATTAAAAACAATTGTTGTTTTGCGTATATGTTGTATCGCCACTGTATAAGAAACAGATTTCAGTTGGAACTATATTGGATACTGTCACTGTCCGAATGACACATCACTTACCCTGTGACGTAATAAATATTAATGCGCGCATTGCAGGAAAACTCGCAATGTTTCGGTAATATTTGTGAGAGAGGGAAAGCGATTTTGAAGCACAGAACATTAAAGAATGACATTATACGATAAAGAGGTTATCACGCTTGTACAATGTTTATTCCTAATGCAGGATATTTACAATCCCCAAACACACTCGCGTGATAACCTCTATTTACATAACATACGTTTACATAACTTAATCGACCCGTGAAGACCCGGGGTAGAATAGGTCTTCAGCAACCCATGCTTGCCGTAACATGCGACTGTGCTTGTGGTAAGAGGAGACTAACAGGATCGGGTGGTCAGACTCGATGACTTGGTTGATGCATGTTATTGTATCCCAAATGTGTGGATCGATGCTCATGATGTCAAACACTGGATTGTCTGTTCCAGACTCGATTATTTACAGAGCGCCGTCATACAGCTGGAATATTGATGAGTGCGGCGTTAAACAATAAACAAACAAACAACATTAATTAATCAAAGTGTTCATGTGTTAATGTCTGCGACAACATACGTGGTAATAGAGAAAAATCAGACCAATTAAACAAATTACCTTTGTATGGTTGTTTTTTCTGACATGGATGTAAACGGCGTTGCAAGAATCGCTTGTGAACTAGATATAGTATTTCTCCTCGGGGCTTTCCTAGATCGGGAACCTGGCGTTTGGTTTAGGAGTGAGCAGTGATTGTACAGTGAACGTACAGAAGCCTTTTATAGGAGAAAACCCAAATGATAAAACCGTGTGATGTATGAATCTTGATGATATGGTTCATTAATGAGTGGATTCTTTTGCCGACTCATTAACACATATATGCCTGCCCAGGCGCTACATTAGTCACTGTAGCATTTTTTAAACTGAAGTCAGCCAGTTAAGTGTGTTGCAATCTGAGTTTGTTTTCGAAACGTTTTATAGGCGCGTCCAATCAATTTGAAAGTACGTGTCTCCTTAGTTAAGTATAGTAAAGATAAGATGAGATAGGGTAGGTGTTGTTGTGAAGATACAATAATATGATATGAATAAGGTAGTGAAATTTAAGTACGATACAAAAGGAAGATATTAGATAAGGTTACAAGATACAAGAAGATGCTATGAGATAAGTTAATTGCAGTTTTGTACAGACAAGATACAATATCATAAGAGATAAGGTATGCAGTTAAGTACAGATAAAATACAATAAGAAGATATGAGATAAAGTACAGTGTATGTGCACTAAGTAGCGATAAGATACAATAATATGATATGAGTGAGTGAGTTGGGTTTAGTACCGCTTTTAAAAGTATTCCAGTTATATCACGGCGTGTAAGCTTAATGTGGGAGGAAAGCCTGAAGTGATGCAGGTCTCAGACGTTTACCACTTCGGTGAAACCCACAAGCACGGGTATGGTGCTGACAAACCTAGAAACATAATCGGAGCGAACCGGGATCCGAACCCACAATCATAGATTTCTGGCGTGCTCAAAGACGCAAGGGACGCCTTAGACGACTGGGCCACCCGTGCCCCAAATATGAATTGATGTATGGTAAGATGATATTCAATAAGAAGATATGAGGTAGGGTAAGGGCAGGTAAGTACAAATAAGATACAGAGAGAATCTATGAGAAACGAATGAGTGCAGTTAAGTACAGATACGACACAATAAGCTGATATTAGATGAGGTAAGAGCAGGAAAAACATAAGGTGAGGTGAAATGAGGTGAAATTGGTTATTTTGTCGCGATCAAGATTATTGGGTGCTTGCGTGTGGCTGCTTGTACTGGTCCGGACTAATGCCGATTTTAAAGTGCTAGCACACTGAGATACCTTGCCGCAGTTTAACATGAATACCGCACTCAGACACAGTATACTGACTCCGAGCCAACCAGTCCTTGTTTTAGCCCCTTAATGCTGATCGCCAGGCAGGGTAACAACATGTACCATCTTTTAACGTCATTTTGTTTATTTGCTGTTTAAGGCCACACTCAGCAATATGCCAGCTTTATGACGCCGGCCTGTAAATAATCGAGTCAGACAATCCAGTGAATGACATCATGAGCATTTATCCACGCAATTTGGATACGATGACATGCATCAACCAAGTCAGCGAGTCTGACCATCCGATCCCATTAGTCGCCTCTTACGACATGCATAGTCACCTTCTACGGCAAGCATGGGTTACTGAAGACCTATTCTATCCCGGATCTTCACGGGTCAGTAAAAAGCAAGTACCATCTTTCAACGTATTTTGGTATAACGCGGCCGAGGGGTCGAATCCGTGGTCTAGTGGTAGAGCGTCCGCCCGGAGAGCGGAAGGTTTGGGGTTCGATCCCCGGCCGCGTCATACCAAAAGACGTTAAAAGATAGTACTTGTTGTTACCCTGTCTGGCGCTCGGCATTAAGGGGCTAAAACAAGGCCTGGTCGGCTCGGAGTCAGTATACTGTGTCTGAGTGGGGTATTCATGTTAAACTGCAGCATGGCATCTCAGTGAGCTAGCACTATAAATCGGCATCAGTCCGGACTAGTACAAGCAGCCACACAAACACACACACGTACATGCACGTCGCTATATAAGTGCAATAATTTTGGACGCGACGTTAAACCCCATTTCACCTCACCACCAACAGATAAGGTGCAATAAGTTGATATGAGATAGGGTAAGTGTAGTTAAGTACAGGTACTATACGATGAGATGATATGAGATAGGGTAAGTGTAGTTAAGTACAGGTACTATACGATGAGATGATATGAGATAGGGTAAGTGTAGTTAAGTACAGGTACTATACGATGAGATGATATGAGATAGGGTAAGTGTAGTTAAGTACAGGTACTATACGATGAGATGATATGAGATAAGGTAAGTGTAGTTAAGTACAGGTACTATACGATGAGATAGGGTAAGTGTAGTTAAGTACAGGTACTATACGATGAGATTATATGAGATAGGGTAAGTGCAGTTAAGTCAAGATGAGATACAGGTAGATGATATGAGATAAGGTATGCAGTTAAGTACAGATGAGAATACGATGGCGAGATAAGAGGAGACGAGATAAGTAATGTGAGAAGTCCTTTCTGACTTCTTGGCGCAATGAACGCGACGTAAAACCCGCCTCAGTCATTCAACTGCGGGCGGTTCTACTGTGGTAGATATGATTCTTAGAGCCGAACATTAAAGTGGAAAGGTTTTCAGTGACTTTTATTGAGGTAAAGGTCACAGTGAAGTCATTTCTCAAAAGGCAGCTATTTGAATAATTGCGCAATTAGGCAATCGTACAATCGACGCTGCTTTTAGAAGAGATTTCTTGTGATGTTTCATGTGTGTAAGGTCACTTAGTATGTGATATGCATCAAAACCGCCTTACCACAAGAAAGGTTTGACATAACGACCACAAGGGCATGTTTATGGTGTTTGGCTGAAATCCATAAACGACCAAGCCTATTTGACCATGTCAAGCCTTATGTTAGGTTTTAATACCAGAGAATACATTGTTCAATCAATGATAAAAACAAATACCATTCACATGCCAAAATCATTTACGTGAAACGTTACCTTTGTGCTCGCATGTTGAACATTAAAGGTCAAAGTCATTATCACTGATCATGATATTTGACCCGTCATATGACGTGTATGTATGGCAACATGTTGGCATATATATGTTTAAGGTCAAGGTTATAAAGGGTCAAACACATAATAATAAGTCAAATCAGAAATATCAGAGATTCTACCGTGGATTTGAAAATTACACGATATTGATTTGTCAATCAGAAGTATCAAATCACATTATCTACCTCTGATTAAAACAGCTGATGTGACAGTTGCATCACCGCGGGAGCTTATACTGTACTTTTTTTTTCTCCGTCAATGTCGTTAAGCAGTTATTAACTTAATATACGTATAATTACAGGTCATAATATGCAAATATGCTGTTACTACAATACATGTGTGGCGCGCTGAATTTAATATTTGGAATTTCACGCGTTCGGGTCATAATTCAGTTGAGCGCGGTTACATCTACAGCTCAACATTATGCTTTGGCAGGCCCTGTGTTAGTCACCAGTGAGCAGTTCACAGCCAGTTACTGCCGCTTTCAACCAGACCTGATAATATAAGTTTATCTGTTGATACACACGACTACTAGGTCAGTAGTTAGGACGGGTGGCCCAGTCGTCTAAGGCGCCGCGATTTGCTGCGCAGGATTGCGTCCCATGGGCACGCTAGAAACCTATGATTGTGGGTTCGAGTCCCGGTTCGCCCGATTATGTTTCTAGGTTTGTCAGCACCATACCCGTGCCCGTGGGTTTCACCGAAGTGATAACTGTCTGAGACCTGCATCACCTCCGGCTTTCCTCCCACATCAAGCTGACACGCCATGATATAACTGGAATACTGTTGAAAAGCGGCGTTAAACCAAACTCACTCACTCACTCACTCACTCAGTACTTAGGTCATTTCTATGTTTTGTGTGCTTCTGAGGCTGTATAGTGTGTTTATTTGAAATAACGATGTGAATGACAGTAGGTCATTGTGTCAACAGACCGGAAGTGCATACAGTTTATAAAACTTATAAAACTTAACGTTTGGTTTGGTGTGTAGCACGTCATTGATAAATAAATAGATTCATTTAGTTGTCCTATTTTCGAAAAGTTAAAAACATTAAAAAGTAGGAGACCCGTGAAGATCCGGGGTAGAATAGATCTTCAGCAACCCATGCTTGGCGCAAAAGGCGACTATGCTTGTCGTATGAGGCGACTAACGGGATCAGGTGGTCAGACTCGCTGACTTGGTTGACGCATGTCATCGATCCCAAATGCGTGAATCGATGCACATGATATCAATCAGTGAATTGTCTGATCAAGACTCGATTTTTTACAAACCGCTGGAATATTGCTGTGTGCGGCGTAAAACAACAACCAACCACGTAACTAACCAATATGTTCAAGGCTACCCTTCCTGGAAACCCAAACGGGTTGATATTTTCTGTAAGGTATTGTCATTCGGATCAACTATTGACTTTGCTAACGACATTACAAAATATTGTGATAATATGTACATTGTACAAAACAGGATAGGTTCTATTATTTTGTGCACTCGTATGTTTCGAGCTTCAGAAGGAGATTAAAATACCAGATCAAGCCCTGGAGATGTTTGAGTGATGAGGTAATCCTCTGCTCTGGTGCTGCTGTGATGTGCGTACCGGATGAACACGCCAAGGTCATTGAGAGGCAAACGCTATCCACAAACAGTATGACAAGAGAGATCACTTTAACTTTGCAATAGCCAACTTTCACTATAGCAATATTTCAGCAGCTCCAGCCTTTGGTCTTTACATTTGAGGTACCATCGAGCTTGCTCTTTCTATCAAGATTTCAAGCATCATACATCTCTTTCTCAGAAGTTGTTTGATCAACGTTCCAACATCCAAGGCCTCAGAAAAGCTTTCAAAAAGTTTTCGTTCCAAATCTGACGCTTCAGTGACAAATATGACCGATGGTTGTCCCTATTTGACATGTACCGTATGTTCCTGAGGTTGTTTTTTTTTTAATCAGGTGAACAGTTGACTTGCTTGTGCATGTGTTTGTGAGGGGTGGCAGGGGTGGGGCAGGTTACCTTCACCTTTTCGCGAACACCTGGTATCACCACAAATGGATTGTGATTCATAGACACATGATCATCATAGAGTCGTTAATCATACAAATGACTCCGCTTTTAGCAGAAATTTCTTATGAATATAGAAAGGGGTTTGTCACTTTTATTTATATACATTGTTATTTGGCAGTGTATTGTGTAGTGTAGTGTAGTGTTTGACAGTGGTTTTAACCGTGTTAAGGGGGCGGTGGGGTAGCCTAGTGGTTAAAGCGTTCGCTCGTCAACAATATGTTAAAATACGCTCGTGGTCACGCGACTAGGACGCTGTTACGTGTCGATTCCCAAATTGAAACAATATGTCAATTCAGAATCTGTTCGTAAAAGAACTCAGCGTGAGACCAACATACAACGAGCAATGACGAGCGAACGCTTTAACCTCTAGGCTACCCGACATGGGTACAATGTGTGAAGCCCATTTCTTTTGTCCCCCGCGTGTAATATTGCTTAAAGCGGCGTTAAACCATACTCACTCACACTCACTCTGTATTAGGAGTAGGAGCTTTTCATAAAAAAGGTGCTGGGTACCCTTTTCCGGGCATATCATTAAGACTTGATGTTCGTCTTCTGTAACATGGTTGCAGTTTTAACATTTTTTTATTTTCTGTTTCAGGTGTTCCGGGAAATCCGAAAGCTCTCATATGCGAATCATGACAATTACATGAGGACGTTGTTGGTGCTTGACATACATCAGTGTAAACTGTCGTGGTTAGAAGGTTGAAATCTGAAAAGTATTAGTAAGTTCACGATTTCGACTCTCTGATATCGTTGTACCACTCTTGTTGGTACATGCCTTTACATCTTGTTTAAACAAACACATGAATAGATCTTATTTCCGACATCATGGAAAATCCAAACATGTCTAAACCCAGGCTGGAATAAGGTAGTTCGCACAAATGAAACCTAATTAACATCATCGGATTGTAACATCGTTTAGAATATCTCTCTTGTGACTCTTTTCCAGCAGGTTATAACTCTAGGTCGAACATTAATTGAGGTTTCGCGCGTTGTTCGTTTTAAATTAAAGCGAGAAACCCGTTTCCATAATCAGAAAAAATCTCTGCTAAAAGTAGAGTCCACTTTTCGCTTCCACATACAGGAAACTACGATTATAACGAACTAAACTGGACCACTAATTTTAGTTTGTGATACCAGTAGTTCGTTATAAGCATATATACAGCCTCTACACAGCAAATGAACAGGCCACAAAAACAGTTCGTTTTTAACGTGTTTGTTATTAACGCAGTTTACTGTATATCATAAACATCTGTTATGAATCCCTGTCAATTAGAGGTGATATCAAGCGTTGCCCTACTTGTGGCAACTGCAACAAACACATGCAAAGGCAAGTCGTGTGTTTACATGATAAAAGGAACAAATGATACAAGCCAAACAATGTAATTGTATCAGACATCACTTTGTCACTTTTGCCGAAAATTTGTAAATGTCCCAAAGATGTCCACCATAAAACGTTTGAAAGTTTTACTTTTGTTTGTTGTTTAACACCGCACTCAGCAATAGTCAAGCTATGTGACGGTGGTGAGTAAATAATCGAGTCTGGACCAGACAATCCAGTGATTGATATCATGAGCATCGATCCATCGATCGCAATTGGGATCGATGACATGCATCAACCAAGTCAGCGAGCCGGACCACCCGATCCCGTTAGTCGCCTCTTACGACAAGCATGGGGAAAGCTTTACTGATCCCTTAAATACTGAAACCCTGATCAAGCAGCTTTTGAGTAAGCGTCGTGTGACACTTTCTGGAAGAGTAAGCTCATTTCTTCCTCAAAAGTTTTGAAATGTGGACACTAAAGGCTGGAAGCGCTGGAATGCTGCTCGACATGACGGAATCTTTCTTGCCATTCAGCCTTGTGGATATTGTATTGTCAGACTGATGCCTTTATGCATTGATCTATAAATGAATCAGATGAGGCGATTCACTGGTATCTTTTATGTCTAGCTGAGGTGGGTAATTCATATACCTTCGAATTACCTATGCTCAGTTAAACTTCTTTCGATGGTTTTGATTTTGCTAATCAGAGCAAAAATTCCGAGTCGCGTGCATAAAGAAACAGATCAGCCAGTTGGGGAGCACAATCGGTGCCCATGGGGATTTTACTAAAGCCTTAAATGCCTCGGACGTCATTTTTCAAATTAAGCAAAGATGCTGTCGTAAACCTTGATTAAAGTGGAGCTCAACTTAACTAAGAAACATGTCCATTGCACCTTCAGTAGGCCACAATACATTCAGCACTACGTTATTTCTTCTGAGAACTATCTATAACAACGTGGGGTTCCAAGTGGAGGAGTATGTATTGTATACATTCAGCTAGTTTAGCAGACCTCAAATCAGATTTACCATACGTGAGGTACTCTGATTTTACTTAACACTCATTGAACCTTTTAGAATGAAAGCATGAAGAAATATACTGTTTCTATGTTGAGAACCTTTGCCATCATAGGGAGAAAGGGCCTATGTAATGATTTACTTGCTTGATTAGTTGCTGCAAATATGGCTGAGGACCGTGTTAACGTGACTTGTGTCGATCATAGTACCGCATTGTATCCTTGCAGTGCTACGATAGAATCGTGTCGACAAACCATAAATCGTCACCAGGGTGAATCAGGGATTCGAACCCACGATCACATCCTGACACGGCTAATGCATCAGCCGATTGCGGTGCCTCAAACCAATATTCCTAATTGCCCTTGTTACGGTGACAACATAACACAATATTGTTCATTTAATTTTTTTATTAAAAATATTTTCCAATAAGTATGAACAAAGACAATGAATACACATATTTACACAAACGTTGCTCTCAGTCAGGTTTGTAATAACAGGGTGAGTATACAATCATCAAGTTGAGATGGAGGCATTGTACAGAGAATATACATCTTAGGGGATAAGGCCGCTTTTAGCAGTATATAAATCCATCTAAACACCATGGAGGACGTCGTGAATGTGGGGACCGAACAGTGGTCTTAGGCTTAGTTGGTTTGTTGTTAACATGTGTGAATTGTTATAATATATGAAATACAATCATCACTATAATCAATATTAGTATCCCTTGTTTTGGTATTTACACTGACAGTGGTAGAATATGACCCGGACATGTAAAAGACCGCTTGCCTACAAAATCATTAACACTATATGAATCAATTTTTATGTATAATATCCACAGTTTCTACTCTATATCTCACTTGAACAGCTGTCATGTTGGTGCCTGCATTTAATTGATATTCGTCCGTCCACTACCCAACAAAACTTCAAAGAGGGTTGCACACACACATGTGAATTGATCGGTATGTTATGGAAGTTTTTGAATAAATTCTTAGATTAACCAAATACTGTCTATACTCCTACTTTGAAGAATCCTAGGCTTTTTTAGAAGGTATCAAATGAATACATCCAGAGCAGCATGGCTCAACCACATCTGTATATATCCATTCTCCTGAACTGTAAAGACTACTAACATCGCGGAACCCAACGTTGACCCACAGCAACAAAGAACTGAGCCTTGAAATTCAAAACAATTAGTGAAATTCAAATATTTACGTTTGCTTTCATTTTTAAATATGCTGATTTAGAATGTCACTTGGCTGAACATATCCAGGGTAGCATGGCTCAACTACGCCTGTATATAGCCACCCTCCTGACAGACCGAAAGAAAATGTTTATATGACATGTTTCAGAATCCAATGATTATTTTCCTAGCAGTTATGATGTGGTAATGGCGTTATGTGATACTGTCCATCCTAATACCACCCAACATAAGATTTGAATTGACGAAAGAGAAGGCCCACTACCTGGTTGTAGAATAAATTCAGTTACCAAGGATGGGTGTCAGTGATATTATACCAGTTATACAACAGCACTGACAATGATGATACTGATAGATGTGATGCAACCTGGTCCTTAGTCCACTCCAGTCTTTGAGTATGTATACAATGCAATATGTCTACCATTCTGATGCAGTCTAGTAATTAATTAATTTTGTTTGATGTTTAACGCCGCACTCAGCAATATTCCAGCTATATGACGACGGTCTGTCAATAATCGAGTCTGGACCAGACAATCCAGTGATTGACATAATGAGCAACCAAGTCAGCGAGCCTGACCACCCGTTACTCGCCTCTTATGACAAGCATAGCCGCCTTATAAGGCAAGCATGGGTTGCTGAAGACCTATTTTACTCCGTATCTTCACGGGTTAGTCCTTGAGATTACGCGGAGTAAGGAAGGGGACCAAGACTAGTCCAATCCAGTCCTTGAGTTCCGATACATCGCGGAGGAAGAAGTCCATTACGACAAGTCCAATCTGGTCGTTGAGGGTTCGTATACATATACGGAGGTAGGCCTAGGAAGCTTGACCTTGAGACTTGGAGGAAAAGCCTGTTGGACAAAGTTTGCTTGATATTAATTCCGAGGATGGCTGTTTGAACATACTTGTATGAAGTCACGTTTCTGTTATATACATGGGGACATTTTGCACATTATTTGAGCAAGACAGTATAAAGGTGAAGAATAATTTGTGTGTTATACTATCCCGCTATGCCTATATACATTTTTGACAACTGTTGTTAGTATACACTGTTAGTATAGTGATGTTCTTTTCCCATTTTCAACAGATTCTTGTATATTCTATAGATGTTTGTATCGATTCATTGTTTGCATAACTCAGTATTCAGATACTCACAATTGTCCATAAGCATTTGTGTAGTTGACAGGAGAGTCAGGTGTGGGAGTCACGAGTAGGTTACAGCTGCGGTAATGGGACCTGTGCACATACAAATTCTGATTAGATGTTGAGTCATATGGAATGAAAAGGAATAGAATGGAAACTACAGGTGAGATGTCTTTTTTCTTCGAATAGCCTACAGAGATACAATTAAGATGAATGAAGAACGAGGCGTGATTTATTTCACAATAAATCATTGTTCTATCATGACGTCATTTCTGGAGATTCGAACATGACCTCGCAACATGACGACGTCGTAAATTGGACGTCGTTATTGTTTACAGGGAAGTATCCAGTTAGTTGTTTCCAATACGCTGGGCAAAGTCGATAAGCGCGATGGCCGAAGAATCGCATCCAAAAGTTGGCGAGATATGACAATCGACACTGTGAGAAAAGGTTAATATAATCGAGAATTGTGAGAATATCAATAAAAAAAAAAAATTAACCCCCTTTTCATAAATAAACTTGTTCGACATGGCTGAGGTCGGATTGTATTCAGGGAGTCATTATTCAAATACGGGTAAATATTTGTAAAGCTTGTACATCGTATTAACGTCTTTCAAAAGGCTGTTCATAATGTTGATATCTCATATAAGAAAATAAAGTATATAATTTGAAACTCACCTTACGAATTTGTTGTGTTGAAAATACATCCATCTTAATGGAATAGGAATCTGTGTGTCCATCACGTGGTATCTGATGCAATCAATGGCAGTGGCATCGGTCTGTGGTAATGCGACCTGTACATGAAGACATTGTGATGAGATCTAATTTCATATACACCAGGAACAGTCATTTAGAATAGTGTAGACCAGAGGAATGTTCTGGAAAAGAAAATACAGATGGCATGCCCTGTATCTACGAATAAATATAAGATATAATTAGGATACATGCCTTTCAAACATCAAATACAGTATATAGTTTGAAACTCACCCTGTGAATTTGTTGTGCTGCAGATGCCTCCATCTTTGTAGTTGACTTGAGATCACGTGGTATGTGGTGTGATCAGGGGCGATGGCATCAGGCGAGGACCGTTCTCCAGTTCAGACATACAATGTATCCAGCAGCAGGTCCACTGGGGGAGTATTGCTCATATAGCACATCATGACGTCATTCACAGACGGACAAACGACGCTGCCCCTCATAATGCCAATAGCATCGAACATGGTTAGGAATGTACTTCGTCTTTAATTTCAAGTTTCAAGAATACTATTTGAAATAAATCGATTCCATAGCCAAGGGTAAATAATACTATACAAGAAATACTCGTGTGATAAGAGCTACTCGTTTTAAAGTATGTACAACATTTCTGCTTTATAATCCTTCGAAAACGTCACTGTCTAAAGACGCTAACTAGGTGAGGTGAGGTGAAAAGGGGTTTAACGTTGCGTCTAAGATTATTGCACTTATATAGTGACGTGCATGCACGTGTATGTGTGTGTGGCTGCTTGTACTAGTCCGGACTAATGCCGATTTTTAGTGCTAGCACACAGATACCATGCCGCAGTTTAACATGAATACCCCACTCAGACACAGTATACTGACTCCGAACAGACCAGCCCTTGTTTTAGCCCCTTAATGCCGATCGCCAGACAGGGTAACAACAAGTACCATCTTTTAACGTCTTTTGGTATGACCAACCCCGCTCTCCGGGCGGACGCTCTACCATTAGACCACGGAGGCGGTCTAGACGCTAACTAAATACCACTACCCGAGAAGATGCTTGTGAATACAACCGAGTCACCGTTCAACTAGAAGGTGTTGGCGTGTGTTTCAGGTAGGAGAACGAGCCATGAAACATAAAACACCCCTCAACACCTTAAAGCCGCCGAGTCATCAGGAAGTACACATGACCATCCAGGTGTTGTAAGTGGACGATCGTCCAGAAAATCATGACTGTATGTAACGCTTATGGGCGATGTATCTGGTCAGTGAGCAATAGTGGCATACGAAATAACCACTATGTGCGTTGCCCCAGTGGGCAGTAGTGACATAAGACGAGCACGAGTACAATAGCTGCTATTAACAGTAAACCATTGATTCCAGGGTATTGCTGTGTAGGTAGAACGTATACGTTGTACATTGAGGCACCAACATGTTAAGGTGAAACTGAATTAAACACGAAGATTTGTACATACGGCCAAAATACGGTACATTATAGGAAGCAATGTCCACTTGGTTAAAAAATTCCAACAGAAAAATAACCTCTGTAGGCTGCCCTTAGTCGGAACATGGGTATAGAAATGAAGTATAATTCCTGCACATGAAGCGATGTAATTGACAGGTGTTAGGGAATATAACATTGACTGTACCAAACCTGAAGAAGAAAGAGTTGCAAAATAGTTTCGATAATGGACGAACGGATACTATCGACACTTGTTCAACAAAGATATACATAGAAATAACGTCATTTATATCTTGAACTAAAATTAAATGAAGTTCTACTTACCGTATGTAGCGGAGAAACACCTAGTTGACGTGGTTGCTGAGGCTGGTTGGCTGGCAACAGAAGGGCGACTCTGGCTGGTTGGCTGACAACAGAGTAGGGCGACTCGGGCTGGCTGACAACAGAGTAGGGCGACTCGGGCTGACAATAGAGTAGGGCGCCTCAGGCTGGCTGACAATAGAGTAGGGCGACTCAGGCTGGCTGACAACAGAGTAGGGCGACTTGGGCTGGCTGACAACAGAGTAGGGCGACTTGGGCTGGCTGGCTGACAACAGAGTAGGGCGCCTCAGGCTGGCTGACAACAGGGTAGGGCGACTCGGGCTGACAATAGAGTAGGGCGACTCAGGCTGGTTTGCTGGCAACAGTAGGGCAACTGAGGCTGCATAGCAATAGAGTACTGCGACTGAGGCTGCCTAGGGTAACAGTAGGGAAACCGAGACTGGTTGGGTGGCTGGCAGCAGAGTAGGGCTAATGAGCTAATGAGGATATCTGGCAACAGAGTAGAACGACTGAGGATGTCTGGCAACAGAAGGGCGACTGAGGATTATTCTTAAGCTGAACAGGACTGGGGATGACTGTCAACTGTCTAACGCCTGTCTGATGAAATCATCTTGATACTTTGTGACGACACCTGGAGTGAACAGAAAAGTGTTTCGTTAACATTCATAAAATAACAGCTGTTACAGTTATTCATTAATACTAATTTTAGAAAAAATAGCATCTGTCTAGTTAATACTCCGACAATTCTACGTGAAACGACTGCAGATTAGCACGTGTCCTGCTAACAAGCTATTCAAAGCATTTAATTGTTAGAATAAACACACATAGACTATATGAAACTCACGGAAGTCCTCTGTGCTTCGTCCAGAAGACGTAGCAACTCCTCGTATGACTGTTTGTTGCCCTCGTTGCTGTTGGCGCTGTTGGCGCTGTTGTCGTTGCCTTTTCCGCCTGACCTGGCGTTGGTTTCTCCGTTCTGTTCTTGGCCTGGCCTCGTCAGGTGTATAGTTCTGAGTGAGAAAAGTCATTGAAAATATAAATGAACAACATTTCATGACTGCGTATAATTATATGTTGTATTAATAGCTGCTCATGACATAAGATTAATTAATAGTTGTGATAAGGGATAGTGTGTGGCAAGTTATGCAATAAAAAAACTATTTTCAGTTTCAAGTGAAACCTATCTGATCCGTTTTCCCCTTAAATATTTATAAGAAGTGATATTGACCTTTAAATTATTATATTGTATTCAACTTTCTCTAGCAATTACAATTTTCTTTTATCTATTTTAAAATGTAAATGCAACTTTCTTATTTTATTTATTCTTATTACATTATTATATATATTCATATATATAAAAGTTCATGTGTGAGTGTGTGAATGTTGTTTAACGCCGCAGACAGCAATATTCCAGCTCTATCCCGGCTGCCTGTCATCCGGACCAGTGACAAACGAGCAACCAGCATGAGGTAGCAAATTACTCACAAGGGGAACTATTTTAGAAAAAGTATTATGATATGTCAAGAAGCCTTAAAACATTGACAATTCAGGTTTATGGTTTAATCTTTAATGACTGTCAGTAATGTTAAGTAGTTGAATAGCATACTTACTGATGGCACCGTCTGGGTCGCCAATGTAACCGTGGTTCATGCTGTTGCCGATGTTGATGCAGGTGCGGTTGTTGTTGCGGATGGCGATGCCGAGGCGGATGACGATGCCATCGTCGATGTCATCAGCGGCAACCTTAACAAAGGGAATGCGTGTTATATTGCGTTATATATGTATGCATAAGGGATCAGATTGACGGCAATCACAGCTGTTATAAACCCATGGGACATGTTTTATTGTCATGGAGATTGATCTTTACCATATTATAAAACAGCATATCCCCCTCCCCACACACGTCCATACCTATGGCTCAAGAAGACAAAACAACGCCAAGGTAGTAATGTTAAACCTAAACATATTCATTGTGGTTGACTTACATTTCCTTTCAGACGCCGGTTTTCTTCTTTTAGTTCCCTGATATCCTTTTGTAATTTCCGCGGATTCAGAAACCTGTCAAACATAAACAAATGTCAAATATTGCCAAAACAATGAACTTACACATACTCCGGGGAAAGGAAAGTAGACAACCATGCTAACAATGAAACAGTAGACTTCATTACTATTAATAATCGTAAAGACACACTGGTTAGAATGTTAAACTCTTCTGATGTAAACCGCCTTGAGAACTTAGCCAATTATGTTAAAAATGCTATCTGTCTTCGTTCTTCTTACCTGTAAATATTATTTCATGCAGCACTTGATGTGAAACTAATTTGTATATACATGTACGTGGGCCTGAGGCCTTATTACCGAATAAACTGATTGATTGATGAAACAATCAAGGAATGGTTTATTCCATGGTGATGTTGTTGATATAGCTGTCACAGTTGTGTTCATGACCAGAACTGTAGAAAACCCCGTGACTATGACAGTACATCAAACTACCATTTCACTTTCAACGCGACGTTTTGGTGTATAAGTTGGTACATTTTACAAGCAAGTTAAACAATAACTGGATAGGACATGGTCATGTATATATTGCTACAAAAACAAAGAGTTAAACCAAATCAATATATAGTGACAGTAACAAAATATTGCCCAGTAGCCCTGATGTCATACACCATACCATTGATGGTACAAGATAACTGAATCACAGACTTTGGAACGCTGGGGTAGCGTAACGAGTAGAGTGTTCGCCTGACACGCAAAACGACTTAGGTTAGATCCTTCCCCGCCGTGATATTGCTGGAAACAGCTCACTCAGAAACGTAACAAAAATAAATAGATTCAGACATGAACGATAGCATTAATGACAGTAAGCATGTCAAGTAGAACGGGAATCGAGACGTTAGTTGAAGAGGATGAACTTTATAAAGTTAATGTGTTTACTTACATCCACTGGAGTCGCCCCCGCCTACTCTCGGATGGTGTGACGAATGGTATGGTGTATGACATCAGGGCTACTGGTCACCATTGGGATGGCAAAAGGCGCTGACGACGATGATGTTACCCTGGAGGAAGCCGGAGTAGTGTCCTGTTGGACCTGAGGAGTTGCTTGTGGAGTGGCCTGTCGAGACGGAGGCGCCTGGGCTGAAGGCTGTACAAAAGTCCGCAGAACGTTCAACAAGATGGAAAGCGAGTAAATGTAGCGAGGAGAATGATGCGATGACCGACAACCGTGATGCATCCTGGGAAGTATCCGTGGTATACACTGGCCCATTTACACCAATTAAGCCAACAAGCCCGTGTCCGCGGCCTTATGGGTATTCAGTATCAATCAACTGAGAGAGAATATATGGGCTATCCTTTTGTCAAATCGCAACCCTTAAAACAATGGAATCTGTAGATGGACATGTCGAGCACGGACTTCTCGTGAAACACACCATGCTCTTGATATGGAACACATCGGGACACATTTCTATACACTGGAAACCAAATTCAACCCCAGCGCATAACTATATTTTCCTCAATGTGTGTATATCTTCTCATTTTCTATAAACGTTCATTGTCAACAGGGTGATTCTGCATGATTAACAAAAGCCATGTTGGTCTTAAATGTTACGTCTCACTGTTGGTGTGCAATGATTTCTCTTACTAGACGTACATTATGGTACATTATTCAATGTTGACAACCTAACTACAAAGTCAGTTAAATCCGACTTGGTGTTGATGGAACATTTGTTTTATCATATAATTTACAGACAAAACAAAAATGACGAAAAACGTCAGACACAAGCAGGGTCCGATCCTGTGCAGAAGGTTCAGAAGGCTCACGAATATGTTCTACTGCAACTGTGACATGGACACAACTTTGATAAGAAGACAAATTTTGTATTGTATACGAGTGATTTGGTAGCTTTTCGTTAAAAAATACGTATAGAACTAAAAGTACTTTTGTTCTTGACCAGGGCGATGTTTGTTCATAACTGGCCGTCAACATAGACATTAAGTGTATTATGATCGATAATGTGTTCGATTTTGTTTTATATGAATTGTCTCAAGACCTAAGAACTTGCATTCCACAACCCGAGTCGACAAACTACATGTTAACTTGATGACCTAGATACGCATAAACAATGTATTACCTTGATGAGATACACCGTGCGGAGACCACGTGTATATATACAACAACATGAAGCTCTGATGGTATACTCCCTACCTAGACTTGTATACAACAACATGAAGCTCTGATGGTATACACCCTACCTAGACTTGTATACAACAACATGAAGCTCTGATGGTATACTCCCTATATACACTTGTATACAACAACATGAAGCTCTGATGGTATACTCCCTACCTAGACTTGTATACAACAACATGAAGCTCTGATGGTATACTCCCTACCTAGACTTGTATACAACAACATGTAGCACTGATGGTATACGCCCTACCTAGACTTGAATACAACAACATGTAGCTCATATTGGTATACTCCCTACCTAGACCTGCATACAACAACATGTAGCTCTGATGGTATACACCCTACCTAGACTTCCATACAACAACATGTAGCTCTGATGTACACCCTACCTAGACTTGCATACAACAACATGTAGCACTGATGGCATACACCCTACCTAGACCAGCATACAACAACATGTAGCTCTGAAGTAAACCCTACCTAGACCTATATACAACAACATGTAGCTCTGATGGTATACTCCCTACCTAGACCTGCATACAACAATATGTAGCACTGATGGTGTACACCCTACCTAGACTTGTATACAACATGTAGCTCTGATGGTATACACCCTACCTAGACTTGTATACAACAACATGTAGCTCTGATGGTGTACACCCTACCAAGACTTGCATAAAACAACATGTAGCTCTGATGGTATACACCCTACCTAGACTTGTATACAACCACATGTAGCTCTGATGGTGTACACCATACGAAGACTTGCATACAACAACATGTAGCTGTGATGGTGTACGCCATACCTAGACTTGTATACAACAAAATGTAGCTCTGATGGTGTAAACCCTACCAAGACTTGCATACAACAACATGTAGCTCTGATGGTATACGCCCTACATAGACTTGTATACAACAACATGTAGCTCTGATGGTATACACCCTACCTAGACTTGTATACAACAACATGTAGCCCTGATGGTATACATCCTACCTACACTTGTATACAACAACATGGAGCTCTGATGGTATATACCCTACCTAGACTTGTATACAACAACATGTAGCTCTGATGGTATACACCCTACCTAGACTTGTATACAACAACATGTAGCTCTGATGGTATACACCATACCTAGACTTGTATGCAACAACATGTAGCACTGATCGTATACACCCTACCAAGACTTGCATACAACAACATGTAGCCCTGATGGTATACACCCTACCTGGACTCGTATACAACAACATGTAGCCATTATAGTACACCCTACCTAGACTTGTATACAACAACATGTAGCTCTGATGGTATACACCCTACCTAGACTTGTATACAACAACATGTAGCACTGATGGTGTACACCATACCTAGACTTCTATACAAAAACATGGAGCTCTGATGGTATACATCCTTCAAGACTTGCATACAACAACATGTAGCTCTGATGGTATACACCCCACCTAGACTTGTATACAACAACATGTAGCCCTGATGGTATACACCCTACCTAGACTTGTATACAACAACATGTAGCCATTATAGTACACCCTACCTAGACTTGTATGGATCAACATGTAGCTCTGATGGAATATACCCTACCAAGATTTGTATACAACAACATGTAGCACTGATGGTGTGCACTCAACCTAGACTTGTATATAACAACATGTAGCTCTGATGGTATACACACTACCTAGACTTGTATACAACAACATGTAGCTCTGATGGTATACACCCAACCTAGACTTGTATACAACAAGATGTTGCTCTGATGGTATACACTCTACATTCACGTCTTTGCAACAACATGTAGCTCTGATGGTATACATCCTACATAGACTTCTATGCAAGAACATGTAGCTCTGATGGCATACACCCTACCTAGACTTGTATGCAACAACAAGTAGCTCTGATGGCATACATCCTACCTAGACTTGTATACAACAACATGTAGCACTGATGGCAAACGCCCTGCCTAGCCCTGTATACAGCAACACGTAGCTCTGATGCTATACACTCAGACTAGACTTAAATACAACAATATGTAGCTATGATGGTGTACACCCAACCTAGACTTGTATACAACAACATGTAGCACTGATGGTATACACCCTACATAGACCTATATACAACAACATGTAGCTCTGAGGGTATAACCCTACCAAGACTTGTATACAACATGTAGCTCTGATGTACACCCTACCTAGACCTGTATACAACAACATGTAGCTCTGATGGTATACTCCCTACCTAGACCTGCATACAACAACATGTAGCACTGATGGTATAAACCCTTCAAGACTTGCATACAACAACATGTAGCTCTGATGGTGTACACCATACCTAGACCTGCATACAACAACATGTAGCTCTGATGGTGTACACCCTACCAAGACTTGTATACAACATGTATCTCTGATGATATACACACTACCTAAGCTTGTATACAACAACATGTAGCTCTGATGGTAAACACCCTACCAAGACTTGCATACAACAACATGTTGCTCTGATGGTATACACCCTAACTACACTTGTATGCAATAAAATGTAGCACTGATGGCATACACCCTACATAGACTTGTATGCAACAACATATAGCTCTGAGAGTATACACTCTACCTAGACTTGTATACAACAACATGTAGCACTGATGATATACACCCTACCTGGACTCGTATACAACAACATGTAGCACTGATGGTGTGCACTCAACCTAGACTTGTATATAACAACATGTAGCTCTGATGGTATACACCCTACCTACACGTGTATACAACAACATGTAGCACTGATGGTATACACCCTACCTAGACTTGCATACAACAAAATGTAGCTCTGATGGTATACATCCTACCTGGACTCGTATACAACAACATGTAGCCATTATAGTACACCCTACCTAGACTTGTATACAACAACATGTAGCTCTGATGGTGTACACCATACCTAGACTTGTATACAACAACATGGAGCTCTGATGGTATACACCCTTCAAGACTTGCATACAACAACATGTAGCTCTGATGGTATACACCCTACCTAGACTTGTATACAACAAAATGGAGCTCTGATGGTATACACCCTTCAAGACTTGCATACAACAAAATGTAGCTATGATGGTATACATCCTACCTGGACTCGTATACAACAACATGTAGCCATTATAGTACACCCTACCTAGACTTGTATACAACAACCTGTAGCACTGATGATATACATCCTACCTAGACTTGTATACAACAACATGTAGCTCTGATGGTATACACCCTACCTACACTTGTATGCAACAACATGTAGCACTGATGATATATATCCTACCTAGACTTGTATACAACAACATGTAGGACTGATGATATACATCCTACCTAGACTTGTATACAACAACTTGTAGCACTGATGGTATACACCCTACTTAGAATTGTATATAACAACATGTAGCTTTGATGGTATACACCCGACCTAGACTTGTATACAACAACATGTAGCTCTGATGGTATACACACTACCTACACTTGTATACAACAACATGTAGCACTGATGGTATACACCCTACCTACACTTGTATACAACAACATGTAGCACGGATGGTATACACCCTACCTAGACTTGTATACAACAACATGTAGCTCTGATGGTATACACCCTTCAAGACTTGCATACAACAACATGTAGCTCTGATGGTATACACCCTACCTGGACTCGTATACAACAACATGTAGCACTAATGGTATACACCCTACCTAGACTTGTATGCATGAACCCGTACCTCTCATGGTATACACCCTACCAAGACTTGCATTCAACACCATGTAGCCCTGATGGTATACACCCTACCTAGACTTGTATACACCAACATGTAGCCATTATAGTACACCCTACCTAGACTTGTATGCATCAACATGTAGCTCTGATGGAATATACCCTACCAAGATTTGTATACAACAACATGTAGCACTGATGGTGTGCACTCAACCTAGACTTGTATATAACAACATGTAGCTCTGATGGTATACACACTACCTAGACTTGTATACAACAACATGTAGCTCTGATGGTATACACCCAACCTAGACTTGTATACAACAAGATGTTGCTCTGATGGTATACACTCTACATTCACGTCTTTGCAACAACATGTAGCTCTGATGGTATACATCCTACATAGACTTCTATGCAAGAACATGTAGCTCTGATGGCATACACCCTACCTAGACTTGTATGCAACAACAAGTAGCTCTGATGGCATACATCCTACCTAGACTTGTATACAACAACATGTAGCACTGATGGCAAACGCCCTGCCTAGCCCTGTATACAGCAACACGTAGCTCTGATGCTATACACTCAGACTAGACTTAAATACAACAATATGTAGCTATGATGGTGTACACCCAACCTAGACTTGTATACAACAACATGTAGCACTGATGGTATACACCCTACATAGACCTATATACAACAACATGTAGCTCTGAGGGTATAACCCTACCAAGACTTGTATACAACATGTAGCTCTGATGTACACCCTACCTAGACCTGTATACAACAACATGTAGCTCTGATGGTATACTCCCTACCTAGATCTGCATACAACAACATGTAGCACTGATGGTATAAACCCTTCAAGACTTGCATACAACAACATGTAGCTCTGATGGTGTACACCATACCTAGACCTGCATACAACAACATGTAGCTCTGATGGTGTACACCCTACCAAGACTTGTATACAACATGTATCTCTGATGATATACACACTACCTAAGCTTGTATACAACAACATGTAGCTCTGATGGTAAACACCCTACCAAGACTTGCATACAACAACATGTTGCTCTGATGGTATACACCCTAACTACACTTGTATGCAATAAAATGTAGCACTGATGGCATACACCCTACATAGACTTGTATGCAACAACATATAGCTCTGAGAGTATACACTCTACCTAGACTTGTATACAACAACATGTAGCACTGATGATATACACCCTACCTGGACTCGTATACAACAACATGTAGCACTGATGGTGTGCACTCAACCTAGACTTGTATATAACAACATGTAGCTCTGATGGTATACACCCTACCTACACGTGTATACAACAACATGTAGCACTGATGGTATACACCCTACCTAGACTTGCATACAACAAAATGTAGCTCTGATGGTATACATCCTACCTGGACTCGTATACAACAACATGTAGCCATTATAGTACACCCTACCTAGACTTGTATACAACAACATGTAGCTCTGATGGTGTACACCATACCTAGACTTGTATACAACAACATGGAGCTCTGATGGTATACACCCTTCAAGACTTGCATACAACAACATGTAGCTCTGATGGTATACACCCTACCTAGACTTGTATACAACAAAATGGAGCTCTGATGGTATACACCCTTCAAGACTTGCATACAACAAAATGTAGCTATGATGGTATACATCCTACCTGGACTCGTATACAACAACATGTAGCCATTATAGTACACCCTACCTAGACTTGTATACAACAACCTGTAGCACTGATGATATACATCCTACCTAGACTTGTATACAACAACATGTAGCTCTGATGGTATACACCCTACCTACACTTGTATGCAACAACATGTAGCACTGATGATATATATCCTACCTAGACTTGTATACAACAACATGTAGGACTGATGATATACATCCTACCTAGACTTGTATACAACAACATGTAGCTCTGATGGTATACACACTACCTAGACTTGTATACAACAACATGTAGCACTGATGGTATACATCCTACCTAGACTTGTATGCAACAACATGTAGCTCTGATAGTATACACCCTATCTAAACTTGTATACAAAAACATGTAGCACTGATGATATACATCCTACCTAGACTTGTATACAACAACATGTAGCTCTGATGGTATACACACTACCTACACTTGTATGCATCAACATGTTGCAATGATGATATACATGCTACCTAGACTTGTATACAACAACATGTAGCACTGATGATATACATCCTACCTAGACTTGTATACAACAACATGTAGCACTGATGATATACATCCTACCTAGACTTGTATACAACAACATGTAGGTCTGATGGTATACACCCTACCTAGACTTGTATATAACAACATGTAGCTTTGGTGGTATACACCCGACCTAGACTTGTATACAACAACATGTAGCTCTGATGGTATACACCCTACCTAGACTTGTATACAACAACATGTAGCTCTGATGGTATACACCCTACCTAGACTTGTATACAACAACATGTAGCACTGATGGTATACACCCTACCTAGACTTGTTTACAACAACATGTAGCTCTGATGGTATACACCCTTCAAGATTTGCATACAACAACATGTAGCTCTGATGGTATACACCCTACCTGGACTCGTATACAACAACATGTAGCACTAATGGTATACACCCAACCTAGACTTGTATGCATTAACCCGTACCTCTCATGGTATACACCCTACCAAGACTTGCATTCAACACCATGTAGCCCTGATGGTATACACTCTACCTAGACTTGTATACAACAACATGTAGCCATTATAGTACACCCTACCTAGACTTGTATGCATCAACATGTAGCTCTGATGGAATATACCCTACAAAGATTTGTATACAACAACATGTAGCACTGATGGTGTGCACTCAACCTAGACTTGTATATAACAACATGTAGCTCTGGTGGTATACACCATACCTAGACTTGTATACAACAACATGTAGCACTGATGGTATACATCCTACCTAGACTTGTATGCAACAACATGTAGCTCTGATAGTATACACCCTACCTAAACTTGTATACAAAAACATGTAGCACTGATGATATACATCCTACCTAGACTTGTATACAACAACATGTAGCTCTGATGGTATACACACTACCTAGACTTGTATACAACAACATGTAGCACTGATGGTGTACACCATACCTAGACTTGTATATAACAACATGTAGCTTTGATGGTATACACCCGACCTAGACTTGTATACAACAACATGTAGCTCTGAGGGTATACACCCTACCTAGACTTGTATAAAACAACATGTAGCTCTGATGGTATACACCCTACCTAGACTTGTATACAACAACATATAGCACTGATGGTATACACCCTACCTAGACTTGTATACAACAACATGTAGCTCTGATGGTATACACTCTTCAAGACTTGCATACAACAACATGTAGCTCTGATGGTATACACCCTACCTGGACTCGTATACAACAACATATAGCACTAATGGTATACACCCAAACTAGACTTGTATGCATTAACCCGTACCTCTCATGGTATACACCCTACCAAGACTTGCATTCAACACCATGTAGCCCTGATGGTATACACCCTACTTAGACTTGTATACAACAACATGTAGCCATTATAGTACACTCTACCTAGACTTATATGCATCAAAATGTAGCTCTGATGGAATATACCCTACCAAGATTTGTATACAACAACATGTAGCACTGATGGTGTGCACTCAACCTAGACTTGTATATAACAACATGTAGCTCTGATGGTATACACACTACCTAGACTTGTATACAACAACATGTAGCACTGATGGTATACACCCTACCTAGACTTGTATGCAACAACATGTAGCTCTGATAGTATACACCCTACCTAAACTTGTATACAAAAACATGTACCACTGATGATATACATCCTACCTAGACTTGTATACAACAACATGTAGCTCTGATGGTATACACCCTACCTACACTTGTATGCAACAACATGTTGCAATGATGATATACATCCTACCTAGACTTGTATACAACAAAATGTAGCACTGATGATATACATCCTACCTAGACTTGTATACAACACCATGTAGCTATGATGTTGTACACCCAACCTAAACTTGTATACAACAAGATGTAGCTCTGATGGTATACACCCTATATACACTTGTATGCAACAACATATAGCTCTGATGGTATACTCCCTACCTAGACTTGTATACTACAACATGTAGCTCTGATGGTATACACCCTTCAAGACTTGCATACAACAACATGTAGCACTGATGGTATACACCCTACCTGGACTCGTATACAACAACATGTAGCACTAATGGTATACACCCAACCTAGACTTGTATGCAACAACCTGTACCTCTCATGGTATACACCCTACCAAGACTTGCATTCAACACCATGTAGCCCTGATGGTATACACCCTACCTAGACTTGTATACAACAACATGTAGCCATTATAGTACACCCTACCTAGACTTGTATGCATCAACATGTAGCTCTGATGGAATATACCCTACAAAGATTTGTATACAACAACATGTAGCACTGATGGTGTGCACTCAACCTAAACTTGTATATAACAACATGTAGCTCTGATGGTATACACACTACCTAGACTTGTATACAACAACATGTAGCACTGATGGTATACATCCTACCTAGACTTGTATACAAAAACATGTAGCTCTGATGGTATACACCCTACCTACACTTGTATGCAACAACACGTTGCAATGATGATATACATCCTACCTAGACTTGTATACAACAACATGTAGCACTGATGATATACATCCTACCTAGACTTGTATACAACACCATGTAGCTATGATGTTGTACACCCAACCTAGACTTGTATACAACAAGATGTAGCTCTGATAATATACACCCTACATACACTTGTATGCAACAACATATAGCTCTGATGGTATACACCCTACCTAGACTTGTTTGCAACAACATGTAGCTCTGATGGTATACATCCTACCTAGAGTTCTATGTAAGAACATGTAGCTCTGATGGCATACACCCTACCTAGACTTGTATGCAACAACAAGTAGCTCTGATGGTATACACCCTACCTAGACTTGTATACAACAACATGTAGCACTGATGGCAAACGCCCTGCCTAGCCCTGTATACAGCAACACCTAGCTCTGATGCTATACACTCAGACTAGACTTAAATACAACAATATG